>NC_136261.1:154345517-154878017 GCF_964187855.1 Myxine glutinosa | reverse complement strand
AAGTGAGCTGCTCAAGATGCAGATTTGATGCATAGACCCGGATGTTACAGATACTAGAAAGAGCAACTTAGACGTAGCTTGTATTATAACTGAAAGCGAAGTGACCTAAAGGTAGATAATGCAGGAGGTATACTACAAGAGCTAGGAGTGGCAGGGAAGGTAAGCCAAAACTCGAGCTAAAGAAAGTTTGAAGATAAGCCAGGTGAGCAGTTGTGGTTGTGCCATTCAGACAAGAAAAGGTAAACAAAAAGGTAGGTAGTTTAGTATATCTGTTGCGACCATCATTAGAACATCTGTGCGGCCTTGCGATGAAGATCGATGACATGATTGGGATGTCTGCTGTGACGATGACAAAACTCCTCTTCAGCCTGATGTCCTTGACGCACGGTCTGGTTGAAGGAGGTAAGACTGGGGCATAAGGAAGCAATCTGAGCAGCAGGGTGGTCATGGTGATAGATTTATTGAACTGGGCCTTTTCTTTTGGCTAATGATCGGCATTTGATTATCAAAAGATTCTCTGTATCAACTGGTCTCTGTTCATTCTCTCTCTCTCTCCCTGTATATATGTATATGCAGTATGTATATGTATATGATGTGGCCATGTATATATGTATATGTATATGATGTGGTCATGTATATGTATATGTATATGTATATAGTATATGTATATGTATATAGTATATGTATATTGTATATATATGTATATGTATATATGTATATGTATATATATATATATGTATATAATTATGTATATGTATATATGTATATGTATATATGTATATGTATGATTGTGTATGTATATCTATATGATGTGGCCATGTATATATGTATATGTATATGTATATATGTATATATGTATATGTATATATGTATATGTATATAATTACGTATATAATTATGTATATGTATATATGTATATGTATGATTGTATATGTATATATGTATATGTATATAATGTATATGTATATATGTATATGTATATGATGTGGTCATGTATATGTATGTATATGTATATGTATATAGTATATGTATATGTATATAGTATATGTATATGTATATGTATATAGTATATGTATATTGTATATATGTATATGTATATAATGTATATGTATATATGTATATGTATATGATGTGGTCATGTATATGTATGTATATGTATATGTATATAGTATATGTATATGTATATGTATATAGTATATGTATATTGTATATATGTATATATGTATATGTATATGTATATATATATATATGTATATAATTATGTATATAATTATGTATATGTATATATGTATATGTATGATTGTGTATGTATATCTATATGATGTGGCCTTGTATATATGTATATGTATATATGTATATATGTATGTGTATATATGTATATGTATATAATTACGTATATAATTATGTATATGTATATATGTATATGTATGATTGTATATGTATATCTATATGATGTGGCCATGTATATATGTATATGTGTATATTTGTATATGTATATGTATATATGTATATATGTATATGTATATATGTATATGTATATATGTATATGTATGATTGTATATGTATATCTATATGATGTGGCCATGTATATATGTATATGTGTATATTTGTATATATGTATATATGTATATGTATATATGTATATGTATATATGTATATGTATATATGTATATATGTATATGTATATATGTATATGTATATAATTACGTATATAATTATGTATATGTATATATGTATATGTATGATTGTGTATGTATATGTATATCTATATGATGTGGCCATGTATATATGTATATGTGTATATTTGTATATGTATATATGTATATGTATATGTATATATGTATATATGTATATGTATATATGTATATGTATATATGTATATGTATATATGGATATGTATGATTGTATATGTATATCTATATGATGTGGCCATGTATATATGTATATGTGTATATTTGTATATATGTATATATGTATATGTATATATGTATATGTATATATGTATATGTATATGATGTGGCCATGCATATATGTATATGTATATGTATATCTAATGTTACGCATTCCTCGAATAATACGTCATTGCATGGTTTTGAGTCGGTTGACATACAACTAATGTTGAAAGATTCGTTTATTGAGTTGTTTGATGAGCATATTTATGACATCATATTTCACATGTATTATGTATGAACCACTAAAGATGCGAAACTTACCTCGTGTACTTTCCGCTGTAATTTTTCCCCCCTCGATACCCTCACTCCATTTTATGATGCCCACGTTATCTATGCCATCACCGCCTGTGTGTTCTCTGCGCAGCCTTCCGCACGCACAGAGATGGAATGAAGCGATATGACCTCCCCACTGACGCATTTTATGCTTTACATTTTTGCTCATATTTTTGTAAACGGGAGGGGATAGTCTGACTTGTGCAGTTGCTATACAAGACCTCAAATTCAAATTCAATTACTGCTAAAATGGTGTTTGGTATCAATGTTTTGGTATCATCATATCATGGATTTCGCCCCTTTTTCCCCCCATCCGCTTCACTATCACACAAAGTCCTGCTCATTTGTGATTCTTTCACCAGTGGTGACAGAAACAACTAGACAGAAATAGCTATTTCACGTCATGATACAGCATGCTGTCCATCCAATTGTCTCTGAACAAATATTACCTTGGCTTCCTCGGTTCCATTGCTTGTACATCACCAAGGCTTTTGGCTAAATGACATCACGTATTGTACTTGGCTGTACTAAATGGCAATACCTTTCTTCACGCTTTTGAGACCTCACCCTCAACTATGTTGGGTCCTTGGGAGGTTAACACCTGTGGGTGTGGTGTGCCATCAATGGTGTTGACAGCTTGGATGACCACACCTGGCTGAGGCATCTGACATCCATAAATAGCAATAAAAGTGACCTCTGAATGTATATATACATATATATATATATATAAATGTATATATACACTGATATTTGGCTCATGAAAGAACTTGCGAGGAGACATATCATTATAGGAATTGCACGGACATTTGTAGATAACGGACAAATCAGAACAGGAATTGCAAGGACATTAGCAGACAAGGACAAACAGTTTTATGGGATGAGAACCTGGGACCCCAGCCTCACAAGCAATAGGCCTCAGATGTGAATGCTAAACAGATTAACCCATTTGCTGATAATTTATTAATTAACTACTCTCTTTTCAATCTCACCAGCGACTTGTGGTGGAGAAATCGTCGTGAAGAATTTGGGGTTCCTCACATCTCCGGGCTACCCATCAGACTACCCACCTCACGAGAGTTGCCACTGGACCTTGCGTGCTTCAGAGCCAGGGCAACGTTTGCTGCTCTCCTTCGACCCCTTGTTTGATCTCGACGTTTCCAACAATTGCAGGTAGAAAGTGTTTACTTATTTTGAGGTGTTAACCTTTTTAGTTGTGATCTATGCAATATTAGTTATCCTACACTAAAAGAGCCTACTCGTCGCTTTGCTGATGGACCAATTAGTCGTCATGTCTCTTGCTGCTAGAAAGGGGAGGGGGAGTGGAGGAAGGAGGCGAGAGGAAAAGGAGGGAGGGGAGAGATATACTGCGTATACATATTTTGGGGGTGAAGGGGGTTTTGACAGACCCCTCCATTTTGGGGGAGGGGAGAAGGGAAGGAGGACAAATTTACCAATGCAAAGAGTGCTTTAAGTTCAGCATTGCCCATGTAAAGAAGGAAATTGCAATACCCTCTGCCACCACCACCAGGTGGCGCCACACGGTACACAATTACATAGAGAATTCATGCCCCCCTCCGGCCCCCCACACACACCCAGACCTCTGCCACACACCCTATGTTACCACCCACACAAAGTTGTATTTGTTTCCCGAGTTTGGAGAATGTAACTTAAAAGATGTGGCCGTGCATAAGGAGCATTGTTGCTGCGACACATTATGTGAATCCAGACTGCGAGGGGAGACAACAACCAGATTGATCATCTCATGATAAGAGAGATGTGGGGAAGATCGTTTCCAGATACAAGTTAAAAAGAGGAGCAGACGTCTTTCGTGAACATCGACTACTGATTCCACATCTGGAACTGAAATTGAAGAAAGCAGGAACACACACCCAAAGGTGGAAGAGATTCGGTGCGGATACGCTCAGAGACGGGGGATTGTGTGAGAAATACAACATGGAGGCACAGAACAAATTTGCAGCATTAGAAGAAGGGATTGGTATTGATTTTGAAGTGATAGATGAAGCTTGTAAGTTCATTGATGATGTGTACAGAGAAGCTGTAGAGAAAGTGATTGGAGTTCGGAGGACTCAAAATAAATCGCGGATTTCCAGCCAAACATGGCATCAAATTTAGGAGAGGAAGAAGCTGAAGCAGAAACTACAAGGTTGCAAAACACAGAGGATAAAGGAAGGACTGCAAAAGAAATACATGAATCGAGACAAAGTTGTGAAGAAATCTGCAAGGAATAATAACATTTATTACAGGGACAACGTGGTGGCAGAAGTAGAGACAGCAGCGGACAAGGGAGACATGGCAACCGTTTGTGAGATCTCTATAGACAGTTAACCACAGACAGAATGGGAGGGGACAAGCCAGTGAAAGACAAACAGAAATATAGTCTCTTTAGAGGGGGAGTGAATGTCAAGATGAGCATATATGTAAAGATGGATGTAAAGATGGATGTAAAGATGGATGTAAAGATTGGCATTAGGTCTTTCTGTCTTCTACCGACTCCTCTCCGGCCTTGCCCCCCCCCCAGCTCTCTCTGTGCTCTGTCCCCCAAATGTTCCTACAGGTCGCACAAGATCTGCCTGCAACCCTCTTATGGTTAAACTGCCAAAATCAAGACTCTCTGCTCACCTTCACTCATTCATTCCTCTTTTCTCCCGCCTCTGGAACAAACTCCCACACTCTCTTCAATCCCTCTCCTCCCTCCACATCTTCAACCACTGAACAGCTGTTCACCACCATCTCTTATCTTCCCCCATCCAAAACCTTGATCTTTTCTACCCCCGGTAATTCACCCCAGATCCACTTTTCTGAAATACCAACTTCTGTCCTGGAAGCCCGAGCAGTGTCCATGTGTTTTTTTCACCTCTCCCACCTCACACTGTCTCTGTATGTCTGTCTCTGCATGTCTGTCTCTGCATGTCTGTCTCTGCAGCAGATCCATTCGGTAGTCGATTACCCACTATAAACCAAACTTGCTAGAGGTCTTGTGGTGTCATCAGACAAAGGTTGTAGCTACTTTCTTTGCCCGATCCCGCTCCTTCGCATGAGGTTCGGAAGATGGGGTGTCACGGCAGATTCCCGACTGCTTGTTGTATAACGACAAATAAGTTACTCGTGGGTGCTTTTCAATCCTTTTCGGCTTCTGTTGAGCTATGTTTCGCTTTTCAGAGCCGTTGGGGTGATTTGCTTTCATCCTCAGCTGCTCCAACACACTTCCTGATTAAAAACCCGCAACATTCCGCAGTGATACACGTGGTTAGTCCAATATTACGAATGAGGGGTAGATTTGCTGATCACACAATGAATCGTGGTGTGGATTTGTTCAACAATATTGCTTTGTATCGGCATTCGGCATTTCCACATTTTATTGTCATTCTTGATTCGTATGCTCACATTAAACGGAGTTATTCTTCCACTTAACCTGCTTTCTCTACTAACCTCTCCCCGTCATTTTGTAATCGTCTTGCGTATCGTCGTTAAACAAACCATCTCCTTCCTCTCCTCCCTCTCCACCGGCTTCATCATGTTACATTTTTTCCTTAAGTCGGAGCGTGCCTTTCGCACTGTGTTTAACACCACTCATAAATTGATGTGGTTTGCCAGCAAAGTGAGACTCAACACCATCACTACCACCACCACCACCACCACCACCACCACCACCACCACCTTTGGGGGGCGCCAGCTCAAAAGACTGTGTACCACGATTGGTCGCGTGGGATCCCTTTTTGCCTCGGTGCCCTATGAAATTGCATGGGTTGCATGGTCCTAACACTGCCATTGACTACAGTGGTCAGACTATTGTTTTGATGTTGTTTCCATTATTGTTTTTAGTGGTGTTGGTCTGGGTGTTGCACAAAACCACTGAGCAGAGAAGGAAAGGGATACCTTGGAGGAACTCTGTTTTGCAGGTGACATCTCCCTGATGTCACAATCCTTGCAAAACAGGCAAGAGAAAGAAAATACACGATGGAAGTGGGGCCGAAAATTAACATAGCCAAAACAGAAAGCATGAACATACATATCGCACATAACAACAAAAACAACAACAACAAAAACAAAAACAACATGTGCAACAATTGACCAAATAGAGAGGTTGACATGTTTACGTATCTGGGGTCCATTCGTATCTGGGGTCCATGTTTACGTATCTGGGGTCCATGTTTACGTATCTGGGGTCCATGTTTACGTATCTGGGGTCCATTCGTATCTGGGGTACATGTTTACGTATCTGGGGTTCATTCATTCATTCATTTCCATAGTTACCATAACAGGATGGGGTAGATGCAGATGTACTACAACAGATAAAAATGGCAAGGGGTGCATTCATGAGACTCGAGGAAATTTGGAAGTCGAAGAAGTACAACACAAAACTTGAAGATCTTTAAGAGCAACGTGACATCAGACCTCATATTTGAATGTAAATGTTGGAAATCACCAAAGAAATAGCAAAATAGCAAACAAACTAGAGTGTTTCATTTACAGCAGCCATAAGAAAATCTTGAGAATGTTGTGGCCTGACATGGTTAGTAAGAAAGAGGTTAAAAGGCCAACATGGGGGAAAAACATCATAGAAGAGATCAAAATTATGAGGTGGAGATGGATTGGTCACGTGTTGCACACGGAGAATCAAGATATACCGAAAAGAACAATATGCTGGGCACCTGATGGGAAGAGAAGGGTGGCATGTCCAACATACCGTCGACAATGAAATTAAAGGAATGAAGGTCACCTGGAATAAAAGCCTCGTGTTGGCTTAACGGTTAAGATGGCTCATGGCTTGAGATCTTCGGATCCTGAGTTTGAGCCTCTGCCATGACGTTGAATTAACACCAGGTGGGTTGACTCAGTGTGTCATCCTTCCAAGGTCAGCAGAATGAGTGCCAGCTGACTGGTAATAGGGGGCATTGCATCAGCCAGAAAATGATGCAGCCAAGCTGCCTCAGGGTGCATACGAACCACCACCACCTGGAATATAATTGGAACGTGGCCCCAAAACAGGTGAAAGTATTGACAGTTCATAAGAAGCTCCATAAGCCAAGTGGCATAATCTATATCTTACTATAATTCACCAAATGTCCGTCCGTCTGTCTGTCTGTCCGTCCGTCCGTTCGAAGGTACCGCAAAAACGGCTGAACCGATCGCAACGATATGTTGGGTGGGTAATCCTGGGACCCTCTGGAGTAAAATAGGCTATATTGTTTTTCCAATTTCAGCTGTGGTCTCCAGCATTTTCAGGTTTGGACTCCCACATTACGTTATTTTCCCGGGTACCGCACAAACGGCTGCACCGATCGCAACCTGACGAATGAAAACACACGGTTAAAAATAATGACCTGGGACAAAGACCTTTTATAAGGACATGGGTTGAATCCCTGCTTGAGAGAATGCCAACCCCCTCCCGCCATCACGGTCGTCTCTCCAACTCACAATCCCACGGGATATGCGGAAAGGACGACCCAAAACCAATTATCTTCTTTTTGATTCGTATATAAACATCATTAAAAGTAAATAATGACCTCGGTCAAAGTTCAAACGACATGGGTTTAATCTCTACATGAGAGAATTCCACATACAGTCACGTGAAAAAGTATGTACACCCCATGTAAAGTTTTGACTTTATCAACATATTTCAACATAAATCTATTTGATCTTCATTTCAACAATATTGATAGATAAAGGTGATATAATATAACAAATATCATGAAACATTTACATTTTGGAGTCCATTGTATAATTTAAATAAGCATAAATGCAAATTTCGCATGTGGAAAAAGTAAGTACACCCCTACATTTATCACTACTTCAAATACCTAAAATTAGAATCAGGTGCACCAGCTCAGGTGCAAATGATTAGAACATCGTTAGAGAGGATCTTGGAGGAACCTGTCTTATTTAAACCTCAGACATTTAGTTTGGTTTGCTCTTTGTTGTTGAAGTGTGCGGCGTCACCATGCCGAGTTCAAAAGAGCTCTCTGAGGCCTTCAGAAAGAAGGTTATAGATGCCTACGAGTCTGGGAAGGGATTTAAAAAGATCTCCAAACAATTTGAAATCAATCATTCGACTGTCCGGAAGATCATCTACAAGTGGAGAAGATTCCAAACAACTGCCAACTTGTTCAGGCCAGGCCGCCCCAGCAAGTTCAGCCCGAGAGCAGACCGCAAGATGCTGAAAGAAGTCTCTAAGAACCCCAGAATGTCATCACGGGACCGACAGGTAGCTCTTGCCACTGTTGATGTCAAAGTGCACGAGTCTACCATTAGAAAGAGGCTGCACAAATTTGATCTACATGGGAGGTGTGCCAGGAGGAAACCTTTGCTGTCCAGAAAGAACATCAGGGCAAGACTAAAGTTTGCCAATGAACACCTCGGCAAAGACCAGCACTTCTGGAACAATGTGCTCTGGACAGATGAGTCAAAGGTAGAGCTATTTGACCACAGTACCAGAAGACATGTTTGGTGAAAACCAAAGACAGCATTTGACCACAAGAACCTGATACCAACTGTAAAGCATGGTGGTGGAAATATTATGGTTTGGGGCAGCTTTGCTGCATCAGGGCCTGGGCAGCTCACCATCATATAATCCACTATGAATTCTTCATTGTGCCAGAGGGTGGTTGAGGATAATGTGAGGCCATCTGTCGGAAAGTTGAAGCTCAACCGAAGGTGGACCTTGCAACATGACAATGACCCTAAACATACCAGTAAATCCACCAAGGAATGGTTGAAAAGAAAGAAATGGAGTGTTCTGGAATGGCCAAGTCAAAGCCCGGATCTAAATCCCATCGAGATGTTGTGGGGGATTTGAAACGAGCTGTGCATGCAAGAAACCCCTCAAACATCGCACAGCTGAAATAATTCTGCATGGAGGAGTGGGGAAAAATTTCTCCTTGTCGATGTCAGAGACTGGTAGACAGTTATAAGAAACGCCTTCTTGAGGTTGTTTCTGCCAAAGGGGGGCAATACCACCTATTGGAGCCAAGGGTGTACTTACTTTTTCCACATGCGAAATTTGCATTTATGTTTATTTAAATTACTAGGGCATGCCCGTACTATATCTATATCTAAAATTATATCCCCCCCCTCTATTTACATGAAATGGTTTGGTCCAAAGCGAACGGCTTGCGAGTGGTGACAATCCCCCCCCTCTATTTACATGCAATGGTTTGGTCCAAAGCGAACGGCTTCCGGAGTTTGGTAAAGAAATCGCCATCGCGTGCACAAACGCGCAGGAAAGCGAATGAATCGCAAATTCGTTTTTATTAGTTGTAAAACATAGTTTAACGCCAACATAGTTTGCAAACGTGAAATAAATGAATACGCTCTCAAATGTGCCATCCGAGGCAGAGTGTGCCCGCCACGTTCGGCACACGCGATCGTTCGCTGCTCTCTGATTGGTTGAATCGTTTTTTGGACATAGCTCGGTAAGTAATTGTCCGATTAATATGAAACCTTGAAAAGGCACATCCTCGGGTCCCCCGCAATATACCTGGCAAGTTAAAAGTATATCGGACCCGTGGTTGTCGAGAAACAGCGGTCACAGACAAACGTACAGACAGACAGAGATTACTGGAATTATAGATAGATGCAATGGACTACAAAATGTAAATGTTTCATGATATCTGTTATATTATATCACCTTTATCGATCAATATTGTTGAAATGAAGATCAAATAGCTGTATGTTGAAATATGTTGAAAAAGTCAAAACTTTACATGGGGTGTACTTACTTTTTCACGTCACTGTAGCTATTTGGGCGGTGTATAAGCCAATAGGCCATGGGGCATAGGGCTAAAATGTGCTCAATTTGACAATTTCGTGCAACAACGCAGGGGATTACTTAAAATTGCTATAGATGGGTTGGGGATGTGCTCCTGAACAAGAAACACCATGTCCCCAGACACCAGGGGTGCTCATTAATTTTTAACGCGCACTTGATGAAAATGCAAGTAAATATATATTCATCAACTATACGTTACTGCATTTTCTTTTATTTCTGGATAGTTTGAGGAGTAAAATGAAAAAAATTGATTGTGATATTGTTTCTAGACCTCCTTTTCACTAAAATACACCAATAAACATGATATTTTTGTATCTAGATAGTCATAGCGATAAGTTGAAAATGAATCCAATCTGAAAATATGGTCCGCCGCAGCTGAAACACATGTTGTGCCGCAAATAAATCATTTTTATTTTACTTTTTTTAAATTAACTTCTCACTTCTACCTTCTATGATCAGTTCATCTTCTTTGATTTGAAGAATGGCAATGAGTGGCAGTTGACGGCTGACTCCTTTTACTTTTTAGAAGATTCATTTTCAACTTATTTATTTAAAACAGTACAACATGTATACATTACGCATGTCATGGAAAGTGCTTGCATGATTAACAGTGTTTAAGAGTACTGTTACTTTTGCTTCGTTTCCATGTTCAATACATAATGTATACATGCCAGGATAAGGCAGACAGACATAAATAATTGAGACAATCAAATTTGTTTATGATATCCATTACATTATAATTTACATCATTGTTCAATTTACAGCTTTCAAGTTTGAGAAATTTGTACTATTAACTATATTCACAGGTATAAGGTCGAAATCATGAACACAGGACTTTCATTTAAAAAATGATTGTACTTAAGAATAAATTAATTTTAAACTTGTCAACCATACATAGATGACAATCAGTGAAAAAATCACTGATCATCCAGGATTCGAACCTGGGAACCTGCGCTTTACTAGTGCGACGCCCTAACCAACTGAGCTATACGATCAGATGGAGAAGAACGGATGATTTTAAATCAATAGGTCTTCAGTTCTAGTCCCGTTCCTCTAACATCCTCTCATCTGAGAAGCGTATTGATTTAAAATCATCCGTTCTTCTCCATCTGATCGTATATTTCAGTTCAACTTCAACTTCAGGTTAGAGCATCTGTTTAGAACTTTTGATTAGAAGTTTAGATTTTTAGATTTTTTAGAAGTTTAGATTTTTTGAGAAACTGTTTAGAACAAAGTCCACATGTTATTATTTTAAATTGTCGATAGCTCCGACGTCTTCAAGGATTTCTCGGGAACTGTTAAAAACAAAGTGGGGTTTTTTTCCGCCACCAAGACGGCAAAGTGTTTTTTCATATCTAATGTATTTCATTGATATTCAGTTGTTGTTTTTCTACTCAGATCAGTGAGTAAATTTTCTTTTTTGCCTCAATACAATAGTAGGTGACGTTTTTTTTCTTCAAAAAACTTCCATGTCCCCCCCCCCCCCCCCCAAGAATCTATTGGTGCATCCCTTGTTATACATTTGTACACGCTTTGCTAGTAAAAATATTAATGACCATGACCACCGCGCAAAAAAACAACAAAACAAAATACAAAATAAAAATAAACTCAACATGTGTTTATTGTTTATAATTATAGAGTTTAAAATTTTGCAAACATCTGTCTTTTTTAGTAACAAATATCAAATCATGGTTTTTTTAACAACTTCTCCGACAAGGTAAACATACTTTTTATTACCATCATTTACAGGACAGTAAGAAGTACCTACCGTACAATTTAGTAAAAATGTGTAGTCTACATGTACAAAATTATTTCTTAATTCTTTGTGGATCCTAAAAACTGTAATGAGGTGTGACATGAGCCTGATGACATAAACCACAATATCCCCACATATCATGATACTATTACTAAAGTAAAAGAGCATGCTTGCAATAGTACGATTTGTATTATAAATTGTAGTCTTGAAATAGATAAACAAAATCATAAAATGTACATTTCATCATGCATGACTTGCTGAGTCTGCTGTACATTTGTCAATTGAATTTGAAGATACTACTCTTCTAAGGCCAACTCCAAATCTTCCGGAACTTGTTACTAACTTGCTTGAATCAAGCATGATGATTTATTTGATCATGATATATGGCAATGTAATGTGAATTCTATCATCACGATCAGATTCTATCATCATGATCATGTCTATGTTTGCAGAACAATTGAAACTTTTGGCTAAACTTAAAGCTTACTAAAAAAATTACTACATAATCATATTAACTTACCATGAGATGTAGATGTTTCGGTCTTTTTCTCCTTCAGCCTGTTCACTTTACTGATGTCACAAAAGCGACGTGAACAATCATAATGGTAGCCAATGTTGGGATTTTCTGGTTTGGCTTCAATGCAGGATTGTGTATCGGCAAAATCAAGCCCCAGCTTTACCGCACAGTCGGCCAGTAAATCGCGTTCTTTACAGTCATAGAGCAACCATTTACTCGCAAATTCAACAAAGCGGGCCCAGTTTTTATCATTGAATTGAATGAAATTGCTTTTAGTTTTATGGACAACATGCATCACGCAAAATTTGGACGAAAATTGAACAGGTTTTCCTGTCACTGCCGAAGCAATGGGCGTCGCCATCTTGGTTTGTCAGCTACCGAACGGAGCTTAGTATGAGCTGCGTGATTGGCCAATTACGGCACCTGACGTATCTGGAGCGCTCATTCGCTGAATTTATCACGTGAACAACCTTGTCCGCGAATTTTAAACCTGATTTTTTAATCGAAATTCTTTCTTTATTTGTATTTTAATGTGCAGGTATATTTATTGGGGACATTATTATATCGAATGGAACGAATATTTTGCTGATTTTCATGAATAAATCAAGTAATCCCCATTCCTGTTGCACGAAAAAGTGGATTTTAATGGTATGCCCCATGGCCTACAACAGATCGCTGCCTCCATCGATCTTGCCGAGGCCGTAACACCTATCAGCTCAAAATCGTTTTAACTGTTGACTTGGTAGTTTTTACAATGAAGGAAACATTAACAATGTTGTTTATAGTTTATTTTGTGATTAATTTGTGATTGGAGATATGTTGTTTGGAATGAAAAAAGAGATATCCAGTTCAAGTAAATGACGACATGCCGTGATGGTTTCTACTTTCTGAACGTGAACTTCGCAGATCGCCATATGTAGATTCACCACGGACCCACGATCGATGTTTCTATATGTGAACGTACCCGTTTGTTTGCGAATGGGTACGTTTTTCATGGAAGTCCTTCACGAACTTGCTGTCCATGTCTGACGTGCGACTGAGGGTGCTACAGGAATGTGGAATTTATTGGTTTCATGCTTTAGCATTCGCCGTATCTGCATTATCGTATTGCTTGTGGCCTCCCACCCGTGCGCAGCACGGGTATCTCACTAGTCTATATAATAATACGCTAAAGGGTCTAGGGGTTCATCCTTATCGAGCTAAATGCTTTTTCCCCGCCGGACGCTGCCTAGCACAATAATGACTGAAGCAATTACAATTATTACAACGGAAGGAGGTGGCATTGTCTCTTGGGTATTGTACCCATTCCATAACAACAACAAAAAAATTAATAGGATTGAAAAAATAATACAACCACAATACACCACAACCTGTTGAATGCCATTTACGCATGCGCAGAGTGAGAAACTCTCCCGTAAAACTAGTGTTCCGTAAAGTCTATCATGGATTGCAAGGCCACGTGGATTGTAAAGTAGTATGACAAAATGCGTAATTTATGAAGGAAATGGCCCATAACGGTCTAGGAAATGGCCCTTAATGGTCTGCTGATTCTTTCATTGAGGTTCGCAGTGGATCATACTGGTTATTGAAAACACATTCAAAATTCACCTTTCCATATACCATATGCGAACTGTTGTTCAGGAAAATCGTGCAGAACCTCCTTCTTATGAAATATATGTGATCATGTGACCCCTTTATAAGTCATCTATTTATTACACATGCACAGGGTGGTGTGGGGTATGGAGGGGCGGGGAGGGAGGAAATTGGAAATGCCAGTATTGAGAAAAGGAACAGAAAGGAAGAGAATATAAATGGAGGTATCTCTTTATTATTGTGTATGTATAGGTAGGGAGTAAATTGAGGAAAATAAGAGAATGTATGCTGGTAGGAGAAGGACAGGAGGTGGGCAGAGTTTGGGAAAGAAGGGAAGGAAGATTGGGAGGATATAGGAGTATGTGGGTAGAATAGAAGGGATGGAGCAAAGAAAGGAGAGGGTGAAGAAAACTTGTGCCATGCTGGCGTACAAAAGAAATAGATGATTCCAAAATTGAAGGGCAACAGGGTAACAGAATGTTTGAGTGGAGACAGAAGGGATGGGAATATTGGAAGGGATATTGAGGAAACCTGGGAAGAAACTTCCATGAGATATATTGTTGAAGGGGTTGTGGGTAGTGGGGATCCCCATGTAGACGCACCTCAAAATAATTTACTGAATGATGATGTCATTAGTGTCAAGATGGGGAAAAAAATAAGAGAAGGCCAATCCTTGAGACAAATTGCAAAAAAATTACAAGTGTCAGTAAATGCAGTTGCTTGTGCCATTAAGCGACATAACGAAACTGTTAAAAATGCGGATAGAAAACGTTCTGGTTGACCAAGAATTGCAACAGAATCGCAGGACAAGTAATCCGAGTCACGAGTCTGTGCAACAGATGCCTTACAGCACTGGAAATTAGAGCCCAGCTAAACAGCTCCAGCATTGCAACTGTTTCAAGACCTTCTTTTCTCAAAGTTACAATTGTCTGTCCTTTTTCTGGCATTAGCTGAGCTTTGGCACCCATGTTCATGCAATCTGAAATACAATAACACTCATTAGATTGTATGGCTGGCCTTTCTGTAAACACTTTTTGCAACGCCTGGCAACAATAGACATTGCACGTGATGAAGAAACTAAACACAAACATTCATTCCACACAGAGCAGAGTATTTGTTAACAGTTTTTGCTCCTGAGATGAAACGTAAATAATATTAACTTTGTGTTTTCAGTTTGGATTTAGTATTGCACTTTTCGACCTATTTCCAAAAATTGCTTTAAACCTACGTTTCACACAAGAAAGATGCATTGAAGCACAATATATTATCAGTAGATTAAGCAGATATATCTTTGGTAAGAGTTTTGTTCACATTTTATGTTCATTTTGCACATTAAACACATTATATTGGGTTTACCTAAACTTTTATCTGGTAGTGTACATAAAATGTTTTGTTGTTGTTGCAGCAATTTATACATGTCAGGGAGAAGCTTGTACATATGTAACATGCATGACAACTAAGTGAGGGGACATCACTCGACTTTGACTTTAATTCTAAGAACAATATGAAATGATCAGACCCATTTTGAGCTGGTTGACTATGGTCAGACTTGATAGGCCTCTGCAAATATCCTTCCCAAGGCTTGGTAATACATATTTGTTAACAGCGTTTTCTTGCTTCATGATATCTATTTTGTTTTGCAATCGCTGATATCTCCACTGAATGGATACACTATAATGGCTGACGTCTCAACGCACGTCTTGCAACATGACTGACTATGTACTGCCAATGGAACTATTATAAGCATCTTTCAAATCCATTTTAATATTTTGCCTTTCCCAAATCTTGTTGACCCATTTGCAGTTGTGTTATTTCCATAGCTTTATAGTGTGACAGGGAATACATTGATATGATGAAACTCTGAGAAGGAGTCAAATATCTTCCAAGAAACAATGGGGGCAATAACACCCTCAGGGAGATGGTATTATTGCTCTGACCCAGCTCTGCTAAGTGATGCACAGTTATGGGCATTGCGAGATTGTGATTGGTAACAACAGTAAAAGATCTTTACCCTCCTTCCTTGCGTTTTAGGGATGACTTTGTGGAGCTTCGAAATGGTGATGGAGCAGACGGACAGCTCATTGGTCATTTTTGCCATTCTCCACCTCCAGAGCAGATCTTTTCACTCGGTTCTGTGGTCACTGTCACCTTTCAATCGGACCATGCACAGCAGGATAGTGGATTTAAACTTCACTACAATGTCACTCAAGACAACATGGCAGGTAGGTACTGGAGTACTAAAAATAAAATTACATTGTGGAGAAAATCTCAGGCTTGTAAATGAGGAGATTCAGATTGTGAGTAGATGTTTGTTTAGTTATAGGAAATAAGGTGAGCAGCACAGATGAGAGTGATTCAATTTAAATGAGTTTAGATAACTTTAATGAGCAATGGGTTTATGTATAAGTAGCAGAAGAAATTTGGAATTGAGAAGTACAATCTATATCATTAAAACGCTTATTTCTGAAGTTTGTAATCGGAGCTTCTCTCCAGCTATTGCTCCTGTCGCCCTAAGATATGTGTGATACTATGTAGTTATGACTAACCCTTCCATATAAGCATACTTATGTCTCCAAATGTCTATAAGTGTGGAATAAAAGCTGAAAATCAGTGAAAAGTTTTAAATAACTCGCGCCATTTTGTTTTAAGCACAGTGAGACGCTGCACTTGATACCGAGGAGAAGAAGAAGGTGCCCCGATGTGTGCCGGACGCGCAGCGACTCGAGAGGCATGCTACGCCTTTTAATACAAACTAGCGGTAACCCGTGAAAATCACGGGCATAAATAGTGTTTATGTTCTTGCGTGCGCATTGCCTGCTGCCTTCCCGCTTCCTTTCAAAATAATTGTGTAAGTTGGCACCAACATTCATTGTGGCGGATCTCCTGAATATCGCTTTGTATTCAACTGCAGTATTGTCTCTTATAGTGTGGTTACTGGTACGTATCCCCTTTACATTTCTGATCGCATTTATATTTGTATTAAAACGCGTAGCATGCCTCTCGAGTCGCTGCGCATCCGGCACACATCGGAACGTCTTCTTCTTCTCCTCGGTATCAAGTGCAGCGTCTCACTGTGCGTAAAACAAAATGGCGCGGGTTATTCAAAACTTTTCACTGATTTTCAGCTTTTATTCCACACTTATAGACATTTGGAGACATAAGTATGCTTATATGGAAGGATTAGTCATAACTACATAGTATTGTGGCGGACAGGAAAGCTCACTGGCGTGAGGGCATCATTCCGCGCATCAAGTGGGCGGCGGCCACGCCCGAGGGGTAGGCGTGGCCACGGGATATACACCGGGCGCGCAGCCCGGAGCGCTCCAGTGCTACAGTGGAGCTCTTGAAATAAAGACTCTTTAAACCTACCGCGTTGTCCGCTTCCTCCTTGTTATACAAGTAAGCGCGCGTAGCACCGCGCTTCATTGGTGACCCTCCGACATTGGAACAGCCGTCGCTGACCGACCGAATACGCCATCGCATTGGCAAACAACGCGGTTACGATCAAACTCCCCGAGTTCTGGGAGGCGCAAGCTGAAGTATGGTTCCTGCAGGCAGAAGCCCAGTTCCGACTTCAAGGCATCATGGTGGACGAGACCATGTACTGCCATGTGGTCGCCTCCCTCGGGCCCGGCACGGCCGCCTGCGTCGTGTCGGTCCTGAGGAACCCACCGGCCGATGGCAGGTACGAGGCGATCAAGCGTCTCCTCCTCGCCACGTTCGGCCTCACGGTGGGCGCACGGGCCGACCGCCTCCTGGACCTCCCTGAGCTCGGCGACACGCGACCTTCGGTCCGCATGGACCATATGCTGTCGCTGATGGGCGACGAAACCCCGAACGCTCTATTCCGGGCGTTATTTCGACGCCAGCTGCCGGCACGAGTACGCCTCGCGTTGGCCGGTTCCGTGACGACGGAACCCTGAGCTCTCGCTGCCGAGGCCGACAAGTTCTTTGCGGCTTTGGACACGCAAGCGAGTTTTGGCGCGGCCGTCGCGCATCCCGAGGCTGACCCTGATGCTGATGCACCACACCTCATAGATCCCGCGGCTGATGCATGCCGTGTGGCCGCCGCCACGCCACGCCCACCACCACCGCGAAAACCGCGGCCTCCGCCTTCGCCGCAAACCTGGTGCCATTTCCACGCCAGGTTTGGCCACAAGGCGAGGAATTGTTGCCCCCCGTGCTCCTTCGGCAAGTCGGGAAACTACAAAGCCGGCGCTTGGTAGCGGCCCTGAGCGTCGGCCATTCCGGCAGCCTTCTTTTTATAACGGACACCTTGTCCGGGCGCCGTTTCCTATGCGACACGGGGGCACAGGTGAGCGTTATCCCTGCCTCTACGTCCGACAAGCACACCGCGGGCCAGGGCCCCGCGTTGCTTGCCGCAAACGGAACACCCATACGCACATTCGGGAAGCGCTGCCTCTCCCTGCGGTTCGGAAGGCAACGCTTTGCGTGGACGTTCGTAACCGCTAGTGTCCCCATGGCACTGCTCGGTGCGGACTTCCTCTGTGCACACGGGTTGTTGGTAGATGTGAAGAACAGACGTCTCGTCCAGGCTAAAACGTTCAGCTCGCTTGCTTGCGCGCTGAGCAGCTCGTTGAGCGGCTCACTGAGCGGCTCACCGAGCGGCTTGCCAAGCGGCTTGCTGAGCGGTTCGGTCCCGGCAAGGTTAGTTTTACGCTTCCAGCAGCGGACGACTTCACCCGCCTCCTCGCCAGCTTCCCGGCCCTTACGCGGCCCACCTTCTCGGCGGGGGCCGTCAAGCACGGGGTGGAACACCACATCCCCACCGCCGGGCCACCGGTCTACGCCCGGGCACGCCGCCTCAAGCTGACGAAGCTCGCGGTAGCTAAAGCGGAGTTCGCTACGCTGGAGCGGCTCGGCATCGTGCGGCGCTCCGAGAGTGCTTGGGCGTCGCCACTCCACATCGTGCCAAAGCCCGGCGGGGGATGGCGACCGTGCGGGGACTACCGGCGCCTCAACGACGCCACCACCCCCGACCGCTACCCCGTCCCCCACATCCAGGACTTCTCCACCCGGTTGGTGGGCATGTCCTTCTTTTCGAAGGTGGACCTCATACGCGGCTACCTACCATCAGGTCCTCGTCAGGCCGGAGGACATCCCGAAGACGGCGGTCATCACGCCATTCGGTCTTTTCGAATTTCTTTGGATGCCCTTCTGTTTGAAAAATGCGGCTCAGGCGTTCCAGCGACTAATGGACAGCATCTTGCGCGACTTGGATTTCGTCTACGTGTACCTGGACGACATCCTCGTCGCCAGCGCGTCCCGCGAAGAGCACCTACACCACCTCCGCACGCTTTTCGAACGTCTGGGCCAGCATGGCCTCATCGTGAACTCCGCCAAGTGCCGGTTCGTCGTCGCCGACATCGACTTTTTGGGGCACCGCGTCACCAGGCACGGGGCCGTCCCCCTACCGGCCAAGGTGGAGGCGGTGAAGGGGTTTCCGCGCCCCCGCACGATCAAGGGGCTCCAGGAGTTCCTGGGCATGGTAAACTTTTACCATCGGTTCCTGCCCCGCATCGCCCAGCTCCTGCGCCCCCTGCACGAGGCCCTCTGGGGGAAGCCGGGCAAAGGTGACGTTACCTGGACCGAGCAGATGGACGCGGCGTTCGCGGGCGCGAAGCTCACCTTGGCTAACGCCACCATGCTCGCGCACCCGGCGCCCGATGCACCGATCGCCCTCACCACCGACGCCTCGGACTACGCGGTGGGCGCGGTGCACAAGCAATGGGTGCGTGGTGCTTGGCAATCGCTGGCGTTCTTCAGCCGGCAGCTTCGCCCGCCCGAACGCCGCTATAGTACCTTCGACCGCGAGTTGATCGGGCTTCACCTGGCGGCCAGGCACTTCCGCCATCCGCTCGAGGGCCGTGCGTTCACGGCCTTCGTCGACCACAAGCCACTGGTCTTCGCGATGGGCAAGGTCGCCGAGCCGTGGTCGGCCCGGCAGCAGCGTCACCTCTCGGCCGTGTCCGAATATACAACGGACATCCGGCACGTCACGGGGAAGGACAACCCGGTGGCGGATTGCCTTTCCCGGTCCGTCGCCCATGCAGTCCACCTTGGCATCGACTATGCCCGGATGGCGGCGGACCAGGCCGCCGACCCCGGCATCCAGGCCTTGTGGACCGCCGTCAAGGGCCTCCGCGTCACCGAGGTGCCGTTCGACGGCGCGGCCCTCTTGTGTGACGTCTCCCTCGGGCGGCCTCGCCCCATCGTGCCGCGGGCTGGCAGCGCCAGGTTTTTTACGCCATCCACGGCCTGTCCCACCCGGGCACGAAGGCCTCCCAGAGGTTGGTCGCCGACAAATTTGTCTGGCATGGCCTCCGGAAGGCCGTCCACGGCTGGACCAGGACGTGCCTCGCGTGCCAGCGCGCGAAGGTGCACCGGCACACCCAGGCCCCATTGGCCCCGTTCACGGTGCCGGAACAAAGGTTCGACCACGTACACATGGACCTGGTGGGACCTCTGCCCCCCTCGCGGGGTTTCACCCATGTCCTGACAATGGTGGACCGCACCACCCGGTGGCCGGAGGCCGTGCCTTTGGCGGCGACGACGGCGGCGGATGTCGCGAAGGCGTTCATCGCCACCTGGGTCGCCCGGGTCGGCGCCCCCTCAGACATCTCGTCCGACCGCGGCCCCCAGTTCACCTCGGAGCTCTGGGGGGTGGTCGCGCAGGGGCTCGGGGTCCAGCTGCACCGAACCACGGCCTACCACCCCCAGGCCAACGGCCTGTGCGAGCGGTTCTACCGCTCGTTGAAGGCCGCCCTCCGGGCCACCCTCCGCGACGGCGGCTGGGTCGACAGGCTCCCCTGGGTGATGCTGGGCCTCCGGGCGGCGCCCAAGGACGACCTGCGCACATCCGCGGCAGAGTTGGTCTTCGGACAACCACTGCGGGTGCCGGGCGAGTTCCTCCCCGACCCCACGGCACCATGGTCCGCGGTGCAGGAGCGCTCCGTGCTGCAGGAGACAGCCCGGAGGTTCGCCCCGGTGCCGACGGCTCACCACGGGCACCCGCCTACGCACGTCGCCCCGGAGCTTCGCACCACGGAGTACGTCTTCGTCCGGCACGACGCCCACCGGACACCACTGCGACCCCCGTACGACGGGCCTTTCCGCGTGCTGGAGACCGGGGTGAAACATTTCACCTTGGACATCGGCGGTACTCCCGACCGCATCTCGGTGGATCGCCTCAAGCCGGCCCACCTCGACGTGGACCACCCACCGCCGGTGGCTCGGCCCCCGCGTCTGGGCTACCCCCCTGCGGGCGGACCCCCGGCACCGCCCAGGCCCGCCAGCACGCCGCTCCCCGGTCCTGCACCCATCCCGGGTGCAGCCGGAGGCATCCCAGCTGGCATCCCTGCACCCCGGACGCCGCCGGTCGCCAGAGGGCGCTTCGGCCGGGTCATCCGTTTGCTCCGCAAACTGGCCCTCCAGGTGCGCGGGAATTCTGGGGGGGCGCGTGTGGCGGACACGAACGCTCACTGGCGTGAGGGCATCATTCCGCGCACCAAGTGGGCGGCGGCCACGCCCGAGGGGTAGGCGTGGCCGCGGGATATACACCGGGTGCGCAGCCCGGAGAACTCCAGTGCTACAGTGGAGCTCTTGAAATAAAGACTCTTTAAACCTACCGCGTTGTCCGCTTCCTCCTTGTTATACAAGTAAGCACGTGTAGCACTGCGCTTCAGTATCACACATATCTTAGGGCGACGAGAGATGCTGGAGGCTTAGGGCTGCTTAGGGCTGCTTAGAGAGATGTTCCGATTACAAACTTCAGAAATAAGCGTTTTAATGATTTAATACAAATATAAATGCGATCAGAAATGTAAAGGGGATACTTACCAGTAACCACACTATAAGAGACAATACTGCAGTTGAATACAAAGCGATATTTAGGAGATCCGCCAGAATGAATGTTGGTGCCAACTGACACAATTATTTTGAAAGGAAGCGGAAATGCGTGCGGCAGGCAATGCGCACGCAAGAACATAAACACTATTTATGCCCGTGATTTTCACGGGTTACTGCTGGTATTTTAGTATTGGGCAGAAAGAACAGCAACAGGGATACTTTGTCAAATGGGCAGCTCCTTTAGCACAGTATTCCCTGGTGTTGGCTTAGCGGTTCGGGTGCCGGCTTGGGATCCTCGGATCCTGGGTTCGAATCCCGGTCGATCGCTGAATTAACACCGGGGAGGGTTGACTCAGCCTGTCATCCTTCCGAGGTCGGCAAATTGAGTACCAGCTCACTGGTAATTCCCTGTGTGTCGCAAGAGGTGACTAACAGGGTTGGCGGCAGGAAGGGCATCCGGCCATAAAACATTGCTTCAAAAAGGGGACCAAGGTGCCCAAAAAAGGCCAACCCCTGCTCTGTGAGGAAAAATGGCCTCTAAAGGAGGTTCTTTAGCACAGTTGAGAAGATTAATAGCAATCGTTCATCTGTAGCATGGATGGCACCAGGGCTGGCAGGGTGGCCTAGAGGTACACACACCCGCCTCTCAGCTGTCTAGCCTGGGTTCAAATCTTGGCCCAGCTACAAACTGCAACCCTGGTGTTTCACAGGCAGGGTGATACATCAATGTGTATGCCGTCCCTCGGATGGACTCAACTGGGTGTCCTGTCTGACAGCATCAGTTGGTGGACGTTAAAGATCCCACAGTGTCCTTCGCGAAGCATAGGCGAGGCATCGCCGGCACCATGGACAAATTCCAAATTCCTGCTCTAACTTTCAGAGGTCATCGCATCAGCGGCACAGCTGCGCTCTCAGCCAATGATGCTGCCCCCCAACCCTGTGCTGCATACCAAGGAATAAGCATGGCATCATACAGCAAAAATAATTACAACAATTACTCAATTGTTTGGATGCTCCCCTTTGGAAATGCAACATTCCTAAGTGCACCTTAGCAATTATAGACCCTACAAGAAAAATACTAAAGAGGTTAGATTTTGTTATAGAGCTTACTTTTGTTCAGACATTTTGTTGTGTATCTGCATGAGGCTAAATGAACATTTGTGAAACGAGAAGTGAATAAATATATTTTATTGATACACCGATGATTCACCATCAATTGCAAGTGATTGAAATTGGATGTAAGGTTTCGAAAAGATATCAATTCAGAGTCAAAGTTAAAACGATCTACAAACGAGGGATATTTTGAGAGCATTCTTCAAAAGGGCAAAGGAGAAGTTTATAAAAGCTCTTCCAGATGGATTAACTCAGCCGAATATCTGTGCGCATGCCAGGAGGCCACAGCACAAACAGACTCTGGCAGGGTTTCAGATTACGGCCTTTGTTTGGGTTACATGTAATCTCCACCACATGTGACCGAGACTCCTTACGAGAGCAGGTCTGAATTTGGCAGATTCAAGTGAAAAGTGCTCTCGCATCAATTGCAGAAACTCTCTTGACACGCTTTTTCTTCCTTTTATAGAATAAACGAGTCACATGGACAATCTTGATATCGACCACATACATTGGCACAATATTAATAACTGGCCAAAGTAAATACTTGCTAAAAATACTACTTTGAGTAGACGCACAGTCACCAGGAAACAGTCATTGTTCTCTATGGTAAGGTCTCCACCGCCCAGTTTGCTTTCTTACTCACAAGCCTCTTAGTTGTAGGTTTTTGTGGCCAGTCACCCCTTGTCGCCATTTCTCCGTCTGCTCCGGGAAAGTATTTTCGGTTGTTGTCTACCTTTGTAAGTCCTGTTCTCTTTTTACATGCGAAGACGATTGCTGTGCAAATGCAATTCTTTTAGTGGCGCCAGGGTGCGGCAGAGGAACAAAGCAGTGGATATTTATGGAGTCATGTGGTGGAGGTCTGGGAGTTGGCTGGGGTGAAATGAGCTTTTCAGCTGCCTTTACAATTACAAAACGAGAACAGCACCCGGTAGAGCACATACCTCTGCCAGGCTGAACAGTTTATGTTTTGTATCCCACTGATGGGCCGGATCTGGATTTGGACCTGAACCAAAATCTAATCTGCTTGTTCTTGTCACATAACCAACTTGTCCACCAAGTGTCGTCCAAATCCATGCATAACTTTTTAAAATATCATGTTATATATCGCTTTTCACCCGATCTCTCAATGGAGAAGAATCACTTTTTTATTCTCGTATCCAAATTAAATTAAATAATTATCATATCCAAATCTATACTCAGATTTTCACCAAAATCGAATCGATTCGTCCTCGTCACACACCGAACCTCTCCACCAAGTGTCGTCCAAATCCGTGCATAACTTTTTAAAATATCATGTTATATATCGCTTTTCACCCGATCTCTCAATGGAGAAGAATCACTTTTTTATTCTCGTATCCAAATGAAATTAAATAATTCTCGTATCCAAATCCATACTCAGATTTTCACCAAAATCGAATCGATTAGTCCTCGTCACACACCCAACCTGTCCACCAAGTTTTGTCCAAATCCGTCCACAACTTTTTGAGATATCCTGCTATGTATCGTTTTTGGCCCCGTCACAGTAGTGATGTGAATGATGAAGAATCACTTAAATTATTCTAGTAGCCGGATCCGAATCTTCACCAAAATCTAATAATTTCGTCCTCGTCACATACACTACCTCTCTGCCAAATTTCGTCCGAATCCGTCCACAACTTTTTGGGATATCTTGTTCACAGACAAACAGACGGACAAACAGACAGACGGGGTGGAAACATAACCTCCATTCATCGTCGTTGGCGGAGGTAATGTAGTGCTGGTTATAGTGTTAACCTGAAACATTTAAGGACTGCAGGTTGGATCCAATGCATTTTGTTCAAATTCTACTTTGTGTTAACAAGGCTGCCCATGTATAATACGGTTATTTATCGTGGAATAAATATTTTTGTAGATTCTATAGGAAAACAAGTATTTTGGATCTGTTCATCTTTTGTGTTTTTTTTCTATTTGCATCGTTAATCCAGAAATTGCTTAACACACTTTAAAAAACAAAAAAAAACTTTATTTATCTTCTAGTGTGATACGTGTAGTGTTTTTCCAGTTGCATGATGTGATCTCACTCCCCTGTTTCGCCAGGTTACACTTTATTACCAACGGACAGTTAACACAGCAATGTATATCGTTGAGAACATTTTCAGTAAACTTACGTATTATAGAAGTGCTGTTAACAGTCTATTTGACACAAAATGGTAAACACCACACATTAGAAACTAAAACTTAAGTCATGAGTACATGCATAACATATTGGTATTAAAAACAAATATTCAACATCTAATAAGAGAGTTCAATTTTGAATCTCGTAAGTTTATTTTGGCAACATTGATTTTCAAGCCGACTCATCTCGCCTTCTCCCTAAACGTTTTCTCTTTTATTTAAGCTTTCCAAACATATTTGAGATTGGTGCTAAATCGTCGGCAGTCCAAATCCTCTAAAACGATATTGGCCATCCATTCAATACCTGTTTCCTTTCCTTCGGTTGTCTTTATCACAGGCCAGTCTTTATTACCCTGCGCTCGCGCAGCGTCAGGCATTCGATTGCGTCCGCACGTGTGGCGTGCGTGTCTGCATTTTTGTCCCCCGTCGCACAGCGTAGCGAAAGGGGGACTATGGCTTTCCCCTCCGTCCGTGTGTCCGTCCGTCCGTCCGTGCGTGCGTGCGTGCGTGCGGGCGTGCGTAAGCGAAGGACCGCATTCAAATTTGGTGTGGGTGCAACCCACGTCAAAATCCAAGATGGCCGCCGCCATGTATGTCTGAACCTTGTGAGATGAATATCTTGAAAAATAAGCGAAATACCAACTTCTAATCTGGTGTGTGGGTGTAGTGTATCTCGGCACAAGGAAGAACGCTATTGAAAATTGGGTCGCCACGTCAAAATCCAAGATGGCCGCCACCATATATATGTCTGAACCTTGTGAGCGAAATATCTTGAAAAATAAGCGAAGTACCAACTTCTAATCTGGTGTGTGGGTGTGTCTCGGCACAAGCAAGAATGCTGTTTAAAATTGGGTCGCCACGTCAAAATACAAGATGACCGCCGCCATGTATGTCTGAACCTTGTGAGATGAATATCTTGAAAAATAAGCGAAGTACCAACTTCTAATTTGGTGTGTGGGTGTAGTGTATCTCGGCACAAGGAAGAACGCTATTGAAAATTGGGTCGCCACGTCAAAATCCAAGATGGCCGCCACCATATATATGTCTGAACCTTGTGAGCGAAATATCTTGAAAAATAAGCGAAGTACCAACTTCTAATCTGGTGTGTGGGTGTATCCCGGCATAAGGAAGAACGCTATTGTAAATTGGGTCGCCACGTCAAAATCCAAGATGGCCGCCACCATATATATGTCTGAACTTTGTGAGTGAAATATATTGAAACATAAGCAAAGTACCAACTTCTAATCTGGTGTTTGGGTGTATCTAGGCACAAGGAAGAAGGCTATTGAAAATTGGGTCGCCACGTCAAAATCCAAGATGGCCGCCGCCATGTATGTCTGAACCTTGTGAGCGGAATATCTTGAAAAATAAGCGACGTACCAACTTCTAATCTGGTGTGTGCGTGTATCTAGGCATAAGGAAGAACGCCATTGAAAATTGGGTCACCACGTCAAAATCCAAGATGGCCGCCTCCATGTATGTCTGAACCTTGAGCGAAATATCATATCATAGCATGTTTTCTGCGTCTTCCACTTTGTCAACTCACATCACTTCACCGACGGGGGACCTAGGCGTAACGCTTGTTAAAATGCATTTTCTCGGCAACCGTTAGTCAGATTTACACTAAATTTTACCAGTGGAGCGCCTCCGCCTGTAGAATCTTTTTATTCATAATTATGACGTCATAGGTCACGTGGTACGGACGCCATATTGGAAAAACGTTACACCTATAATTAATCTCTCAAACTGCTCAATGGAAAAAGTTGAAACAAGGCTCATTGTCAAGTACTCACCATGGGGAATAAAATGTGTTGATGATTATGTCATTGGTGCCTTCATTATGATGTCATAATTCGACAAGTACAACGCTTGATCTGATCAGTATGAAAAAATTAATTTCCTCTGCAACTGTCAGTCCGATGGACACGCAATTTGTACCATAGGAGCGGCTCCTCCTGTAGAATATTACAATGATAATTATGATGTCATAGGTCACGTGGTAAAGACGCCATCTTGGAAAAATCGAAAAATGGTGCACCTCCATATCTCTGAAACCGCTCCATGGAAAAAATTGAAAAATGGCTCATTGTAAAGAACTCCCCGTGGGAAATAAGATTTGTAAGTGATGATGTCATTCGTGCCTTCATTATGACGTTATAATTCAACAAGTGTAACGCTTCATCCGATCAGTATGAATTTTTTTTTTCTCTGCAACTGTTGGTCTGATGTACACGAAATTGTCACCATAGGAGCACCTCCTCCTGCATAATATTTTAATGATAACTATGATGTAATAGGTCACGTGCTACAGGCGCCATCTTGGAAAAAACAAAAAAACGTTACACCGCTATATCTCCAAAACTGCTCCATGGAAAAAATTGAAACGTGGCTCATTGTAAAGAACTCCGCATGCAGAATAGGTGTTTTTAACGATGACGTCATTGTTGTCGTAATTATGACGTCATAATTCGACAGGGACAACGCTTAGTCTGATCAGTTTGAAATTTATTGAGCGTGATCTATGCAACAATTATCTTAGAGAATATAAATTGATGATGTCATCGCTCACGTGGTCTGGCAGCCATATTGGATCAAAGAAAAAAAACGTTTAAAAAACAGAACAGCTGGCTCGCACCAAGTTGACTGCACAGGGTAAGTATTCTATGAATACCATGTAGTTAGAAAAAGAGTTGGTGTTTGCACGTATCCTTGCTTCAGACCTGTCTTGACTGGAAACTATGGTGACCGTTTACTATCACGAATTACGCTGCAGTTGAAGCCTTCATATAAAATTGTAATCTTTGTGATTATCATTTCAGATAATTCATACATCTATAACAGTTTCCATCACGACTCTCTATGAATAATATTTAATACTTTTTGAAAGTTGACAAAATTAACATTAAATGGGTTTTGCCATTCTACTGACTGCTTGATATATTCTTCTAATGACAAATATCTAATTGGTGCAAGATTTTTCCCTTTCTAAAACCTGCCTGTTCTCTTCTTAAGATCTAGTCGATTACTCTTCATATCATATCCAAAATGCATCTCGTGGAAACTATGGCATTATTGAAAGTAACGTTATTCCGGTCCAGTGGCTGCAGTCTGACAAGCTTCCTTCTTTTGGAATCTTTGCAAGAAATCCTTTGAGCCAATCTTCCGGTACTCTTTCCTTGTCACAGATATTTTTGAAAACAAATTGTGCGGAGCTTTTGCTGTATCCAGGATATTGGCTTTTACCAACTGTGCTGAAATTCCATTTTGCCCTCCTGCAGCCTTATTTTCCTTCAACCTTTGAATAGCGAGTTTAATTTCTTCTTCCATTAAATGTGATATACGTATCTCCCTTGTTGATGTATCATTGAATTGAAGTGCAGCTGGGATGTCAAGATCTTCTCTTTTCAGAATCTCCTCAAAATGATCTGCCCATCACTCTAACTGTTCTTTCTCGATTTTAACAATCCCTCCATATTTGGCTTTAACAGCTGGCATGCTCTAATGGGTAGCGAACCTGTAAAATTTAAACTTGTTGAGACATCAAATTTTTATTGTTCTGCCCAATAACTTTGGTTCTTGCAGGAATTTTTCCTTCCCAGCTGAATCACATATGGCTGTGGGTCATAAATTTAATAGATCAACATAGTTTAAGTAAGTTGTCATTTCTTCAGTTACCTGTGTTTAAAGTTGATCTCTGTGACTTCAAAACACTCAAAGCCAAAATTGACATCATCGTTGATGGTTAGTTAAATCCCACTTAATTGAAAAAAATTGTGGAAATAGGAAATAAAATATTAACTTAAGGTATGGTAATTGCTTTGGACATTATGGTTAACAGCCCACCACCAAGTGGTTTATGGTTTGTCCTATTTTGCATTCGCAAACTGATAGGATTTCTTTTTATATACAGTGTTGAGACTTGTGGAAGAGCTGGAACACAGAATGGGTAAGGATGTAACATAACAAAACGAACAAATAAGGGGTGTGGGGAATAGGGGAAGAGCAGGACATAAGGCATGAACAAGATGGATACAGCTACAAACTCTCAATCACAGAAGTGGAAGGAAAAGTTAGAAACTTGGAAAGAGGTGGGCCTGGAGAAAATTAATGGGTGGGGGCAGGGGGTTGGGGGTAGAAAAGATCATGGTTGTGGATCGGGATGGTGGCGATCTGAGATGGTGGCGAACAGTTGTCTTGAAGGCCTGGATGGGGGGGGAAGAAACTGAGGAAGTTGGTTTCACAGGTGGGAGAAAGAGGAACTAAAGAGTGGAGGTGAGCAGTGACTCTGGATTTTGGGTGGTTCACGAAAAGGGGGTTACCGGCAGACCGTGTGTGCCTTGCAGAATCGTGGTAGGGGAGGAGGGAGGAGCGACAGAGCATGCAAAGGGTCAGACCAGAAAGGAGGTGGTAGAAGACAGAGAGAGACCCCTGACCTGTCTGCGATGTGAAAGTGATAGGCACAGAATCAGCTTCATTGCGGGATATTCGAATTATTTGAAGGCTTTGGTTTCTTCAGCCAGGATGGATGCCAGGTATATATCCTACATACTCTGCTGATTTGTTGATTGTCTCATAACATCCTTTCAAGTCATACAAAAGTATTGTTGCATCAGAGGGGTCCGTTAACACAGACTGATGGTCTAAGACCTTCGCGGATGCCAAAAGGATATTTTATGTGACTGCATTCAATAATATTGTGATTCCGCCAGTATAGCACAAATGAAGCTGAATCTGGCAGTGGAACACATGCGGAAGGCAAAAAGGTCGGAAACCATTTCTTACAATTAAAATGGTTTATTATAAAAATGATTCCAACATGGGGATCATGAGACAACAATACTCAGACAGATCTGGGGAATGACGACAGACAAATGGTGAAGGTAAATCATGAAAACCCAAACTTATATACAAGATGAATAAATAAAGCCTAAACCCAACGATGGTGTCAAATACCCAACTCTCTCAACAAAGGGAAAAATAACAGGCATTGACCAGTTGGCAGGAGCAGTTTCTCTGGCCTTGCAGGACGATGATGGCCATGCATGCTGGTGCAGCACAAGATAAAGTAAGGGTTGGGATGGCACAGGAAGGATTGTGATGAGGAAGTCGCGTGCTGTGTGATCTCTGGCGCAGTGGTATTTATGTTCAGGCCACAAAAATGGAGAGAGGGCATGCGTGCGTGCTCACAACAGTATGTATCGCATATTGGGACTGCTCACTGCTGGTCCCCATTGGCTGTTTACCGATGTGTTAAAAACTGGCGTGGTTTCCGGTACCGATGCGACCGGAAACCACGCTGCTCATCCATTAGAAATATATAAATACCCTGCAGCCTCTTGAATTTTACATCATTCCACAAATAGTTCATACCTACAAATGGTTGACTGCAAATAGTTGTAGTCATGTCAGTTTTTGGGACTGCCAGTGGTAACATGTAACCCAGTGCTACCTGCCGCATGGTCGGGTTGTTGGCGAATAAACCGACACCCATCACTGGCTTTGCTATTGGGGAGGGTGACTGTGACACCCTGCAGAACCAAAAACACCACCTGACAGAGCGGATGAGCTCCTTTCGGGAACCAATAGCCATCCAGTATGGAGATAGTATCTCCTAAAAAAAAACACCCAATGGGGGTAGGAATTTTTTTTTTTCCACTTGGCCCAGTTACCCCCTCCTACACAGTAGTTCTGTGAAGAGGTATCCTTGTTTCAGGAGGAGGTGAACGTTCTCCCAGTTTTTCCTCTTATTTTTATTTTTAGCCATTCACATTTTGTGACTCTTAGCCTTGTTTAGGACGACTTTCAGTAGAATCAAAAAAAAAAAATCATTACAAGTCCCTGCTGTGCAATGGCTGCTGTCAGTATAAGTTGGAGAAAATGTAAAAGTTTCATGGTTTAATTCAAACTGAAAGTTTGTCAGTTTGCAGCAGAGCATGGCAATGGAGAGGCTAGTCATGGATTTGATTTAAGGAATCCGGAAGACGATTTACCGGTACCTTAAATAGCTATGGAATATATATATATATATATATATATATATATATATATATATATATATATATATATATATATATATATATATATATATATATATATATATATATATATATATATATATATATATATATATATATATATATATATATATATATATACATCATCCTCCTGGCATGGAACTTAAGGAAGTATATATATATATATATATATATACACACACACACACACTACATGACCAAAAGTATGTGGACACCCCTTCTAATTAGTGGATTCGGCCGTTTCAGCCACACCCATTGCTGACATGTATATATAATCAAGCACACAGCCATGCAATTTCCATAGACAAACATTGGCAGTGGAATGGGCCATACTGAAGAGCTCAGTGACTTTCAATGTGGCACCGTCATAGGATGCCACCTTTTCAACAAGTCAGTTCGTCAAATTTCTGCCCTGCTAGAGCTGCCCCTGTCATCTTTAAGTGCGGTTATTGTAAAGTGGAAATGTCTCGGAGCAACAACAGCTCAGCCGTGAAGTGGTAGACCACATAAGCTCACAGAATGGTTCCGCCGAGTGCTGAAGCGTGTAGTGCGTAAATATCGTCTGTCCTTGGTTGCAACACTCACTATCGAGTTCCAAACTGCCTCTGGAAGCAATGTCAGCACAACAACTGTTCATCCGGAGCTTAATGAAATGGGTTTCCATGGCTGAGCAGCCGCACACAAGCCTAAGATCACCATGCGCAATGCCACGCGTCAGCTGGAGTGGTGTAAAGTTCTCCGCCATTGGACTCTGGAGCAGTGGAGACGCGTTCTCTGGAGTGATGAATCACGCTTTACCATCTGGCAGTCCGACGGACAAATCTGGGTTTGGCGGATTCCAGGAGAACGCCCCCTGCCCGAATGCATAGTGTCAACTGTAAAGTTTGGTGGAGGAGGAATAATTATTGTCTGGGGCTGTTTTTGATGGTTCGGGCTAGGCCCCTTAGTTCCAGTGAAAGGAAATCTTAACGTTACAGGATACAATGACATTCTAGACGATTGTGTGCTTCCAACTTTGTGGCAACAGTTTGGGGAAGGCCCTTTCCTGTTTCAGCATGACAATGCCCCCATGCACAAAGCGAGGTCCATACAGGAATAGTTTCTTGAGATCGGTGTGGAAGAACTTGACTGGCCTGCACAGAGCCCTGACCTCAACCCCATCGAACACCTTTGGGATGAATTGGAATGCCGACCATGAGCCAGGCCTAATCGACCAACATCAGTGCCTGACCTCACAAATGCTCTTGTGACTGAATGGAAGCAAATTCCCACAGCAATGTTCCAACATCTAGTGGAAGCCCTTCCCAGAAGAGTGGAGGCTGTTATAGCAGCAAAGGGGGGGGGGGGGGGGTCCAACTCCATATTAATGCCCATGATTTTGGAATGAGATGTGTGATGTTCGGGTGTCTACATACTTTTGGTCATGTAGTATATATATATATATATATATATATATATATATATATATATATATATATATATATATATATATATCTATATCTATATCTGTTATGTGTTACCTCCACAAACTCTGGTTACGGTGCCCCTCAGAGTCTCGAGAGGGAACACGGCAGAAAGATTTGTTATTTTGAGTGTTCTAATAAACCATGGTAAAACCACACCAATGCAATTGTAGAACAAAACAAGTAATTGTATTAAGAACTCTCACATACACAATAATAACATTATTAAAGAAAGTAACATGAAAATGTCACTTGCATCAAATTAACAATACATATGATGGTACCATCATTCCCCAATGCTCTCAAAGCAATAAATTCACGATACGCCACGTGAGTGGAATGTAACATTCCCCAAAGTCTGTGTACAAATCCCCACGCGGGGTGAAGGTCAAAGTCGTGCAGAACGACAAGAACAGGCGGTTATCAGCACGGCTGTGAAAGAGGAGTTATGAGGTGAGAGATCGATGTGGGAATTAAGCCGATATGGGAACCAATGGTGCTCCACACGATGATGTCGATATGGGAATCCCAATGACAAAGCAAGATGCACCAAGCGGACGGTCTCTTCGAGGACAAAATGGCAGATCGGCCTGTAATGGAGGCTCTTGTTTTCCCGCCAACAATAACTCACACTTGGTAATAAAACCTTAGACTGTGTGTGTGTGTGTGTGTGTGTGTGTGTGTGTGTGTATAATATATGAAATAACTGTAATTGAAGACATTACAATTAAACTTTTTGTTTGTCCTTGGTAATTTAACTTGGCCCCTGTGGTTATGTCATGTGGCTTATGGTGAAATACAGTATAACCCGCACATGAGTATACCCTGCATTTGGATTTTTTGGAACTATTTTAACATATAGCCTGTAAGTTATTTGCCTGAAAATGCGGTAACCTCCAGTGTCGAGACAAATATCAAATACAAGAGCAATGCTGCCCTACTCAATGCTGCTGTAATGCCGCTCAGGCGCTCATGGTCTATGCATTAAAAGACACAACTTAGCACACTCGGGCTATGGATCCCACTCCACCACACCCTTCCGTATAACAGCATACTAATGTCCACGTGTTACACTTGGTATTTGTACAATCTTCTTCATAAGCTTGAAACATTGGAAAAATAATGATATAATTGAATAATTAGATATTAAATGAAAAAGGCCATGGAATTTGACTTTTTAAAATTTCTTTTAATTTTTATGTGAAGGACTTGGGCTGTTAGCACTTCTTACTATTGAAATCATGTTTATTGTCTCCAGTTTTGAAGGAACATTCCAGGAAAGTAAATTATGGCCTGTTCTATCCCTTTAAAATAAGTTCCTGGAACTTAGTTTCCAGGAAATGCTGCATTTATATATACAGTCTCGTGAAAAAGTAAGTACACCCCATGTAAAGTTTTGACATTTTCAACATATTTCAACATACAGCTATTTGATCTTCATTTCAACAATATTGAAAGATAAAGGTGATATAATATAACAAATATCATGAAACATTTACATTTTGTCGTCCATTGTATAATTTAAATAAACATAAATGCAAATTTTGCATGTGGAAAAAGTAAGTACACCCCTAATTTATCACGACTTCAAATACCTAAAATTAGAATCAGGTGCACCAGCTCAAGTGCAAATGATTAGAACATCGTTAGAGAGGATCTTGGAGGAACCTGTCTTATTTAAACCTCAGACATTTAGTTTGGTTTGCTCATTGTTGTTGAAGTGTGTGGCGTCACAATGCCGAGATCAAAAGAGCTCTCTGAGGCCTTCAGAAAGAAGGTTATAGATGCCTACGAGTCTGGGAAGGGATTTAAAAAGATCTCCAAACAATTTGAAATCAATAATTCGACTGTCCGGAAGATCATCTGCAAGTGGAGAAGATTCCAAACAACTGCCAATTTGTTCAGGCCAGGCCGCCCCAGCAAGTTCAGCCTGAGAGCAGCCCGCAAGATGCTGAAAGAAGTCTCGAAGAACCCCAGAATGTCATGACGGGACCTACAGGTAGCTCTTGCCACTGTTGATGTCAAAGTGCACGAGTCTACCATTAGAAAGAGGCTGCACAAATTTGATCTACATGGGAGGTGTGCCAGGTTGGAAACCTTTGCTGTCCAGAAAGAACATCAGGGCAAGACTAAAGTTTTCCAATGAACACCTAGGCAAAGACCAGCACTTCTGGAACAATGTGCTCTGGACAGATGAGTCAAAGGTAGAGCTATTTGGCCACAGTACCAGAAGACATGTTTGGCGAAAACCAAAGGCAGCATTTGACCACAAGAACCTGATACCAAATGTAAAGCATGGTGGTGGAAATATTATTAGTCTAGTAGGAAGACTAGGTCCCCCTGCACCCCCCGGAGATATACTTCTAATCAGTGTTTCTAGATTGGAAAAAATGTGTAGAAAATGACTAGCTATGGCCCCAAGCTGAAAAAATGTCCCACATACCATTTTTATGCAAATTACTGCTGCCATTATCAAAAAAACGATTTTTGACATATCTCAGCCAATATTGCAGATAATTGAAAAATGAAGGTGTCTAGACCCATGTTTTGAAGGGCATAGATCATGATAGAACTATTCATAACATGATTACATGTGTCTATGGTATACTAGTATGCATATTAATGCTGTAATTACAAAATAATCAGTTTTACAAATGATAAGGATACGTTAATACTGCAGATAACTTAACATGGTACATAAGGGGTCTAAACCCAGGTATTTTCAAGGTTAAATGTCAACAAGATGCTCCTGAGTCTTGCATAGGGGCGGGACATTGGCAGTAACATTGGTACCACTCAACTTTTCTTCCCACCATTGACTTTGTATTGCGAGAGATTTTCACTTGCTTATTTAAAGGTTTCTCACCCAGCCCACGTAAAATCTACCAACTCCTGCTGTTAACTCCCAAACATATTTTTTTATGTTATCCAATCACAGTGCAGAAATGACAGACTAGAGATCCAAATTAGTGCTGCTATAGCTGCCATTTTACATTTCCATCCATGTAACATGCGCGCTCGCGCGCTCGTATCAATTGGTAATGTCGCGCGCTCGTATCAATTGGTAACGTTGATGTTATTGAATACCTCAGTTGAAAGTTCAGTCTTCCATTCCATCTGTGTGTTGTTCTTGGTATTCATCCTCCAATCTAGCCAGGTAAGATGCTAACTATAATGTTACTCACACTCTTGACTTCAGTTTCTGCATGAAATCATAAACAGGCAGAATAACAGCTGAGCCAGCTAGCACCATGTTAGCTAACGTTAAAGCTAGCCTCATCTATGTACAGTATGTTCCTAATGTCGGTGTAACTTAAACTTTTGTTAATGCCAAACATGAGACATATCTGTTGACTTCTGTATATGAATTGAACCAGAAAGAGGCACGACAGCTGAGCTAGCTACAGTAACTTAGCACAATGTTTCATTGGCCTAGATAGCTAACGTTAGTGTGGAAGAATTTAGATGTTTTAGCTATTAGCACTTTTGATGCCACTAAACATGGTTTAGTCAGCTAAAAAGTACCCTAGTGTAGAACATGACTCAGAACCTCTGTTACCTCACTGAAAACTCAGAGCCTCCTTTCACAGGCACTTTTAACATCATTCGTGATTTCTTATTTGTCATTTAACAGTGATGGTAGACATCGACAGCAAGCATGCCCAAAATAAAACGGAGTGTAGAACCTGCAGCCCAAAGCTCTCCTCCTACATGCATCCTTCATGTACCATCCATGTCTGATCATGGGGATTTCACGCCCCTCCGTAAAATTAAAGGATCTGCTTCAGAAAAACTGCAACTGCTTCAAAAGATCCGGGATAGACGTCTCAACCAACCGCATGACTCCCCATGTCGTATGCAATCAGTATGTGATCAGATCCCGGCAACTCTTCCTGATGACCTAGAAAGAGTAGGATATCACAGCAAGTGTTATAAGCACTTTGTCCGCCACTTTCATCGTCTGGGAGATGATACAGAACCAGGGCCATCAACCTCATCATGGCATCACTCTCCTCGTAAACCAGGAGGTTCTGCTGAACCCATCTTCCCGCCAGAGTGTATATTTTGTGAGAAAGTTGAGACCAAAGATGCTCATCGCAATACTGAGAGGCCTACAACCTTCCCATCCTTTAAAAACAAAGAAAATGCATGGGAGCAAATCGAAACACGGGCTGAGAAAATGGGTCTCTATCGACTCCATCGAAAGGTGAAAAACAAAGACCTCTTTGCATGTGAGGCCAAACACCATCCGTCATGTTTTAAAGCTTTCCGCACAGCATTCTACAACTATGAGCGTGCGATTCACAGAGCCGAAGCACCAAAGGAGCAGGCTTGCATGTCAGATGTGCCAGCTTCTTCTGAAAGTGTGGAGTGGACAAGAGGCAGCTACCAGGCTGGAGAGAACAGAGATGGCTGTGCTGATCGTGGAGGGGAAGGCCCACCAACTTGCCTCAACGAATGGCAAGGTAAAATTGAAAGCCCTTCGTGAATGGCGATTCAATTTGTAATTTTTCCTGAAAAAAAGGTGATTACCTGTGATGTTTGTCTAGATCTGAAACTGGCAGTGACTGGTGATTGAAATGCGGTGCCTTTTTGTGTTTCAGGTCGAGGTACGTGAACTCCCCACGATCTACAGCAACCAGGAAGAGACTGATACCAGGGTGGTTCTGTACCTCCATCATGCTGCTACCATCGGATACAAGAACGCTGTAGTCAGAACACCGGACACAGACATCCTCCTGATCCTGCTCCACCATGCCCACAACATCAAGCTGACGGTGTACCTGGATACAGGGTCAGGGAAGCATCGCCAACTTGTCAACGTCTCTGAGCTGGCAGAATCCCTGGGAGAGGACTACTGTGCCACTCTCCTGGGGTACTATGTGTTCAGCGGAGAAGACTGCACCAGTGCCTTCAAAGGGAAGGGAAAAGTCGGGCCCTTGAAAAAGCTGGAGAAGAATCCCAGGTTTCACAGGGCATTCGGTGAACTGGGTGACAACTGGGATGCCAACCCTGAGGTGGAGAGGCAGTTAGAAAAATTCACCTGTGTGATGTACGGCCAGAGTCGCGAGTCATCAGTGGACATTGTCCGTGCCAAGCTGCTACGAAAAATGGTGGGAGAGGACAAGACCCTCACATCCAAGTCCAAGGTTGATCTGGCTCGCCTTCCTCCATGCCAGTCTGCCCTGAAGCCGCACATCCAGCGTGTGAACCACCGCGTAGCATTGTACAAAAGAGCCGATCAACCTATCATCGAAAAGCCAAAACCTTATGAGGAGCAAGGATGGATAAGGACTGATGAAGGACTGTTGAAACCAATGTGGTCCAGTGGTCCCATCCTACCAACCTCACTGGTGGATCTTCTGAACACAGGAGAGCACGAAGAGGAGGAGGAAGAGGAAGGAGAAGAAGAGTTTGACTCTGACGATTTCGATGAAAATGATGATGACTGACTCAGTGTAGAATCACTAATGCTAATGATGTTTATCTAAAACAAGCAAGAGAAGAGTGGTCACATTGAGTGCTAGGACTATTTTGACAGTTGTAATATTTAGAAAAATAAAACTTTGTGTTAACGTCTGTGTAGACGGACCTTAATATGAGTCTATTATTTCGTAAAACTGTGATTATTTTGTAAATAAAGCACTAATTAGCATACTAGTATACCATAGACACATGTAATCATGTTATGAATAGTTCTATCATGATCTATGCCCTTCAAAACATGGGTCTAGACACCTTCATTTTTCAATTATCTGCAATATTGGCTGAGATATGTCAAAAATCGTTTTTTTGATAATGGCAGCAGTAATTTGCATAAAAATGGTATGTGGGACATTTTTTCAGCTTGGGGCCATAGCTAGTCATTTTCTACACATTTTTTCCAATCTAGAAACACTGATTAGAAGTATATCTCCGGGGGGTGCAGGGGGACCTAGTCTTCCTACTAGACTATATGGTTTGGGGCAGCTTTGCTGCATCAGGGCCTGGGCAGCTCACCATCAGAGAATCCACTATGAATTCTTCATTGTACCAGAGGGTGCTTGAGGATAATGTGAGGCCATCTGTCGGAAAGTTGAAGCTCAACCGAAGGTGGACCTTGCAACATGACAATGACCCTAAACATACCAGTAAATCCACCAAGAAATGGCTGAAAAGAAAGAAATGGAGGGTTCTGGAATGGCCAAGTCAAAGCCCGGATCTAAATCCCATCGAGATGTTGTGGGGGGATTTGAAACGAGCTGTGCATGCAAGAAACCCCTCAAACATCGCACAGCTGAAAGAATTTTGCATGGAGGAGTGGGCAAAAAATTCTCCAAGTCGATGTCAGAGACTGGTAGACAGTTATAAGAAACACTTACTTGAGGTTGTTTCTGCCAAAGGGGGGCAATACCACCTATTGGAGCCAAGGGTGTACTTACTTTTTCCACATGGGAAATTTGCATTTATGTTTATTTAAATTATACAATGGACGACAAAATGTAAATGTTTCATGATATTTGTTATATTCTATCACCTTTATCTATCAATATTGTTGAAATGAAGATCACATAGCTGTATGTTGAAATATGTTGAACAAGTCAAAACTTTACATGGGGTGTACTTACTTTTTCAAGAGACTCTATATATATATATATAATTACTATTATTATTTATTTTCAATAGTGTAGCAAATTAGCTTAGGTTTGCCTCTTTATCCTGCATTTATATTTTGCATTCCTGACAAACCAGGCTATCTTCACTGCAAGTCCAGCACCATTTTACTATCCAAGTGACTTCAACATCCATCAAACGCACTCTATGTTTATTCCACAGACAGTTGTTCTCTCGTACTTGATGAACAAACTGGCTATCTGCAGTCACCTGGACATCCAGGGCCGTATGGGCCTGATCTGATGTGCAATTACACCATTACGTCAGTGCCACCTTTTCAAGTGCACGTGATCTTCAGTGCCTTCCAACTCGAGGGAGCATCAGACACACCTTCCGGAGAGCCCGGCTGCCCTAACGACAGCCTGGAGATTTGGGATGGACGACCGCGCAGTGAGTGTATTAATTCGAGTGGAAGCTGAATGAAAAACGAATTGGGGGTAAGATGGGGGAAGAGGTCGGTGGATGTGTGGAGGAGGTTAAAACTCCATTGCCATTGCATATATTATATGTCCAATGTTCCTTTGGGTGGAAGATCTAATGAGACAGAGAAAGCATAAGTTCCTCTGCACAAAGGTTTATGAATCAATGAGGTTGATAAAAGTTTGTCAAAAAACCTGTTAGTTTTCATTGTGCATTTGACAAAGTGTTTTACTTTAGAACTGTAAGCAATTGGGAAAGTGAACTCACAACAAACAGTCAAACAATGGAAGGAATGGCCATAATGACACACTTGTTGACCAGCAATCTAAAAGCAGAATATTTTACACCTGCAAGTGCAAAGAAATTATTCCATTCGGTAAAATGAAGAATGAGAGACCCCAATGAAGGAATTTGAGCTTCCTCGTGGGACCATTAAGGGGTAAACATATCCTGATTAAGATGTGAAGGCTTGTGACGACACTCATCCTCTTGGCATGGGACATAAGGAAAGTGCAAAATCTGATGGACCAGACTGAGCATATGAAGTACAGTGAACAGTTTAAACTTGGCTTTCCTTGTTAAGAAAAAAAGGAATTTTCCTCGTTTGTTTCTGGGATTTATATTGCCAACTCGATGACCTTTTGTTTCGTCATAATGCGTGTTTACTGTACAAGTTTGCGCACAGGAAAGGGCGATTTTGATCAGCAATTCCTGTGTTGCATTAACATTGCACCATTTCATTGGCTGGAGGAAGTGGGGTTTTATGAGATGTTAGATTGTTTTGATGGTTGAGTCGAGCTGCAGGTGAAAAAGGTGGTTATATTATTCGTTTATTGTTTTTTTTTTACTGAAGATTCACAAAGTTTGATCGATAAACTCTTGCATGATATAAACAATGTTCCTGTGGGAGGAAGATCACCAGACTTGACTTGAAGCATCCGCGTCTGTGGTCTGGAAAATCTGCGATTGAAATTCCACCCATGTCATGCCAAATACTTATAAAAACAGGACGTGCTGCTTCCTTGCTTGAAGCTCAGCATTTAAAAAGGATAGAGCATGGACAAAAACCATGGCGCTGGCTTTGATATGGGCCCAATGGCCTCCTCGTGCATTGGAGTTCCTATACATAGGAGGTTTTGGCATGCAGTCGTTTCGGAGAGAGAGTGTGAGATTTGTCAGGATTGAAAGACATTCCAAGTGTGTTGACAAGCTTGTGATTTGTCAATGTCTGAAGAGAGGGAAGAGGTTTCAGCCTGTTTGTCTAAAGCATGAGGGATATCATGGTAGAGGGTGGAGTCATCAGCAAAATAGGTAAAGGGGATTTCCCAGAGAGTCAGAGAGATCATTCATGAATATCAGGAATACGACTGGGCCCAGAACACCTCCTTGGGGATTAACAGGGAGAGGAGATGAAAGGATTTCGTTAAGAGTCACACATTGGCTACGAGAGTAGAGGAAGTCAGTAAGTCATGGGTGAAGTTGTCCTTGGATGCCATATAGGCAGAGGGTTTTGAGAGCAAAGTGGGAGATGCTAGATTGTTTTGAAAGCTCGAGATAGATATGTCTGGAGAGACGGCCCTGATCGAATTTCTGACATTGAGGGCATCCATCCATTTTTGGGAGTGGAAGCCACATGTCCAAGATAGAGTGACCTTGTCTCAATCAAAGGTACAATGATCAGCTGAAGCACAGGTAAAATAGTACAAAAAGCGTTACGCCTAGGTCCCCCGTCAGTGAAGTGATGTGAGTTGACAAAGTGGAAGACGCAAGGCGGCCATCTTGGATTTTGACGTGGCGACCCAATTTTCAATAGCGTTCTTCCTTATGTGTAGATACACCCACACACCAGATTAGAAGTTAGTAGTTCGTTTATTTTTCAAGATATTTCGCTCACAAAGTTCAGACATATATATGGTGGCAGCCATCTTGGATTTTGACGTGGCGACCCAATTTTCATTAGCGTTCTTCCTTATGCGTAGATACACCCACACACCAGATTAGAAGTTAGCAGTTCGTTTATTTTTCAAGATATTTCGCTCACAGGGTTCAGACATTTACTTTTCAAGATATCGTGCTCACAAGGTTTAGATATGCTGACAGCCATCTTGGATTTTGATGTGGCGACCTAATTTTCAATAGGGTTCTTCCATATGCCTAGTTGCACCCACACACCAAATTAGAATTCGGTCCTTTGCTTGTGCACGCACGCACGCACGCACGTACACACGGACGGAGGGGAAAACCATAGTCCCCCTTTCGCTCCGTGGTGTGACGGGGGACAACAAAAAGTAGTACTTGAGATAGGCCACTGGTGGTGGGAAGTATCTGCCAGTGCATTGCTAGAAGTTTTATAAATAAAGGATCCAAGGCAGCAAAATTCCAACTATCATTGGCTTTTTAAGAAAAAAACCTTTGTGGGTGGCATGGTCATCCCAAATTATGGTTTTAATTAAATAATTATGTCTCTTGATATGTGGGTTAAAAAACACTAATGCAGAAAATTTAAATGTACTTAATTTTATGTTACTGTTACTTATGTATTGAATTGCTTCAATAATGTATTTTGTGATCTTACAAGGTTATGTCTGTTCTGTGCAGGTGGAAAATTGATTGGTCGTTATTGTGGTGACCAGTCCCCTGGGGAGGTGCAAAGTTCAAGAGGTGTATTGTCACTCCTGTTTTCCACAAATGGCATTGTCTCAGCTGGAGGTTTCAAGGCAATATACCACCGAGTCATGTCCACAGATCCACAAGGTATGTTTTCACCTACAATGTAGGCTGTGCAGTCCTGTGCCAAGTTTAATCCTGCTGAAGTGCTAGCTACATATGGTGGACGGAATGCTGACGAAAAATATTCCACTGATAAGATCTTAATAATTAATGATTAATAATAATCATAATAATAATAATAACTACAGCTGCGAGCGGTGCTGTCGGCTTCCAAGCAGTCCGAATCTGCCACCCACATGGAGCCCCATTTATACATTTTCTGTGGAATTGTCATCAGTTAAAGATACATAAAGCTTCTGACAACAATCCATACATTAGAGCAAAACTTAGACAAAGGGGAATTCAGTGATTTTATCCACTGGGGGGGGGGGGGTGGGGGGGGGCTGGAGGGGGGGGAGGTTACATTCATGGAAAATCCGTGAATAGCAAAACCGCGAGTAGCGGGGCATTGCTTCAATGGAAAATGGGGGGATAGTTTCCTGAGTCGCGAAAATCCGCGAATAGAGGACCAAAAATGGCGAGGCAAAATCCATGAATGGCGAGGCAAATCCCGCGAATGTATGCCCTTGAAAATTGTTTCAATGCCCCTGAAAACCCGCGAATTCGCGGAACATGGCCGCAAATAGAAAAAACCCCGCGAATTTACAGGACACTTTTCCGCGAATAGAGAAACAGGTCGCATTTTATCACCTGTGAATATCGGAACCGCGAATAGCGGGGTCCGACAGTATTTCAAAACGCAGGTCAATGCAAATAGTATTGCTGAGAATGATCACATTAAATAGGTGGCTAAATAATGATAACTAATGAGTCAATTGTGTCAAAGGTCAGATCAGGCTATAAATTTGTTAGCACGGCTTTCTTTTCAAACAGGCTTTTAAGACACACCAGGTGCATCATCACCAATATATGAATACATACACTTTTGCCTACTTAGGATAGGAAGACACCTGACCAATGTTTACCTGCTTCACTCTGTAGCGACTGTTGCTTATTTATAGATTATTTCTGTTTGCCAATTCCTGCCTGAATTGGTTGTAATATAGATACACGACACCACTTGTTACTTGTATCAAATATAAACCCCTGACGAAGAAGATTTTGTCGGTTGGGAGAGAATGGTGTGGGGAGGGATGGGTGGGGAGAAGGGGAGGCTGATAGGAAATGAAAAGACTTGGTGATTAGAAATGGCAAACCTCGAACATGATTCCAAGTCCAAAGCAAATATTTGCTTTCTAAAATATGAAAATCCCATCCCAAATTTTACAAACCAGGGCATTTTAACCTGAAATTTCAATTGTTGGACATAAGAAATTTTCAGGAAGTAAAATGTGTTGACTTGTTATGCAAACTTTGTGAACTCAAGAGTTAATTCCCTCGAACATCAAACTGGACTCATATTTTTCTGAACTTAAACCTCACTGGTATTCATTAAATATATTCATGCCAGCAATTAAATAAACAAAATTTGATCGAGATTATTGTACACCACTCCTTTGCTATTCCATCTACATGTGCTGCATGACGTCATCACCAGACACCAAAAGTGGCCAGGTGATGACTCACGCCGAAAGGGAGTACTCAGTTTTCACTCCGTTTGTTTGGTTGTCTGTCTGTTTGTTTGTTTGTCACTCGCCTACAGGTCACAATTATAAACTGATTGTCATGAAACTTCACAAAGTTGTAGAGGTCGTCATAATTGAGATGCCTATTGATTATGAGGTCAAAGGTCATCTGGAGGCAAAATTTCTAAAATCGCCGTTTTTCATGTGATTCACTTGGAAATTGAACAGCTTTTGCATATTGAGCCACTAAATTGGGAAACCAACTATTTTTGAGGTCAAAAGGTCAAAGATAAACTTGAGGTCAAACGTTAAAAATCATTTTAAAAATTCTGTAAAATCATCAATTTTCATCTGATTGACTTGAAAATTAAACAGCAATTGCATAGTGCCTCACTGAATGCGGAAACCAATGTTTTTAAGGTCAAAAATTAAAAGGTCAACTCAAGGTCAAACTTCTAAAATCATCACTTTTTATCCTGTTGACCCAAGCTTTGATTAAGATCGTCAATTTTAATCTTAATGAAATAGACAATTTGATGTATCCATGGCAACCTTTTTTGGTGCGAGGGGTGGATTTTGCAAGTATCGTGCTCTGCATGACGTCATTGTCTGGCACCGAAGGGGGCCCGGTGATGACACGCGCTATCAGTTTTCACTCCATTTTTTTTTCTTTCTTTCTTTCTTGTTTTCTTGTTTGTCTGGGCGATATCTCAGCCATCCCTTGAGCTAGGAAGCTGAAATTTCAGCACAATAGTGAGCTAGTACTTTGGCAAAAAAACGCATGTTTTGATTTTTTGATTAATCAATTAATTGATTAATTACTTAATTATTATAGATTAATTTAATACTTATTTATTTCCTGTCTCATCTTGCCATTATCTCAGGCAACTTTTGAGTTAGGAAGCTGATATTTGGACACGACAATGACCAAGTGGGTGGGTGGTTCGTGTGCAGCCACCCGGCTGCTGGTTGCATCATTTCTGTGGCGCATCTGCCGCTGATGCAATGCCTCTCTATAACCAGTTATCTTGTACTCATATTGCCGACCTCTGAAGGATAACAGGCTGAGTCAACCCAACCTGGCGTTAATTCAACGGAATTCGAACTCAGGACCTTAGGATTCCAAGCACGCCACCCTAACCATTAGGCCAACACCAGGTGATAATGACCAAGTGATTTGTTAATCAATCAATTAATTAATCGATTAATTATTTAATTATTCTATTAATGACTTCATTAATTCATTTGTTTTAAGTTACAGATTCGGATGAAACGGTGGTGGTTTAGGTATTCTATGAGCCAATTGATTAATAGTTTAATTATTTTACCATTATTATTTATTTATTTTCATTATTAATCACTTTATTTGTTTTCTCTCATCTGGGCAATATCTCAAGCACTTTTTGAGCTAGGAAGCTGATATTTGGACACGGCAGTGACCAAGTGATTGGCTATAAAGGATATTTTTGATTTATTGATTTATTGCTTAATCAAATAATCGATTAATTATTTAATTATATGAGTAATTACTGAATTAATTAATTTGGAAAAAGTTACAGATTCAGATGAAGCAGTGGTGGTTTTGGAATGCTATTAGCCAATTGATTAAGAAATTAATTGTTTTATGATTATTATTTACTTATTTAAACTATGCAATTAATCGTTTAATCAATCATTTATTGTGTACTGCTACCTCCCAATTTTGTCTCCATGTGCTGCACTGCGGCATTGCCGGGTGCCGAAGGCGCCCCGGAAATGCCGCATGCTGAATATGAATGAATGATCGTTTTAAGGCAATTTCTTCCCCACTAGAGCAGGGGTTGGCCTTGCGGGCCCCATGACAATCATGGTTCCCTGTTTGAGGCAATGTTTTATGGCCGGATGCCCTTCCTGACGCCAACCCTTAGTCACCTCTTACGATGTGCAGGGATACGGTGTACCTATTCTAAATCGGGGTACACACCGTGATCATTCATCCCAGCAAGCTGGTACTCAATTTGCCGACCTCGGAAGGATGACAGGCTGAGTCAACCCCCCTGGTGTTAATTCAGCGATCGACCGGGATTCGAACCCAGGATCCTAGGATCCCAAGCCGGCACCCTAACCGCTAAGCCAACACCAGGCACGCTGGAGGATGTTATTTATTTATTTGGCATGGGGGCGGTGTACTAGGAATGTAGCTCTACTTGTTGATTGTATTTTTCAGTCTCTGATGTATATCAACAATCTTTCACTTAGTCTCAGCCTGCAATAATCCACTGGGCTTTGGCGGCATGGGTATTACTCGTGGAGCAATGGTGACATCATCAGACTCTACCCCATTTGTGCTGCCTTTGCTGCCACAACTGGATTCTTTACATGCATGGAAACCAGCCAGCAGTTCTCGTATGAAGTGGATTCAGGTAATATGGCTGTTGATAACATCAGGTAGCATGGTGAAGCTTTTGGAAGGGCTTAGGTGATGTATCAAAAGAAAGATCATGGTCTGGGGTTTTGATTTAAATGTCGAGTTAGAGAGATAGAGAAATAACTGAGCATTAGTTCACAACATTTTGAGGAGTTTATCTCGATTATGAAACAAAACATGAAGATTATGAAACAAAACACGCAAGCAGCGTAACATTGACATACAGTTTAAAACACACCTGATAAGGGTGAAGGTTATTCTGTATAGAGTGGAAAAGAAATCCATTTTGCACATTGAGATGTGACCCACAATCTACTAACCAAAATGTTTTTGTTCCGAACAGGTGGACTTTGGCACACTGCAGCTGGTTACAGCAGTGGCAACACAGGGTGGTGGACAAAGACCTCTTGGCTTTGAACAGTTTGTGTCAAAATATCGGCTGGAGATCAGTGCTGATGGCATTAACTGGAAATTTTTGGCTGAAGTGAGCCCTATATTAGAGATGCACAACTGTATTATCCAGTTATATTTATTGTTGTTGTATTGTTTCATAAGCATGCAGGCTGCATCTTTTTCTGGAAGCATGTGGCTGTGCCGCTGATGCAGGGCCCCTGTTACCAGTAAGCTGGTACTTATTTTGTCGACCTCGGGTTGATGACAGATGGAGTCAATCCACCATGGGTTATTGTTTGTTGTTTTCACCCCTGTCTGTCTGTCTGTTTGTCTGTGAACAGGATGTCTCAAAAAGTTGTGGATGGATTCAGCCGAAATTTGGTGGAGAGGTTGAGTGTGTGACAAGGACGAAATTATTAGACTTTGGTGAAGATCCAGATCCGGATATGAGGATTTTTGAAGTAATTCTTCACCATTGGGAGAGATGGCCAAATAAATGTACATCACACTATCTCAAAATGTTATGTACAGATTTTGACGAAACTTGGTAGACAGATTGGGTTTGCAACAAGGACGTAACGATTTGATTTTGGTGAAGATCCGAATCCGGATCCGGATATGATTAAAAAAAAAAATCTAAAGTAATTCTTCAACATTGAGAGATGGAGCCAAAACGATATGTAGCATGATTTTTTAAAAAAAAGTTGTGGACGACTTGTGACAAAACTTGGTGGATGAGTTGGGTAGGTAACAATAACAAGCCGATTTGATTTTGGTTCAAGTCCGGATCCAGATCCAGCCTATCAGTGGGATACAAAATGTAAACTGCTCGGCCGGGCAATGGTATGCGCTCTCTGGAGTGCCGTAATAGTTTAATTCTGGAGAGCCTTCTGATGTCCCTTCCAAAGGAGAATTGTTGTGACATGGAGCATCCCCTGCTGGCTCTGCACAAGAATGATGTTTTTTATTTAGATTACGCTCTGCCATAAATTAAATCAACATTGCCACAGTAGTAACTGAGTTATTCAACTATGGTTTTTTACTTTCACAGTCGTTTGTGTTTCTCTGGGTTCAGCCAACTTGAGGATGCAACTTGAGGAACGAACTTGAGGTGCAAAGGGCGACGATTAAGAAAAAGAAAAAAAAAACCTTAAAAAGATGGGCATTTAAAAGCCATTTTAAAAAGTGTGACTGTTGAGGCAATGCGAAGGAATTCCACAGTCTCAGCATAACTGAAGAACGCTTGATCACCAAATGTCCAAGTTGTAATAGGGTCATATAAATAGACAGAAACTAATTGATGTATAGTTCAACATGATTTTTTGAGAATGTGAACCAAAGGTGACATGCATATGCCATGATATTCTATGAGAGCCTGAAATGCATATTACATGGATATTGTGATGTGATTGGTTGCAGGATTTCGAGGGAAACACCGATGGAACAACTGTCGAACTTCAGACACTGAAAGAACCAGTGGTGACACAGTTTGTGCGGTTACATCCTCAGACCTGGCAAGGTGCCATTGCCTTACGCTCAGAGGTTTACGGATGCAGCATCACTGGTAAGGACCCATTATGTTATGCGTGCTTGTGTAAAAGTGGCATTGATATGGCAATATAAAGATATTCAGCAAATGTAATAGGGAGGTTGTGACATAGAATTAAAAACAAATGTTTTTTAAAGTTGAATTCGTCCTAAACAAGGCTAGCAGGCGCTAAATGTGAAGAGCAACAAAAGAAGAGAAGAAGAAGAAAAGAAGAATGATCAAAGATGAAGGAGGTCGAAATTTATATTATTCTTGAAAGAAAATGGATCATAAGATGTGAGGAAGCAAGTGACCGGCAAAGAGTTACAAATTGATGCCGCATGTGGAAAAATGCTACTTGGATAGCCCTTCGCTCTAGATGTAGGTATAGCCAGTGTGTAGGTGTGACGTGGTGGCAAGATTGGTCTCACGGCCAAATACCCTGACATAAGATATCAAGTTGGAAAGAGCAGTAGTGCAATTGCCATGAGAATATCTGTAAAACAAACTCAGAGTAGCAACAGACCTACGATGTGAAAGTCCTTGTAGAGATGAGTCGAGCTCTACTCCAAACAAATTGACTACACGGTTCTGGAGCCCGTCTACTAAGGACAGATGAGAGGCTGGTGCTCCAGGCCAAATAGGCATTTAGTTGTCTTATACAAATGGAGGATAGCATCTGGAGATCGATATTTCTGGGCTCGATAGAGACAACCAAGTCGCATCTAAGCACCCTTTGCAATACCCGATACATACTTCTTCCAGTTAAGATTAGTGGAGATATCAAGACAAAGTAGGCACAGGTCTTACAAAAAAAAAAAAAAAAAAAAAAAAAAAGGTCTGATGCTTCCGGGAAAATCACGAGACCAAGAAAAACAAAAAAAAACAATGGGTACCAAGAAAAATATGGATATAACTGAATACGTATTAGAACTATCAAGTTCTATAAAATTCAATTTGAAATACGTGAAGGTCCTTGTATTACTTTTACAAACCCATGATAATAAGGAAAAAATATTTAATTTGCATATGATTATAATGATTGGGATTTTATGCAAATATTTTGAAAATACTTTTCAAACAGACACGCAGACACGCACAGAGAACAGACACGCGCAGAGAACAAACACGCAGACACGCACAAATAACAGACACGCAGACACACACAGAGAATAAACACGCAGACACGCACAGAGAATAGACACGCAGACACGCACAGAGAACAGACACGCAGACACGCACAGAGAACAGACACGCAGACTAGCACAGAGAACAGACACACACAGAGAACAGACACGCAGACACGCACAGAGAACAGACATGCAGACACGCACAGAGAACAGACACGCAGACACGCACAGAGAACAGACACGCAGACACGCACAGAGAACGGATGAAACGAGCAGAACGGACGAAACGGACGTTGACAGTGGGAGCAAAAGGCTCTGTTTGCTTTCCCTCGCGGTCCCCCTGTACTGTCTTTCCCTCGTGGTCCCCTGTGCTGTCTTTCCCTCGTGGTCCCCCTGTGCTGTCTTTCCCTTGTGGTCCCCCTGTGCTGTCTTTCCCTCATGGTCCCCCTGTGCTGTCTTTCCCTCGTGGTCCCCCTGTGCTGTCTTTCCCTTGTGGTGCCTCTGTGCTGTCTTTCCCTCGTGGTCCCCCTGTGCTGTCTTTCCCTCGTGGTCCCCCTGTGCTGTCTTTCCCTCGCGGTCCCCCTGTACTGTCTTTCCCTCGCGGTCCCTCTGTGCTGTCTTTCCCTCGCGGTCCCCCTGTGCTGTCTTTCCCTCGCGGTCCCCCTGTGCTGTCTTTCCCTCGTGGTCCCCCTGTGCTGTCTTTCCCTCGCGGTCCCCCTGTACTGTCTTTCCCTCGTGGTCCCCCTGTGCTGTCTTTTCCCTCATGGTCCCCCTGTGCTGTCTTTACCTCGTGGTCCCCCTGTGCTGTCTTTCCCTCGCGGTCCCCCTGTGGTGTCTTTCCCTCGTGGTCCCCCTGTGCTGTCTTTCCCTCATGGTCCCCCTGTGCTGTCTTTCCCTCGTGGTCCCCCTGTGCTGTCTTTCCCTCGTGGTTGTCAGCTCTTTCACGAGCCTCGATTCAGTATACAAAAAAAACAAAAAACAAACAAAAAAAAAAGTAGAAAAAATTGACTCAAATTTTTCAATCTTCTATCTTTTTTTCTTGAACCAGTGTTTAAGAAAACGTTTTTCAAAAGACAAAAAATACGTTTTACAAAAACGTGATGTTTTATAAAAAAAACAAAAAGAGCTGCAAATTTCAATTTTGCAATTTATGCAGTATGTGCATTTCAGTTATATAGTTGTTTGATTATGGGGTTCAGGCATGTGTATGGACCGGGTGCTTGACAATCCAATTTTCCATACAACAAGCATTTTGGCAATGCAAATCCCTGAAAGGATTACCGACGTATTGCTGTGGCTTGACATGAGATTCACTTTGGGATGCATCTGCCAAAAAACTCGTTTCACACAAAATTCATGCGATGATCACTGCTTATCGGAGCAAGTTCCATTCAATGAGCAAATTACCTCTGATTTATTCAAATATTGATGTCACATCTATGTTCACTTTGTCTGTCGGGTATAATTAATGGCAATCATTTTAATGTATTTTTTTTAAACAATATGACTTTTATTACAAAATTCATTTTTGCCAATATTTTTGCCAATTTTCCAAGAATCAGGACTGTGATTTATCTTTGGCTTTTAAGCTTTAAGTCAGAGTCTTGGCTGGGAAGGTTATGCCTAATGACACCTTTTAAAATTCCAAGGGAATATTAAAGATTGACCATTTTCAACAAGAAAGTACAATAACTGGGCATATTAGTCTTAAGCATTATAAAATATTTAATTAATTATTATAAAATACTATTAAAAAAAAAAAGTATTGGAAAGACTGAAAGACTAAACTATATGACTCCAAAAATGAAACAGGATGTGCATGTGTTTTATACCTCTCCCCCCCCCCCCCCCTCCCCCTCCCACGCCTCCTGCCCCCAAGCCCTCTCCCTCCCACACTTCTCCCTGCTCTCAAATGTTGTGGTTGTGTGCTTCCCCTTCTCTCCCCATCTTGTCTTCCGCTCCCTCTTTTTGTATATTTTGTTTGTCTGGTTTGTTTTGTTTGTTTGTTTGTGAAATAAATGTTAGCTCTTTCACGAGCCTCGATTCAGTATACAAAAAAAAAAAAAAAAAAAAGTTGAGGAATTTTGCTTCTCCAGGAGGATTATCTAGCCCACAACTTTCGTGATGCAACTGCATAAAGAGGGGAGGTGTGACTGAAAAGTTTACCATATTTGGACGAACTACTTCCTGTTTCCACACCTGATGTGAAACATATTTTGATGTCTCAAAAGACAATGTTGAAGTCGAGAATGCTCTAGAAGAGTACTTTGAGGACAGAAGAAAACGCATCCACAAAGAGGGTTAAATAGGTTTGAAAAAAGATTGGAAGAAGAATCTAAATCTTTAAAAAAGATTATATTAAAATAATAACATTCTAAAATAATATTCTAAACTTGTATCTTTGTCTTCATTTCTGATCAACCTCAAAAACACAATTGCCACAAAATTTATAGAAAAATACTCCTTTTATTATATTTGCATTGAAATTTCCCAGCAGTCGCTTTTTTATTTCTTCCCTTTTCCATTTCACTTTTAATGGTCTAAATCCAAGATTCTTCTTGATTGGTTATTTTTTTAAAACTGCATTATAAAATGTACGCAGTTATATCAACCCTGGATCAGCATGATTTACTCATAAATTATATCACAATATCAGCTCAGAATCCTTGGCACCTAAAATGTTAAGATTTTTCTAAAAAGAAATTTTATTTTCTAAAAAGAAATTTTATTTTCTAAAAAGAAAAGAAAAATGAAATTATTTTCAGAAAAAGAAATTCTGAAATTTTACAGAAATTTCGAAAAAAAAAAAAAACCTCCCATTTCCCCCTCTCCCCCCCCCCCCTCCTTTGCTTTCACCATTATCGGCTTATCTCTGTGTTTTCCTACTCCACTTAGACCGACCATGTTCTCAGTCACTAAACATGGCAGCGGGTTCTTTGCCTCATCTTGAGCTCACAGCATCCTCAAACAATGGACCACACTGGACAGCACCACAAGGTCGGCTATTGGCTACCAGAGGCTGGGTGCCACAGAACCGAAGTCTTCTGAGCAGTGGGGAATGGATCCAGGTGGACCTTGGAGACATCCGGCGTGTGGGTGGCTTGCTACTGCAGGGAGTCCAAGGCGAAGCCAAATTTACAAATGGCCAAAAATCGCAAGAACCCCTTTTTGTTCAAGAGTTTCAACTGAAATATAGCAAAGATGGAGAAACATGGTTTTCTGTCTCAGAAAAGGGATCTCAACAGCCAAAGGTATGCAGCTTAAATGGGAGAAAGATATGTTTTATGATTAATGGTGAAAGATTATGAAGCTATTTTGCCAGAACTTATGACTAGTTTCCGATTTGTGATATATTGTATATTGCAGTCTGGTCATCGTCGTAATGCATTCTCCCACATTGTACAGGTGTTTGAGGGGTCACGGGATGCAGATATCCCAGTGCTTAGAACATTCCCACACCAAGATTTACGCTGGCTACGACTCTACCCAAGTACATGGTCATCCTTTGGAGCTGGTTTACGTCTTGACCTGCTCGGCTGTTCAGTTACAGGTCTGCACCTATTACAACACTAAGTCAATGAAAGACAAATGAGACGAGGGGTCACTGTTTATATGCAAGCATATATAGCTGTGATTTTAACCTTTTCCCCACCTTTTCATACACAGTACATGATTACATGTATGAACAAGGTACACACAGCTCCTAACCTCCATTTATGATGTATGTATTGGAACTTGGTTTACACAGTGCCATACCACAGTGACAGTGTAGATACACTTTCTAATGTTGTACTCTAATAAACTCTTAGGCCAAAACTTTTTTTCCCTGATAAACATTAAAAATGTAATGGTAGGTCATATGATTGTAATTTTTTTTTTTAATACCAAGGATGGAAGGGAAAGGAAGGTGGAGTGATTATGATGTTGTGGGGTTTAATGATGCGAGGTGGGAATAGTGGAAGGTAGTGGTTGTGGTAAAGGGATACTTGTTCCAGCAGCATTTAAATGTTTGAAGGTATCATGATCAAAGTGCATTTACTTTTTAAAATGGCTAAAATTTGTTTCAATATGAGAAATGTGCACAGCCAATGATGATCTATGAAATATGCTTGTGAATTATATGGATTATTGGACCTACGAGCTTTGCGTCATCAAATTATATTCTATTTCATTATTTTATCTTTTATTTTTATTTTATGTGATATTTATCCCCACGCTTTTTGAAAAAATGGGGAGATATTGTAATTGGCTTTGTCTGTCTGTCTGTCTCCAGCCGTTACACCATCTCCTCCTAAACCATTGTGTAGACATTCACCAAACTTGGTAATTATGATCACCACATGGCAAGAAGGTGCAAGAGCAGCGTCAATTTGATTCCCTGGGATGGGATCAAAAGGTCAAATGCCCCAAAAAAGGAATTGCGGGCACATTTTAAAATGAAACTTTGTACAGTATATGCAATAAACATTGGGGGAAACCTAAGAGGTGTAGGTATTTTTATTTTATTAAAATTGTTTTTTGGATTTTACCACCGGTTCATGTGGGGGCAGGGTGGGTGAGGACTTGGGGTCACAGCGGTCAAAACGAAAATTTATTTTAACTCAAAATTTGATATTGGGTCATTCCTGGTGGAACTTTTTTTTGCCATCTTTCAACTTTGTTTTAGATGGGAAGCGTGGAGATTTACGGAGACTCGCCATCAACTTCGCTCCAACCATTGATTTTTCATTAATCTGCATCATTTAGTTTCATTTATTCACTAAAGATTTTCATCAAAATGGAAAGTTTTTGCAATTCGAATCACCTCTCCATCATCACCCGTTATGCTCAACTTTATAAAAAAAAAAACAATCATTTTTTGTTGGGAAGTATGGATTATGTTTTTTGAAAATCGTATCATGGAGTAAACTAGCCGTAATCATACAAGTTGCATTTGGTGAATGGAGAGGATTGTGGTTCATAAATTGTAAAATTGGGGGGAGGGGGAATAAATGATTAAAATGGCAAATACCGTATTTGTATCAAAACTTGTTGAACTAGGGCATGCCCGTACTATATCTATATCTAAAATTATATCCCCCCCTCTATTTACATGAAATGGTTTGGTCCATGAAATGTTTTGGTTCATTCGCAACGCCAAAGCGAACGGCGAACGCTTTACATGAAATGGTTTGGTTCATGAAATGTTTTGGTCCATTCGCAACGCCAAAGCGAACGGCGAACGGCTTGCGAGTACAGTGACAATCCCCCCGGGGTTTTAATTAGTTTTAAAACATCGTTTAACGCCAACATAGCGCCAACATAGTTTGCCGACGGGAAATAAATGAATACGCTCTCAAATGTGCCATCCGAGGCAGAGTGTGTTCGCCACGTTCGGCACACGCGATAGCTCGCTGCTCTCTGATTGGTTGAATCGTTTTTTGGACATAGCTCGGTAAGTAATTGTCCGATTAATATGAAACCTTGAAAAGGCACATCCTCGGGTCCCCAGCAATATACCTGGCAAGTTTAAAGTATATCGGACCCGTGGTTGTCGAGAAACAGCGGTCACAGACAAACAAACGTAGAAACAAACAAACGTACAAACAAACAAACGTACAAACAAACAAACACACAGAGATTACTGGAATTATAGATAGATGAATCCCGTCCAACAACGTGATTGCTTTGTCATTACATTGTGTTTTTCCTCGAGTTATTTCAAACATTCTCATCTTTGCATTGTGCTGATTTCTTGCAGATGAAGCTATTGGTAAAGCTCAAGAAGAAGAGTGCAAACCCTGGGAACCCTGTGCCATAGCTCACCAGGCTGGGGCAGAAGTTCTTGTTATGGCAGGTTACCAGCCTGGTAGGTGGTCACTGTCTTTCTTGTTGAAAGGGGTTTTCCTTGTTCATTGGTTATTGATGATGATGACCACTTCTCTTTGCATCTTCAGATCTCTTTGCATCTCTTCTCTTTGCATCTCTCAATGCATCAATTTCAGATGCAGCTCAATGCTTCAGATGCAGTTTCAATTCAGATGCAGATGCAGTGCCAATGCAGTTTCGTGGCTTTTGGGCACAATCCTATAAAGTCCACAATCCACAATCCCACAATCTTTAAAGACTTGCTGTTTTTTTTAAATTAAAGAGTTCAAATATTAATCATGACTATTATCCTCGTCATGAAAACATAACTTGTCCAGTCTTCAATGTGTTGTTTTAGTTTTTAAAATGTACATAAACTCATCGGTGATGTTGAGTGTACAAAAGTGGACGTGTACATTTAAAAGTGTACAAGGACGTAACTTCTTTAAAGTGTTTGTGTACATAATGATTTGTAAAAGAAGAAGTGAAAAAGAAAACCCCTTGGGTTCTCTAGCAAAAGTAACTAGCAAAAGTACTTGTCCCAAGTGATGGGAAAAGCTTGCCATGGAGGTGGCAAGAATAACCACAGAAAATGACAACCAGGCAGTTGTCTGGTGAAATTCAATCCATCTTGTAGCGCTCAACTTCACCAAAGGTAGCGCTATTTAAACCAACTGCAACAGCGAGGAAGTACACCTCATCGTTTTCCCTGGGGATTTCCCAAAGGAAGGAGCCACTAACTCCGCTAAAACCTGGCCGGTAGAGCCTTTTACCTGTGTGACAAATTTGGCCCAAATTCATCCAGAGGTTTCTGAGTGTACGGTAACACACACAAATAGACAGACAAATCGACATTTATAGTTATAGATAAAATTAAGACAAGGTCACGAAGAGGAAACAAAGTGAAAAAGAGGAAACAAAGTGATCATAATATGTAACCAAAACACAAACACTCATCTATATTAACTTGTAACATGCTACAGGAAGCAATGCTATGATAGTTTACACAACTAGCAACGGTACCCGCCCTATGGGCAGGGCTTCAATTGGCAGGCCCAAATGAAAAGGAAAAATATCAGAAATTTAAGGTTTTTAAAAAATGTTAAACGATTGATATAAACATCCGTTAAATCATATCACACGCAAATCATCAAAATCTAAAGTCTAAACAGTATTTGTAGAATTTCAATAAAAGCCACATCACTGTTCATATTGGTAAATATTATTCCATGTTTGGAAAAACTGGAAAATTGGAAAAATTGGAAATTGGAAAAAAATTGGAAAAACAATATAGCCTATTTTACTCCAGGGGGTCCCAGGATTACCCACCCAAAATTTCGTTGCGATCGGTTCAGCCGTTTTTGCGGTACATGGGAACGGACAGACAGACAGACAGACAGACATTTGGTGAATTATAGTAAGATAACTGCACTCACATTCACATGTTGTATGTACTACTTTGTGCTGCATCATTAGGGTCTCCCATCCTGCAGAGACCTGTGTTGAGCTACACTGTGTTATAACAAGCATATGTACAGCACAATACAACACAAAATATCACAGCCCTGCACTCTATTGTGTATGCTCTATGCTGTACTGACCTGCATTATCCTGCATAGACCTGTGATTTATTTTTTCACACAACTGAGGCTCATGGAAGAGCGAGGTGACAGAGGGGAAAATGGCAATGCACACAAACTGAGAAGGTTGGAGAACAAGCATGGAAAATTAACAAACAGGATACAGGAAGTGGGCAAAGCACATGAGTAATAGATTTGAATGAGGTTCACAAGAACATGTGGCCTGGATGAGAACACATTAACTCATTACAAAAGTATACCTGAAGATATTCAATGAGATGCCTAAATACAATAAAGTAACAAAAACTGCTAAGCAAGACAATTCTGAGACAGGTATCCTCAGCTTTTAAAGATGGATTCTCAGAGGAGAGAAAATGGCGCCCAGGCGTGAGGGAGCCTCAAAGAAGAACGGGAATTTACCGGATATCAAGTAGTCTCGTTGGCTGCACTCTGCTAATACAAACTATCTTGTGTTATTCTATACTCACGCATAGGCCTGAGTCCAAGTCGCACATCTACACCGTCTACATGGCCCAATGTCATGCAAAATGCCATAATGAGAATGGTCTGCAAAGATAAACAAAGTGAGGACTATATGTCGAACCCGTGTGTCTTTGCATAACCAGTTAATTGAATAGTGTCGCAATTCATGTCAACGATCTTTGGAAAAGGCCAAAGTTAACAGAAACTGGCTTTTCAAGTGCTTGAAGTGGAATTTGTAGCACGTAACACATGATTTCTGATGGCGATTCGACCCGAGGGAAGACAAAAGACGCAGACAATTTACTATATTATCAAATCGTATCACAAAGCAGCGTATGGATGTCATTTGTAGGCGCGGCACTTGCGTTGCTTTGCACTGGTGCATACATTATTATTACTGTTGTTATTATCTGTCCAGCCTCTGACCCTCTGCATTCTGCATCCGGTTCCAGACCTGGACCCTGCCTCAGATCCCAGTTTTGGCCCGAGGAACAAAAAAGGTAAGAAGTTTCCATTGTGCATCCGAATTGCAAAAGGTTTTGTAATTGTTGCAGCTTGTAAATCTTACCAGCCACACACTGGACATCAGGTTATTAAATAATATGAAGAAAATCTTTACTTTTGTTTGTGCACATGGGAACGAAACTCCTGAGAAAGGAACAAACTTCAAAAGTAATTGAGCTATTATCACATTGTTTTTCGAGTTAGCCATTTGTAGCATCATCCCGAATCTATTTAACACAAATTTTGTCACGAAAAGTTAGTGATGCTACAGAACTTGACAACAGAAATTACAGGTCATAAGGGGCCATTTCTTCATGTATCCACATACATATGGTAGAAGGTATGGGGCTATTCCGCATATGGTGTTTGCAGGTGGAGTAAGATAGAAGAGGCGGGAGGAGGAAACGGGGTACCCTATGTGCAAATCGTTGCTGTATTAACGTTTTTACCCTGGTTATATTTCTCCTTTTCAAATGTTTCTTTTCCTTAGTTGTCAAAATTGTCACGTCAGAGGGGGGTCCGTTAACATGAACAGTCTTTGCCTGACGGTCAAAGACCATCCACGGATTCTGAAATGATCTCATTCACTGCTTTCTTAATTAATTGTTCTTTATATTTTATATTACGTTCCCCAAGAATCACCCAAATGAAAGCCAAACCTGTTGGGAACTGTGTAGGAGCAAAAATGCAGGAAAATGCTACTTAGAGTTAAAATGGGTTATTATGTTTCCTTGTTTCGGGACGAGGTGAAGGTGTTGCCAGTTTTTCCTCCTCTTCTTTTTCTCTGTAGACCTTTACATTTAGTGGCTCTCAGCCTTGTTTAGGGTGAATTTCAATTAAAAAAAGATTGTAAAAGAAATACCAACACAGGAATAGACAAGAAAACATGACCCAGCCAGATCTGGTGCATGAGGACAGGGTTTTACAGATCAAGGTTCAAGGTTTTACGGAACAATAGAACCCTATCTGCTTTTTAATGGATGCTTACTGCCTCATGTTTTACAAGTGCATGTTTTACAAAACGACTTAGTTCTAGACAAATAGCCGTTACAAGGAGAATGCTACCCCACGCGAACGGGGACAAATCCATTCTTGCCACAATCTATCTATTAATTCCTCCCTTCCCCTCCCCTTCCCCCTGCCCCCCCCCCCCACCTCATCCTACCCCCTGCCCCCTACCCCCCTTAACGCATGTTTACCAATAGGGAAGCCGAATATCACATTCATAAATCCCATTAAAACAAAATACAGTATATAATAACATACAGGTATGTTCAACTAGACCGGCACTCAGCAGAGAGCATACCTCCGCCTGGTTAGCCATATCACTCAATGGTGAAGAATCATTAAAAAAACCCGGCACCAAAATTGAATAGACTCTTGTCACACACACAACCTGTACACCAAGTTTCGTCGAAATCCATCCACACCTTTTTGAGATATCCTGCTATGTATCGTTTTTGGCCATAACTCCCAATGGTGAAGAATCACTTTAAAAATTATAGTAGCCGGATCCGAATCCGGATCTTCACCAAAATCTAATCATTACGTCCTTGTCACATACACTACCTCTCTGCCAAATTTCGTCCGAATCCGTCCACAACTTTGAGATATTTTGTTCACAAACAAACAAACAAACAGACAGACAGTGGTAAAAACATAACCTCCATCCACCTTTGGTGGCAGAGGTAATCAGCTTGTTCTTGCCACCTACCCAACTCATCCAGCTAGTTTGGTCAGAAATTGTCTCCAACTTTTTGAAATATCGTGCTATGTATCATTCCGGGCCCATATTTCTTCAATGGTGAAGGATCACTTAAAATATAAAACCAAGGATCCTTGATCTTCACCAGAATCGAATCAGTTCGTTCTTGTCACACACCCAATCCACCCACCAAGTTATTTCCTAGTTATTGTGTTTCCTATCTCTTCATAGTTAAATTATATAGAATCTTCCAAAGCTGAAAAACCTCCCCTCAAAATCCCGTTTTTATGGGGGATTCAAGTCGAAAGCGTTCTCTCCAACAATTTTCATCGCAGGTACCAGTACCAATTAGGTCCCTGTACCATTTGCGTCGCGATGTGAATGCGATTTAAAATTTTGGGCTGTGGACAAAAAGTTTGGGAACCACCGATTTAGATCCATTTTGAAAAGTTATCAATGACAACAAAGTACTTTTGCTTGTTTACTATTGGCATAAGTCGACATGGATGCACTACCAAAGTGCACTGGTCCAGTACCAAGTATGTAATATTGAATTGATAGTGGGTTAAAGGGGCAACAATTGGGCACACACACACCAAGGTGCTGTTGCATGTTGCTTATGGTATACCGGGACAATGCTAATAAATCCGACTTCTTTTAAACTTTTCAAAATATGAAAACTTTCTTGACCGACAATGTTAACAACAAATGGCAAACACGCAGATACACTTTTCTTTACCTTGTTCACATTGTAATAACTTGGTAATGCTCAGACAGAGAGACAGAGAAAACACAGGACGTCATTCAGTGGCCATTATATTTTCCTTTGCAGGCAGAACAAAAATTGAATAGTACTCCGATTGTACAGAACAGGAAGTAATTGTTCAGCCTCAACAATAGCTAAGGAATACAGAATGCAAGGCGCTCCCCTTTAAGATCGTTATCCAGGACATTGGCATTTGTAAATCCCCAGTCTCAATTGGCATTTGTAACATCTGTTTACATGTTGATGACGACACGCAGAATCACTCTTTCAAAGTTACACAAACGGAGCTTTTTCCCACACTGCACTCTGCAGTGACCCCCAAATCGTTTCACTTATCTTGCCATTGGGGACAGCTATACATTAGATGTGCAATGAATTTGAAATTTGGCAGGAATACTGTCCTGGCCAAATAGCTGACTATTTCCATGTAACTGCATGCAACTAGTTTTCAATTGTATGATACCTGCAGACAACAATCTTACAAATTCTACTCAATCCACTAAATGCACGACACACAGGCTTCCATGCATCCCAGTATGTTGGGGATAAAACAAGAAAATGGCTTTTGTTTTTATATGCAAATTTGTTTGTAAGTGCAGATATTCAATGTATAAATTACATTGAACCACTTGAAAAACTAATTTTACAACAGGCAAAGTTAAAGCTGGGAAATAGCCTCTTGAAAACTATTTTTTATCCAATTAGTGTGTCAATTACTTCTTTTGTTTTGTTTTACCCGTGGCAGCCATAGCAAGGCCTCACCAAGGCCATCTCCCCTTTGGCTTGAATTGCTCCTTTGGGCAAGGGAATACACCCCAATTCTGCAGTTGGATGAATGATGATCACAGTAAGCTCCATTGGAAACTTGGAAAAGGTGGAGCTGCAGCAATAGACTCAGGTAGGTCACTTATTTGATGTTTTCACTGTGGATATCATGCTTTTGTATTTATACTTTGTGTGACTTTTTTTTATACACAGTAGCAAGATTAATCCTGCATTCATTTGTTAGCTTTCATGTAAAAAACGGATTCCCCTACTTGTAAAAGTTGAGCAGTTTGTATGTGACCAAGCAAAGACAAATAATAACAAGACCGAAAGTCTAACAACGGCGTAGTCATGCTTGTTTGATACTTTAGAAGAGGATAGTATGACCTGGGTGGGAATACCAGTTAGCAGTTAGCAAATAATGTAAGAATTAATTTTTTTGAGTTCAGGCATGGACAGCCGTGAATGACTCGTGAATGACTTGGGTAAAAAAAAAACGATGAACCAATGGCAAACAAATGGCAAACGATGAACCAATAAATTCCACATTCCTTCAGTCAAACGCCACCTTCAGTAGAACGCCGCCTTCAGTAGAACGCCACCTTCAGTCGAACGCCACCTTCAGTCGAATGCCACCTTCAGTCGAACGCCACCTTCAGTCGAACGCCACCTTCAGTCGAACACCACCTTCAGTCGAACGCCACCTTCAGTCGAACGCCACCTTCAGTCGAACGCCACCTTCAGTCGAACGCCACCTTGTCGAACGCCACCTTCAGTCGAACGCCACCTTCAGTCGAACGTCAGACATTGACAGCAGGTTCGTGAAGGACATGCACAAAAAAACGTACTCAGTCTGAATGTTGTTATATCCAGTCAATGGCGAAACTGCAAATGCAGAATCTGCGAATGTCATGGATGGAAACCCTTACGTCATTTTCTCATTCTGCTTTAAACTCAACATCTCCATAGTTCACTTCCGGATTTGGGAGCAAGGTCTGTGTCGCCTGTGTCTTCCTATATAAATGTGCGGCTCTGAAGTAACATGGCAGCGTGTGCAAAACGACTGAGAAACAGGTGTAGCGGCCGCTTCTGTGTTACAGATTCGGCGCGCACTCTTCACACAAGCGTGCGACTGAGAAAGACGTGTAACGGCCGCTTCCGTTTTGCAGAAGTCAATCTTTTTTCAAAAATGGGCGCCATGTACTGTTTAGATTTTGATGATTTCCGTGTGATATGATTCAATGGATGTTTATATGAATCGTTTAAAATATAAAAAAGCCTTCAATTTCTCATATTTTGCCTTTTCATTTGGGCTTCCCAATTGAAGCCCTGGAGTAAAATAGGCTATATTGTTTTTCCAAGTTTTCCAATTTTCCAGTTTTTCCAAACACGATGGAATAATATTTACCGATATGAACAGTGATGTGGCTTTTAAAATTTTACAAATACTGTTTAGATTTTGATGACAATTACGAACCGGCAGCAAATGCGGAAGTGGACAGATGACGGATGACGGATGACGGTTTGATAATATCCAAATACAACCGTCATTCAATCGTAAAGTTAAATCGTTAAAACGTTAATCATGTTAATCATTTTGTTAAAGTATCAATTGAAGATTGGAATTGAGTGAATACAATTACGATTTTGAATTCGTAATTGTATTCACCCAACCGTACGGAACTTCACATCAGGATTTAAATATTTGCTTATGTCACGAATGTTGTTAAAAGTTTATTTTTTATATTAATGTTATTTAATTTGTGATTGGAGTTCTGCTGTTTGGAATGAAAAAAGAGATATCGATCTCAAGTGAATGACGGAATGCCGTGATGGTTTTACTTTCTAAACGTGAATTCACGGATCGCCATATGCAGATTCGCCATTGACTGGGTATGGAACAAACGTACCCATTTGTTTGCAAACGGGTACGTTTTTCATGGAAGTCCTTCACAAACTTGCTGTCCATGTCTGACGTGTGACTGAAGGTGCTACAGTAATGTGGAATTTATTGGTTTCATGCTTTATTTGCTTTAGCATTCGCCGTGTCTGCATTGTCTATTTGCTTCTGGCCTCCCACCCGTGCATAGCACGGGTACCTCACTAGTTCTTGTAATATGCGTACAAGCTTAGTTACGAGTAATGTATAAACAAAAGCTCAGATCAAACTTGAACTGCCCTCATATATTGTAACCCACTGATCAAAATGCAAGGTGGCATGATTGGAATTATTTGACTTGGAGTTTATGTGAAGCCATAACACCATTTATTTTATTATCTATTTTGTTTAGCTTTATTATTGAGTGATTTTTGTCATTAAAAGTGGGAGGCGAATAAGAAGAAAATAAGTTTGAGGCAAAAATCCATAGGAAGTGTTGAGGATGATTGTAAGGGGCAAATTCATAACAAATGAATACGAATGCAAATCATGAAATACAGTCTCACGTCAGCATCTTTAGCTCCACAAACCTTTTTCGTTTTTCATACACTTAGCCTGGCATTTCAACTCGCTTTAAAAAAACGTTTTTTTAAATGGATGGCACGCAGGGGAACGCACAACCCCAAAGCCACACAAGTAGTTACCCTCGACAAAAACAATACTCGGAATTCCACCCCGGTTGACTGAAAATGGTGAAACCATTGAAGAGTTTCCTTCTACTATGCGGGTAACCTTCACCACAGCTTTCAAGACCAGTTTCCCTGGAGCATTCTGGTTTTAAGGCGCCAGATACTTGTCTTTTACACATCCGCCATCTGTTGACATTTGGTTTGAATGAGAAGACTAGTTGAAGAAGATTTGGTCAGTAGGAGTTGGCTAACAGGATAGCTCTAGAGTTCCTAGTTTTCTAGGTCTCTAGAGTTCCTAGGTTCCTGTCAAAGATTTGACATATTCTCTAGAAGAGGCTATTTGAGATACTGCCATAAGAGTTTGAATCTTGGCCCAGCTATAAACCTATTTTCGATATCGGGTAGTTGTATGGATCAAATATTATGGGTCAAACATAGATATGTGTTTCTACCTGTTAAGATGCTGATCCCTTAACCCTGTCACATCAATTCCTAACCTTTTGGACCCCAACAAATCTTTAGGGGTGGTGGTTCTTATGCAGCCTGTGGCTGCTGGCTGCATCATTTTCTTGGGGCGTGGCTGTGCTGCTGATGTAGTGCCCCTTTTACCAGTCACCTGGTACTCATTTTGCCAACCTCAAAAGGATGACAGGCTGAGTTAACCCACCTGGTGGTCATAAGGGGCCATCAACGGAAATTCAAAGACTAAGGAGTTCAGACTCAGGACCCTAAGATCTCAAGCCAGCCACCTTAGCCGTTAAGCTAACATGAGGCTTAAAAAGAACTTTTTATTTAGTATCTTATCAAAAGTTTTCTGTAAGATATACTACATGAATAGACAGTTCATTCAAAGGTGGCTAAATTTTAATTTGATGGGATAGTGAGACAGATAGCCATTCTGAGTAGCAACAGGAGAGTGATTGGCTGAAAAATGTGCCACAGGCCATGTTGTGGCCTCTATCTCCACTGAATAAATAATTTGCCAAATGAATGATGAGGGATGCAGTATAGACATGCATCACTAGACGACATAAATGGCCGAATTACACCCGCACTTTAGAATGAGGTTGTGAGACAAAATGTATCCTAGCTTTGTGCATTTATATGTTTGTATCCATAGATATGTTCCTGGAGTTGTATTGCCTACCTTTGTTCCGTTTGCTTTGTTTTTGTTTGCCTTCCCAATATAATTTCATCCATTCTTGCAGGTTACTTCCTATACATGGAGGCAGAGAAAGCAGGGGATTATGTGGGGGGTGTGGCTCGAATGTTGAGTCCTGCCCTTCCAGCACGCAGCTCTGGACACTGCCTTAAGTTCCGGTTTTTGCTTAGAAACAAAGCTCCTGGATCAGCAATTTCCTGGGGAATATCTCCTGCTACAACAGAAAAGATGCTACTTAATGATACAGGTGGGGCTGTGCACCATGCTACCAGTGATTTAGGACAACCAGTTGTCCCTCATGTTCTTCCTCCACCGGATGAAGACATTGTACATATGGGGAATTCTGGATCTCCTTACCCAACTGAAAAAGTACAAATGGACCTGTCAAAGCTGAAAGACTTGTTTCCAAATATGAATCATGAAGATATGCTTAAGATCATACAGAATATGCAGGCAGAAACAAGTCATGGAGCAGTGACAATGAAACCCTCTCAACCTACCGTCCCACATCCAATGGATACAAAACACATTTTTGGGGGGATGCCTCCAGGCCTTGGAAATGCAGATTCTCTTGGTGATTGGCAAGAATTTAATGAAGATAATTTTGACATTTATTTTGAAAAGACCACAAAAACAGAGGATGAAAGTTCAGAGAGAGTTCTTCAGGGTCCATCTCTCCAAGTTGTGACCCGCAGTCAAACGCCACTCGGCATGAACCAACAGAAATTGTGGGCATTACAGGATCCTCAGCAAAGCGATGCATCTCAGTGGAGGAAAATTGGAGTATTGCTTCCCAGAGACAGAGGCCCATACCAGGTTGGTTTTTCCTCACTGTGGTTTTTTTAGGCCAATTATCCACTAATGTATCAATGCACGCTTATTGCGCTGATTTTCTGTTGAGCTGTATGGAAGTTTCTTTGAAGCATTTTCCACCTTTTTTTTTTTTTTTTTTTTTTTTGTATACTGAATCGAGGCTCGTGAAAGAGCTAACATTTACTTCACAAACAAATCGACCAGACAAACAAAATACACAAAAAGAGGGAGCGGAAGACAAGATGGGGAGAAAAGGGGAAGCACACAAACACAACATCCGAGAGCAGGGAGATGTGTGGAAGGGAGAGGGCCCGGGGGGAGGAGGCATGGGAAAGAGGGGGGGGGGGGGGGAGGGAGAAGTATAAAGCCCAAGGACTTCCAGGACAGAAGTTGGTATTTCAAAAAGTGGAATTGGGGTGAAATTAGCGGGGGTAGAAAAGATCAAGGTTTGGAGGTTTGCAATTTGCCATTGGAGGTTTGGAGGCAGAAAAGATCAAGGTTTGCCATTGCTTATCGTCAAATTTCAACAATTACCTTGAATTTGAATTGCACATTTATTTACACTAGTGCCCCCCACTCCTTATGGGAGTGGAAGGAAGGGTCATGTTATTATCCTCTCTGGGGTGTATAGATTACAGTAGATCTAGGCTTAGGTTGGTTAGTCTGTGGGGGATGTAATAAGCATAGAATGGCTCAAGGAAGTCTGGGTTCCTCCCTTGCAGTTTAGTGTTAACCAACAGTAGCGACTGTTTCATATTTTTTTTAGCAGTACTTTATATTATTTACTTTTGGTGAATGTGCCCTATGAAACGCCACGATAAGTTATACACAAAAGTTATTACAGCGTTTGTCCAAGGAGGAAAAACCCTTTGGGGAGGGGATATTATTAGTATTAATATTGTTTTGTAATAACATATATTTTACTATTATCAATAGTGTTGTTATTACATTTGTTTTTAAAAACGGCCATGGAAAAATGGCACGATTAGCTGTCTTAACATTGATATACACCTCAACAGATTGGATAACTAACGACCGAATGTATCACGGTCAGACAGACAGACAGACACCATATTGTGTATTTTAGTACGTGATTTTTGACATATTCTCAATGCAAACGAATAGCAAAAAACAACAACTTTAATTGGAAATAAAATCTGCTGCACGTTGAGTTGGATGAAAGATCCATTCTTATCTTTATATTGAAGTGTGGTGCTGCGCACACAACTTGCTTGCCAAAGAGGTAGGCCACAATGCGTTTGATAAAACCAAGAGTCTTTATTATGAAAGCTCGAACTGCAGCACTGAGCGGGCCCAAGCTTAGAGCCCGCATATATGTGCCGAGGCCACGCCTCGTCCTCGGGCGTGGCCGGTCGGTCGATAGGCGGGGCATGCATTCCAGTTCCCCGCCTGGACGTTCGCTCCACCTGCTGGTGCGCTGAATTCGTGTACCTTGCTTGTGTCCGCCACACGCGCCCCCCCAGAATTCCCGCGCACCTGAAGGGTGAGTTTGCGGGGAAGCCGGATGACCCGGCCGAAACGCCCCCTGGCGATGGGTGCCGGTCTGGGGGGTGGCGGGACGGCAGGGCTGGGGGGTCCGACCGCCGGGGGGCAGCCTTGACGCGGAGGCAGAGCTGCTGGCGGGGGTGCCGGGGGTCCGACCGCCGGGGGGCGGCCTCGACGCGGAGGCAGAGTCGCTGGCGGGGGGTGGTCCGGATCGAGGTGGGCCGGCTTGAGGCGGTCCACGGAAATGCGATCCGGGGCACCGCCGATGTCGACCGTGAAAAACCTGTCACCGGCCTCAAACACGCGGAAGGGCCCGTCATACGGTGGCCGCAGCGGTGCCCGGTGGGCGTCGTGCAGGATGAACACGTACTTTGCCGTGCGAAGCTCCGGGGCGACGTGGGAAGGCGGGCAACCGTGGTGTGCCGTTGGCACCGGGGCGAACCTCCGGGCGGTCTCCTGAAGGGCGGAGCGCTGTTGTGCCGCGGACCAAAGAGCCGTGGAGTTGGGGATAAATTCACCCGGTACCCGCAGTGGTTGCCCGAAGACAAGCTCCGCCGAGGACGTGCGCAGGTCGTCCTTGGGCGCCGTCCTGAGGCCCAGCAGGACCCAGGGGAGTCTGTCGACCCAGCCGCCGTCGCAGAGGCTGGCCCGGAGCGCGGCCTTCATGGAGCGATGAAAGCGCTCGCACCGGCCATTGGCCTGGGGGTGGTAGGCCGTGGTGTGGTGTAGCTTCACCCCGAGTCCTTGCGCCACCGCGGCCCAGAGCTCCGAGGTGAACTGGGGGCCGCGGTCGGACGAGATGTCCGAGGGGGCACCGAACCGGGCAACCCAAGTGGCGATAAAGGCTTGCGCCACCTCAGCCGCAGACGTCGCCGCCAATGGGACGGCCTCCGGCCACCGTGTGGTGCGGTCGACCATGGTGAGGAGGTGGGTGAACCCTTGCGAGGCGGGCAGAGGTCCCACCAAGTCGACGTGCACGTGGTCGAACCGCCGCTCGGGCACCGTAAATGGGGCCAACGGTGCCTGGGTGTGGCGGTGGACCTTTGCTCGCCGGCACGCGAGGCACGTCCTGGCCCAGTCGCGGATGTCCTTCTGGAGGCCATGCCAGACGAACTTTGCCCCGACGAGTTTCTGGGATGCCCTCGCGCCAGGGTGGGACAGGCCGTGGATGGCGTCGAACACCGAGCGCTGCCAGCCAGCGGGCAAGATGGGGCGAGGCCGGCCGAGGGAGACGTCGCATAGGAGGGCTGTGCCCGCGGCATCGAACGGCACCTCGGTGACGCGGAGGCCCGTGACGGCGGTCCGCAAGGCCTGGACGCCGGGGTCGGCGGTCTGGGCCTCTGCCATCCGGGCATAGTCGACCCTGAGGTGGACCGCGTGCACGACGGACCGGGAAAGGCAATCCGCCACCGGGTTGTCCTTACCCGCCACGTGACAGATGTCCGTCGTGTACTCGGACACGGCAGAGAGGTGGCGCTGCTGCCGTGCCAACCATGGCTCGGCGACCTTGGCCATCGCGAACACAAGGGGCTTGTGGTCAATGAAGGCCGTGAACGGGCGGCCCTCCAGCAGATGGCGGAAGTGTCGGACCGCCAGGTGGAGTCCGAGCAAATCGCGGTCGAAGGTGCTGTACCGGCGTTAGTGCCGGCGAAGCTGCCAGCTGAAAAACGCCAGCGGTTGCCAAGCACCATGCACCCATTGCTCGTGCACCGCGCCCACCGCATAATCCGACGCGTCGGTGGTGAGGGCGATCGGTGAGTCGGGCGCCGGGTGCGCCAGCATGGTGGCGTCAGCCAGAGCCAGCTTTGCGCCCGTGAACGCCACGGCCATCGGCTCCGACCAAGCGATGTCACCTTTGCCCGGCTTGCCCCGGAGGGCCTTGTGCAAGGGGCGGAGGAGCTGGGCGACGTGGGGCACGAAGCGGTGGTAAAAGTTTACCATGCCCAGGAACTCCTGGAGCCCCTTGATAGTGCGGGGCCGTGGGAAATCCCTGACCGTCTCCACCTTGGCCGGTAAAGGGACGGCCCCGTGCTCGGTGATGCGGTGCCCCAAGAAGTCGATGGTGGTGACACCGAAACGGCACTTGGCAGGGTTGATGATTAGGCCATGCTGGCCCAGGCGTTCGAAAAGCATGCGGAGGTGGAGCAGGTGCTCCTCCCGGACGCGTTTGCGACTAGGATGTCGTCCAGGTAGACGAACAGGAAAGGTAAGTCGCGCAAGACGCTATCCATAAGCCGCTGGAACGCCTGAGCCGCATTCTTCAGCCCGAAGGGCATCCTTAGAAATTCGAAGAGGCCGAAAGGGGTGATGACGGCCGTCTTCGGGACGTCGTCCGGTTGGACGGGGACCTGATGGTAGCCCCGGATGAGGTCCACCTTCGAAAACACGGTCGTGTTGGCCAACCGGGCGGAAATGTCCTGAATGTGTGGGACCGGGTAGCGGTCGGGGGTGGTGGCATCGTTGAGCCAGCGGTAGTCACCGCACGGCCGCCATCCCCCGCTGTGCTTCGGCACGATGTGCAGCGGGGAAGCCGACGTGCTGTTGGAGCGCCGCACGATCCCCAGCCGCTCCAGCGTGGCGAACTCCACTTTCGCCACCGCGAGCTTCGTGGGCTCGAGCCGGCGTGCCCGGGCATAGACAGGCGGCCCGACTGTGGGGATGTGATGCTCCACCCCGTGCATAACGGCCACCGCTGAAAAGGTGGGCCGCGTGAGGGCCGGGAAACTGGCGAGGAGGCGGGTAAAGTCGTCCGCTGCCGGAAGCGTACAAACCAAACTCGCCGGGACGGAACAGTCCAGCAGGCCGGTTGGCAAGCCGCTCGGTGAGCCGCTCAGTGAGCCGCTCAACGAGCTGCTCAGCGAACTAAAGGTTTCAGCCTGGACGAGCCGTCTGCGCTTTATGTCGACCAACAATCCATGCGCACATAGGAAGTCCACACCGAGCAATGCCATGGGCACGCTAGCAGTCACGAGCGACCATTGAAAGCGCTGCCCTCTGAACCGCAGGGAGAGGCAGCGCTTCCCGAACGTGCGGATGGGTGTACCGTTGGCGGCAAGCAAAGCGGGGCCCCGGCCCGCGGTTCGCTTGTCGGACGTGTAGGCTGGGATGACGCTTACCTGCGCTCCTGTATCACAGAGGAAACGGCGCCTGGACAAGGTGTCTGTTAGGGTGCACACGGTGCCCCTTTAAATTTTTTTTAAATAGAATCAATCTGTCCCTGGTCTCATTGTATTCCTATACCAAAATAAGAAAGCCAGGCAAACTTTCAAGAAGATTGGAAACTATTTATGTGTCCCACCACTGCTTTGAATATTCACTGGCAAAAACAAATAAACGGCAATAAACGCTTACAGAAATAGGTGGTATACATACAAAGGACACATGTAGGGATTTATTTTGTTGGCAAACATCGACAGAAAATATTAATGCATGACAGACATAGTTCAGATATTGATATAAAGTACATTTTATATTCCTTCACAAGTTCACACATGTATTCAACAATGTATTAATTGAACATAATGGCCAATTTGGCTAACATACACAAAACAGAAAGGCAACAAACTCATGAATCAGCTGCTTATGACTTTTGGTCCAACAATGTCTTTATTGTCCCTGACTTTTATCATCTGGTTCAGTTGTCCTTTTTCTCAGATTGGGCCTCATCTTTCTGTTCTCTTCAACAACTTGGAGAACATTCTGATAGTGCTCTTCACCGCGAGCAGCTGCCAAGAAGTCGGAGCTCAGCTTCACGCCTCGTTCTGCTGAATCATTCACTACATTGATTGCTCCAACATTGATCAAGGCATTCTTGTAGAATTCTGATTCAGGCCACTCGGAAACATCCAGGGACAGGAACCCTGCTTCCAGCTTCAGAACATGGAAGAAAAACCATGAATCTTCGGTGACAAAGTCAGCAAGTTTTGAGCCGAGATTGACTTCTGTTGGGAACCTTGGTTTGCCGAAGCCTGTTCCGAAACGATTCTCAGGAAGCTGGCGCGGTGTGTCAGGTCTTTTTTGGAGCAGTTGGTCTGCAAGTAGGCGACACTCATGAGCTGGGGTGTTACTGCTGAATAGTGCCAGTGGTATTAGCTCTCCAGTAAGGCACCACAGGTGTCGACTGAACGCCTTCAGTGCGCTACTGGCCACTATGGTGTCGAGTTCCTGATACCGTAGCAGCTTCTTGTACAGGAGGAGGTCATTCCAGGGCGCATCTACACTGATGGAGCATTGCATCCACCAAGTGGAATAGACGAGTGTTGCAAAGGTGACGAATTCTGTGAGCTTCTTTCCCTGGTGCTTGGCTGTTATTGTTCCAGATGGGAGATCCTGGATTTGTGTCTCAAACAGGCAGATTTTCAAACAGTAGATCAATTTCGCCATCCACCTAGCTTCGTGTAAGGCACCAGGACGCTGAAATGTTGTAGTAGGGTAGTCAGGATCGAGATAGACTGCACACAGCTGTAGAAATTCTTTGTAGTCGTCCCGTTTCTGGTCAACTTGTGATGTCACGAGTTGCAAGGTTTCTGCACGCCATTCATCAATTAGATCTTTACCTTCCTCAGGAAATGACGCTAACTGTATTCGGTGCAGTGGCTGATCGCTCTCATGGGGAACCAAGTTCCAATTTTTCCTGAGACGAGTGAACAGCATGACATCTGGAGACTTGGATGTCTCGATCTTGAGATCCTCAAACACATGTGTAAGAATGACTTCTCCTACGTGATGCCGACAACCAGACCACAAAAGTTGACGTTCTAGGGTTTCCTGTATCTGAATGCATGCTGCGGACACATGCCCTGTGTTGCTAGCGGTCGTATCAAACACCATGTTGCAAATGGAGTCTGTGCAGTTCCAACTGCACAGCAAATCAAATGTGAGCTTTGAAATGATTTCTCCAGATTTTTTATCAGTTCCAGGTTTGTAAGCAGGCACACCAAGAACCTTGATGTCTGTCACATCTCCAACCGCCACAGTCAGCTGCTCCTCATTTTCATATTTATTTGTGAGCGAGGGAAGCAGCTTGCCATCCCAGTGAAGAGAAGCAAACTGTGGAACATCCCACTTCTCCTGGTAACTTTCAGCTATTTGCTTTCCGATTTCTCGTCTGGATTTATCAGCCACAGCATACGATGTATATACTTTGGACACATCCCCTCCAGCTTCCTGGACGAATGCCTCAGTGAAAGCAGCCTTTTGTGATGGAGTCATCTTCATTCTGGTAGCAAGTGCAACCATTTTGGGGGATTTCATGATGTTATGAGGTATGAAAGCCTCTGTCCCAGAATGTACCACTCGTCTGTGCTTTCTTCTCGGATGTGTATCCATAGAGGTTCCTGGCAAGAGATCCACTCCATCCTTGGTGTCACCAGGATCAGTATCAGAACTGCTCTCAAATGTTGCTGTAGCAGTTAACTCCGCCATCTCAGCTTCTGCCTTTTCTTGCTTTCGTCTGTCCAGAAGCTTGCGTTGTTCTGATCTCTGTTTCTGTTTCGCGAGGGAAGCGTCAAAACCTCCAAAGCTAGCAATACGATCTGTCTTCATGGACTGCAGGAATTTGATGTCCTCAGGAGTTTTCATTTTCTCTTCAGCATCAAGCGGCCAGAGTGGGAATGTTTTGGAAAGATCCTGCTCATGTTCATGGACTTTGCTCAAAACAGTTGGCATGTCACGGCGACTTTTGGGGATTTGTCTTAGTTTGGAGTTCTCATCGTGCAGCTTCAAGATCTTTTCACATGCTTTGCGATCACATATCAAAGGAACGTTTGCTTTCTCATAAAAAGGCTGAATCTTTGCAAGCACCAGCTTGGAACAATCTCACTTGGTTTTGTTGGTAGAATATCCATCCTGTATATGGAATATCAGACACCGAAGGACCTGTAGTGCTGTAGGCAAGCGAGATCCAGTTATTTCTGAATCAACGTCCGTGATCGATTGACCTAGTGCAAATATCTCAGAAGAGTTTCTTGTTTTCATTCTACTAGATCCTGCTGCAGTTGCTGGTGAGCCTGGCGTAGATTCAAGCTGGAGTTCATCAGTTGAGCAGATATCAAGAACACCAGCATCTTGTGATGATTTATCCTCCTCCATAATATTTCCTCTCTGCTAGTAATTCTGGCAGCGCACACAAACGTATCACAAATGTGTGTCAATATCTACAACTGGGTAATAGCATCTGTGTCATGACAGGCCAAAGGCAAACATGTCAGCTACATCAGGATCAGTTCCTGCATAATGCATATACTTGCTACAGAGCAGATCAGTCAATCAGCTCATATTGTGACTGCATTGTTATGTCTAGACTGTGAATGTCTAAAAATAGCCCAAATCTAGCAGCAGTTTCCATGGCAACTGTCTGGACATTTCATCCCTGGCATTTCTATTTACAACTTTACACAGGTAAATCAATTCACATTGAACTCTCAAGAAAAAACAACAACAAATAATGATACTAGTGCTGGAATTAAAGACAGCCTATTTACCATAATATTGTTATAATGGCGGCTTATGGCCATTTTTGTGGAAATATTCAAGTGAATGGTGGGACACATAAATAGAGTCCAATTTTCATAAAAATTGACTAGGACTATTATTTTAATGATTGGAACAAAATAAAAACAGGGACAGGGCAATATGCTCATATGGGGGCACCGTGTGCACCCTAGGTCCGTGATAAAGAGGAGGCTGCCAGAATGGCCGACACTCAGGGCCGCTACCGAGTGCCGGCTTGGTCGTTTCCCGACCTGCCAAACGAGCACGGTGGGCAACACTTCTTAGCCTTGTGGCTGAACCTGGCGTGGAAATAGCACCAGGCTTGAGGCGGCGGGGGCGGCGGCGGTTTTCTCGGTGGCGGTGGTGGTGGTGGTCGGGGCGCAGCAGCGGCCACGAGGGACGCTGTAGCATCTGCCTCGGGAACCACGACGGCTGCACCGTAACTCGCCCACGTGTCGCAAGCCGCGAAGAACTTGTCGGCCTCTACGGCCAGGGCGCGGGGTTCCCTGATGTTGGAACCGGCCAGCGCGAGGCATACCTGTAGAGGTAGCTGGCGTAGGAAAAGCGCCCGAAATAAAAAAATCCGGGGCTTGGTCACCCAGCAGCGACAGCATATAATCCATCCGCACGGATGGTCGTGTGTCGCCGAGTTCGGGAAGGTCCAGGAGGCGGTCGGCCCGTTCGATCTGAGGCCGAACGTGGCGATGAGGAGACGTTTGATCGCTCCGTACTTGTGGTCGGCCGGCGGGTGCCGCAGGATGGACACGACTCGGGCGGCAGTGCCGGGCCCGAGGGAGGCGACCATGTGGTAGTAACGGGTCTCGTCCGCCGTTATGCCTCGAAGCTGGAATTGCGCTTCGGCCTGCACGAACCACACATCGGCCTGTGCTTCCCAAAACTCTGGGAGTTTTACCATGACAGCGTTGTTGGCCATGGCGCGTTCGGTGGTCAGCAACGGCTGAACCAATCGGGGTCACCAGTGAAGTGTGGTGCTGCGCACACAACTTGCTTGCCAAAGAGGTAGGCCACAACGCGTTTGATAAAACCAAGAGTCTTTATTATGAAAGCTCGAACTGCAGCACTGAGCGGGCCCGAGCTTAGAGCCCGCATATATGTGCCGAGGCCACGCCTCGTCCCCGGGCGTGGCCGGTCGGTCGATAGGCAGGGCATGCATTCCAGTTCCCCGCCTGGACGTTCGCGCCACCTGCTGGTGCGCTGAATTCGTGTACCTTGCTTGTGTCCGCCACAATATGGTGATTAATGATGCACTAATGATGCAGAGCCAGTGAATTTTCCTGTTCAACTTTTGAGTACTTTGAGGTGCACAAACTAAATGGACACCATTGTCACTACTTGTATACCCATTGGCACCCCGAGCATGTTATTCAGCTAACTGCAGCTAAAACAACGAATGGGATCACTGGCATTTCTGGTGGAAATATTTGCAAGTCAAACACATTTTGTCTGCTATGTGGCATGTGGACTTACATTGATGGTCGACACTGCATTTTGGTAGTTTAAAAATATATATATTTGAGTTGTCAAATCAACTCTCTTTTTGCACTTGTAACTGTTCTTATTGTGATCCACCATTCCCATATTCCAAACCCAATTTGTCTCCTGACCCAGATCACACCGGGGAATGATGTAGCAGCTCCCATTCCCCACACAAGTACATTATGCTTTTTTGCTCTTAATAATAGATATATACCTTTTCACTCTTAATGTCACTTTTTTTTCATAGTTTTTAAAACTTTTGCGAATATTGTATGTCCATTATATATAGCGAATTTTTTGTTATGTATTATTCTCAGTATGAACCTCCTTCAGAGGCCATTTTTCCCCTCAAAGCAGGGGTTGGCCTTTTTCGGGCACCTTGGTCCCCTTTTTGAAACAATGTTTTATGGCCGGATGCCCTTCCTGCCGCCAACCCTGTTAGTCGCCTCTTGCAACACACAGGGAATTACCAGTGAACTGATACTCAATTTGCCGACCTCGGAAGGATGACAGGCTGAGTCAACCCCCCTGGCGTTAATTCAGCGATCGACCGGGATTCGAACCCAGGATCCTAGGATCCCAAGGCAGCACCCGAACCGCTAAGCCAATCACAATGCAGCATATGGCTGCTACGAGTATTTCAATAAACTAATTCAATTCAATTCAAAGTGCCCAACCAAATCACAATAAATAAACAAGAAAAAGAGCAATCAGAGATTGCAAACCCTCGCCAGGATGTATTTTCAGTGGTTTTAAGGCTTTTGTGTCAAAACAAATATGGCGGCCGAACCACGTGACCGATGACGTCATCATTCATATTTTTTAAAACTAATTTATTCCTAGATTATGCTCAAGAAATTTCATCTTGAATGGATGAAGTTTTGTGTTTGTCAAATTATGACGTCATAATGGAGGCACCTATGACATCATCATTGACATATGTTATTCCACATGAGGAGTTCTTTACAATGAGCCATGTCTCAATTTTTTCTATGTAGCACTTTCAGAGATATAAAGGTGCAAATGTTTTCAGTTTTTCCAAGATGGCGGCCGACCAATATGACCGATGACATCATTATTATTTTTTCTCCACCAATTTATGCCGACATGACGCTCAAGAAATTTCATCTTAATCGGATTAAGTTTTGTACTTGTCGAATTATGACGTCATAATGGAGGCACCTATGACATCATCATTAACATATTTTATTCCCCATGTAGAGTTATTTACAATGAGCCATATCTCAATTTTTTTCTATTCAGCACTTTTGGAGATATAGAGGTGCAAAGTTTTTCGGTTTTTCTAAGATGGCGGTCGAACCACGTGACGTCATAATTATGAAAAAATTATACAGGTGGAGTTGCACCTATGGTGAAAATTTCCTGTCTATCGGACCAATGGTTGCAGAGAAAATCATGTTTATTCTGTGCGGACAAACAGACAGACAGACAGACAAACGGACTCAAATGCAATACCCTCTCCTCAGGCGAGGGTAATAATTAAATAAGTAAATAAATAAGTGAACAAGGAATCAAAATTACAATCTGTATACAGTATTGCACAAACACTCGCTACACATTACATCCCGGGGACAATAAAATATTATTGTCAAAATGTATTGGGCCAGGGATAATAAAATGCTACACAATCATACAAAGCTCGGTGTACCTGGGATCGGGGGTTTGAAGCATGGCATGCAAATGTGTTCTTCCCACCTGCAATCCAGCAGTGACCTGAAGTTGAAAATGAAAAGTGTTCCTCATCCCCCCTTCTCCTTCCATCTTCCCTTAACATTCTTCCCTTCATGCCATAACAGGTGGTGTTAGAAGGAGCGCTGGGCCTTGCACCTCATGGGCAGCTTATTGCGATTGATGATGTGCGTGTGACACATGACTCACCTTGGGACTGCACAAGTACGTGCTTCTGCAAAATCCTGAATTTTCACTTGCTCTTGAAATTCCATGATGTGGGATGTGTACTGCAGGAAGTGGATTACATCGTTCTCAATGCACTGTTAAATCACAAGCTGTATGACTCAGAACACGTGTGCGCTAAACATACTGAATCTGCTGCATGGATGGCTCGGCTCTTCTTAGGTCTAACCTTATGCATCTTGTTTAACCAGCTTGAGGTATGGTTTTTGCAGCATGATGAACAAGGCTTTCACCACTAATTTAGACCATTTCTTATGTTCTGGCTTGGGGAGGTGACAATAACAAGGCGATTCAATTTTGGTTCAGGTCCGGATGCAGATCCGGCCTATCAGTGGGATACAAAATGTAAACTGTTCAGCCTGGTGGAGGTGTGCGGTCGGCCGAGTGCCATTGTAGTTGTCATTGTTTTATTTAATTTCCTCAATTTCTCAGCGTTATTAGCCCCTTACCTGGAGGGGACTAGATGTTTGCTCTTCGTCTGTCTGTCCAACCCACCTGTTGGTTTCTGCACTTTTTTTCCCATAACCCCTAACATTTATGTAGGCCTACAAAACTTGGTTCCTCACTCCTAATTCCTGGGGAGGAAGAAAAAGGTCAACAAAGCACATAAAGCAAGCAAAAAGGTCACCATGCTTCAGCAGGCATGGTGTCTCCCATCTGAGGTGAAATCCACCTTCCCCGCACCTCTCCGTCTCACCCTCCCCCACCCCACCCCCAGCCCTCTCCCTTCGACAGATCTACCGATGTCCCTGTTCGCTACTGTTGTGCTTCCTTCTCTCTTCCCCTCTCACCCTCCCTGCCCCGACTCCCTTCCACAGATCTACCGATGTCCCTGTTCGCTACTGTTGATGTGCTTCCTTCTCTCTTCCCCTCTCACCCTCCCCGCCCCCAGCCCTCTCCCTACCACAGATCTACCGATGTCCCTGTTCGCTACTGTTGATGTGCTTCCTTCTCTCTCCCCCTCTCACCCCCCCCTCCTCCCCACGCCCAGCCCTCTCCCTTCCACAGATCTACCGGTCCCTGTCGCTCCTGTTGATGTGCTTCCTTCTCTCTCCCTCTCCTGTCTCCCACCCCCTTTATTATACATTTTATGTGTTATATGTGTTGCTCTTACACGAGCCTCGACTTTGTATACAAAAAAAAACATATTCAACTGAAACTTAGTCCATGGCTTTATTATGACAATTTACAGAACAGCTTTGAGTTTGGGGACGTTTCGCCAAATTTTCACTGAGTTATGCCCTTTTTTATTGGAACAGGAACATTCATTGGGACCGGTAGGGAACATGTATTGCAAAGCAATTCTCCCTCTTGTTTTATTTGAATTATGATGGCGTAATAAAATTCTTCTTCCTTCTCTGCTCCTTCTTTTTCTTCCGTTCTTTTTACCTGTCTTCTTTCTATTTTCATCTATGCATCCACATATCGGTTTGCTTGTTCGTGTTGCTGCTTGTTTGTACTAGTGTGCCCCTCAGCTTTTTCAGCTCTTCTAGCTCTTCTAGCTCTTCTAGCAGCCATGGGATTCCCATGCATAAGCTCTTGTCTTTCTGTTGATAAACATTAGATCTGAATAGGTTTGATGGCATTTTGACTCGCTCCGTGTTGCAGAATATCTCATTAAATATCAAAATAGGATCATACAGTTCTGGTTGTTTCTTACTTGTTTTGACTTTAAATAAGTAATTTTAAGAACAAAATTATCTTTGAAATGACAACCTGAGACCGGTCATTCGTGCCCAATTGTATTACCAATTCACTGCTGGTCTTGTCATTTGCATATCATTTGGTGGTTTATCCTCAACAATTATGGGTATGTCAAATATATTGGTCATATTTAAATGGAATGTCTCCTTCCCAATTAAATATTAGCTTGTAGTAATATCTGTGCACTGTTTGATGAAGTTAATTTTAAACATTTGTGAGCAAGTCATCTATCTATAATTCCAGTAATCTCTGTGTGAATGTCTGTGTGTCTGTGTGTTTGTCTGTGACCGCTGTTTCTCGACAACTACCGGTCCGATATACTTGAAACTTGCCAGGTATATTGCTGGGGACCCGAGGATGTGCCTTTTCAAGGTTTCATATTAATCGGAGAAGTAGTTACCGAGCTATGTCCAAAAAACGATTCAACCAATCAGAGAGCAGCGAGCTATCACGTGTGCCGAACGTGCCGAACAGACTCTGCCTCGGACGGCACATTTGAGAGCGTATTCATTTATTTCACGTTGGCAAACTATGTTGCCGCTATGTTGGCGTTAAACTATGTTTTAAAACTAATTAAAACTAATTTGCGATTCTTTCGCTTTCCTGCGCGTTTGTGCACGCTATGGCGATTTCTTTACCAAACTCCGCAAGCCGTTCGCTTTGGACCAAACCATTTCATGTAAATAGAGGGGGGGGATTGTCACCGTACTCGCAAGCCGTTCGCTTTGGACCAAACCATTTCATGTAAATAGAGGGGGGGGATTGTCACCGTACTCGCAAGCCGTTCGCTTTGGACCAAACCATTTCATGTAAATAGAGGGGGGGGATTGTCACCGTACTCGCAAGCCGTTCGCTTTGGCTTTGCGAATGGACCAAACCATTTCATGTAAATAGAGGGGGGGGGATATAATTTTAGATATATATATAGTACGGGCATGTTTGTCTGTGACCGCTGTTTCTCGACAACCACGGGTCCGATATACTTGAAACTTGCCAGGTATATTGCTGGGGACCCGAGGATGTGCCTTTTCAAGGTTTCATATTAATCGGAGAAGTAGTTACCGAGCTATGGCGATTTAGCCGTTCGCTTTGGCTTTGCGAATGGACCAAACCATTCATGTAAATAGAGGGGGGGGGGGGGGTTCTGTGGTCGTTCGCTTTGGCTTTGCGAATGGACCAAACCATTTCATGTAAATAGAGGGGGGGGGTTCTGTGGTCGTTACTGCCACGCGGTTTGGAATGTTTTTCCGAACGGGCACCCACGTACGGGCACGTCCTAGGGCGGATATACAGCGGTAATTCTATAATTCCAGTAATCTCTGTGTGTGTGTGTGTGTGTGTGTTTGTCTGTGACCGCTGTTTCTCGACAACCACGGGTCCGATATACTTGAAACTTGCCAGGTATATTGCTGGGGACCCGAGAATGTGCCTTTTCAAGGTTTCATATTAATCGGAGAAGTAGTTACCGAGCTATGGCGATTTCTTTACCAAACTCCGCAAGCCGTTCGCTTTGGACCAAACCATTTCATGTAAATAGAGGGGGGGGATTGTCACCGTACTCGCAAGCCGTTCGCTTTGGACCAAACCATTTCATGTAAATAGAGGGGGGGGATTGTCACCGTACTCGCAAGCCGTTCGCTTTGGCTTTGCGAATGGACCAAACCATTTCATGTAAATAGAGGGGGGGGATATAATTTTAGATATATATATAGTACGGGCATGCCCTAGTCTATCTATAATTCCAGTAATCTCTGTGTGTGTGTGTGTGTGTGTGTGTTTGTCTGTGACCGCTGTTTCTCGACAACTACCGGTCCGATATACTTGAAACTTGCCAGGTATATTGCTGGGGACCCGAGGATGTGCCTTTTCAAGGTTTGAAATTAATCGGAGAAGTAGTTACCGAGCTATGGCGATTTAGCCGTTCGCCGTTCGCTTTGGCTTTGCGAATGGACCAAACCATTTCATGTAAATAGAGGGGGGGGGGGGGGTTCTGTGGTCGTTGCGAATGGACCAAACCATTTCATGTAAATAGAGGGGGGGGGGGTTCTGTGGTCGTTACTGCCACGTGGTTTCAAAGTTTTTTGTTGTTGTTGTTTGCACGCATGCTTTTTTGCACGCACGTACGGGCACCCACGTACGGGCACGTCCTAGTACATTAAATTGCAGTATCTACATAATTACTTTTAGAAACGAGTAGGCCATTGTGTGCTGGTATTCTGGTCAAATTTGAATCCCTCCCCGATAAAGGGCTCTGCATCAGCTTCAGGGCCTCATCCACAGAAACAATATAAATCGGTAGATAGGTATGTTGCATATCCCTGAATGAATGGATGTATCAAACGTGATTACCAGTAATGTTAATTTTTTTTCCCCATTTCATTTCCTGTGTGCAGACGGAAAAGCGTTCAAGTATGAAGATGAACACAAAGAGAATGACCCTCCAGGTAAGAACAAAAGAAGAAAAAAAATGTTTAAAATGAAACAATGCCGATTGGTGAACCTTCCTTCCCATAATGAATAATCAATTGAAAAACCAAATACAGTACTGCATTGGACTCATCAGAAGGAATCCGAATAAGCAGGAGCAAAGATGGAGTCATCAGGATGCATCTGGATAGGATTCAGGGTTTCAGCTACTGCTCCTCTACCCTCAAACCCATCCAGGTGCAGAGAAGTGAGCCTCACAAATTGTTTTTGTGAGAATCCACTTATCCCGAGACAGATGGACAAAGAGAGAAGTTAATGGTGAAAGAGAGGAAAATGAACAAAAATAAATGAAAAAACAAGAATTAGAATGTAATGGTAATAAAGCATCCGCAACCATTCTTGACCATGTTATGGAACGTCGGCCAAGGCCCTCACTTTTTCTTCCGCCCTCAGTTTTTCAAATGTATTTCTCGACAACTCCTTGAGCGATTGACACCAGATAAAATGGTCAGAGGAGCCAAGAGGAGCACAAGGAAAAACAAAAGAGTTTGGATGGGAAGTTATTTCAAAATCAGGTCCAGGAGGGAGAATTACCATTTGCAAAGTAGCTGAGATGCAGTTAGCTGGCATGGTGACAGTTGAAGTAACCACAGGTGAGAAACACATGGTTGGGATGGATGCTTACAGGGTTATCCATGTTAGCAGAAATAGCACATATGGAGTCATAATATTTTGGTCGATCATACACCAAGCAGGCAAACATTGCTTGGGTTCGGTGAGGTATGTGCTGTCAAAGGTATTCCAGTGTGTTGTAATGGTTTAGTATTGACAATAGACAGTGAAGAATTGAGTCATTGCCATAACAGTCCCAGCACTAATGGCCCAGGGGTGGAGCCTGCCAAAAATGGAAGGGACAATAACCAGGGAGAGACACAAAACAATCCCAGACATCTTGTGTGAGCAATGTTTCTATTAGGCAGACACTGTCCAGAGCTGCAGCAGTCACATGAATGGAGAAATCAGTGGCATTCCCTTTACCATAGTAAAAAATTTTTCCATCATCTACTAATGTCCTTGTAACTCATTTAGAAGTGTGGTTTTCACCATTCCTGTCCTTGACCTGCATGCGATACATGTATAAGCTCCTCCATGAGTGATAGATTACTGTTTAAAATACGCATTTGATGTTCCAATAACATGGTATAACACTTTTATGAAAGTGCGCTTGAAGAGATCAATGTGGTCCACTATAAGTGCTTCGCTGGCAGATTATTCCATGATAAAACGTGCTTTGTATGGGGAATTAAGCAAGCTGTCCATTTTGCATGCACTCATTTGTGGATAGGAAATAGAAGGAGACATGTAAAATCTCCCAAAACGCACTAATTGAATGGGAGGCTCATGGCAGTCTTTCGGCATATGTTAGCAAGGGAATAAGGAATAAAAGTACTGAATTGTAATTTAACCAAATACCAGAAACTTTACTCGGAGCTAAAAAAATCGTTTGACTCCGGAAACAGAATAAGAAACACAGGTGATTTTATAACTAAGCAATTATTTTGTGTGTGTGTGTGTGTGTGTGTGTGTGTGTGTGTACGTACGTGCGTGCGTGTATATATACTAGTGAAATACCCGTGTCATGCATGGGTGGGAAGCCCAAAGGAAACAAGCAATGCAGAAACAGTGAATGCTAATCCCTGGAACCAACAAATTCCACATTCTTGTGCCACATTCAGTCGAATGTCAGACATGGACAGCAGGTTCGTGAATGACTTGGGCAAAAAACGGCGAATAGGAAATGATGAACCAATAAAGTACACATTCCTGGGCCACCTTCATTCAAATGTCAGACATGGACAGCAGGATCGTGAAGGACTTGGGCAAAAAACGTACCCCGTCTGAATGGTTCTATCCCCAGCCAATGGCACATGTGCATATGGCGAATCTGCGAATGTCAAGGTTTGAAGGTAGAAACCCTCACATCATTTCGTCATTCATATTTAACCTCAATATCCATATTTTCATTCCAAACAGCATCATTCTAATCATACATTAATACTACAACAAAATATTGTGTTAAATCACGATTGTATTGAGATATTATCAAATCAGCCCATTGTCGTCATCTGTTCACTTCCGGATTTGGGAGCAGGTCCATACTCCTACCTACGTTACAACATCCGCTGGTACCCCAAAATGTTCCATAGAAGGTTTGGCAGGGTTAGCCCCAAAACTGAGGGAGTAGTTTCGGGACGGACGGACGTATATACAATTATACATATATGTTTTTTTAAATTATTCTTTTAATTAAAGACCACGATGTTCTTTCCTCTGCATTATGAGAATGTACCTTTTTTGGGCGGTCTGAATAAGACCTGCATTACCTTGTTTCTTCTGCATGGGTTGGAAACAAATTGGACATTCGTTTCTTCAAAACAGTACCTTTATTTAATGATAGAAAACACATTGTTCAGTCTTCAAATGTACACCAGAAGCCTATGAAGCCAAACAGCTATGTGGAGCGAAAATAATGGTGGCGTTTTCTGGTCTGCTGGAGGGAAAGGTGTGGCCTGGCTAATGGGGTAGTGCTTGTGATGCCAGAGAAGAGGGGAGAGGGTGTGGCCTGTTGGGCGACGCTTGTAGCAGACATGAACTATATATATATATATATGTACAGTGCATTCAGAAAGTATTCAGACCCCTTCACTTTTTCACATTTTGTTATGTTCCAGCCTTATGCTGAAATCGTTTAAATTCATTTTTCCCTCATAAATCTACACTCAATACCCCAAAATGACAGAGGGAAAACAGGATTTTAGAAAGTTTTGCAAATTTATTAAAAAGAAAAAACTGAAATATCACATTTACATAAGTATTCATACCCTTTGCTATGACACTTGAAATTGATCTCAGGTGCCTCCCATTTCTCTTGATCATCTTTGAGATGTTTCGACACCTTGATTGGAGTCCACCTGTGGTAAATTCAATTGATTGGACATGATTTGGAAAGGCACACACCTGTCTATATAAGGTTTCACAGCTGACAATGCATATCAGAGCAAAAACCAAGCCATGAGGTCGAAGGAACTGCCTGCAGAGCTCAGAGACAGGATTGTGTCGAGGCACAGATCTGGGGGAAGCCTACAAAAAAAACATTCTGCTGCATTGAAGGTTCCCAAGAGCACAGTGGCCTCCATAATTCTTAAATGGAAGAAGTTTGGAACAACCAGGACTCTTCCTAGAGCTGGCCGCCTGGCCAAACTGAGCAATCGGGAGAGAAGGGCTTTGGTAAGAGAGGTGACCAAGAACCCGATGGTCACTCTGACTGAGCTCCAGAAATCCTGTGTGGAGATGGGAGAAACTTCCAGAAGGACAACCATCACTGCAACACTCCACCGATCTGGGCTTTATGGCAGAGTGGCCAGACGGTATGCAAAGGCTGTGAAAAACGCTTGTCTTTGCTGACATTTTATATTCCTTAATCTAGGCTTATAGAATAGCAGAATAACAGAAGACATGGAGTCAGACAACGTGGGACAGAGTTGAAGCAGGAGTACAACTATAATGTACATATGCACCACCACCAAATTGACTCATCGACCAAATTGGTGAGTCATTGCATCTCAAATCCGCTCCAGCCAATCGGAGCCAGAGATAGTGGTGACTGAGTCAACCAAAGGGTGTTCAGATTACCAATTACAGCATGACTGATGAACCAATCGGTGTCAATCTCACCTAGACATGCTTATATATGCACGCTCTTTCACCTCCTTCTTGCTGTGATTTACCTTGAGGAGTACAGCACGAAAAGCTTCGTTTATTCTTATGATGTCGTGTTTGTTTTCTTGTATTTGAAAATATAAAAATGTTTTATTTGCCATTTGAAAATCCATTACCACTTTGAAAATAATCATACTTTTCTTTATGAAACAAAAGTAAATCCACAAGCCAGCGAGTTCTATTCTGTAACCACTGTGCTGTGATGGTGGTGATTGCGGGTGGGAGGGGAGAGGAGGGATTCTCTTGGCCTCACCATATTTGACGGGCTTTACTCGTCTGTAATGATTCTTCATATATAAATGTGTTAAGTCATCATCACTTGTTTTGAATGATGTGGTGCAATTTTAAAATGTTTACCTTTTTGCAGAATGTCTATTGAGAATGGCCTTTTTGTTGTATTTCACAGAACCAATGGATGGATGGATTGTGGCTTTGGCTTTGCTGTCTTCTTTACTTATCATGGTGGTAGTGGCAGTGGTAGTTTGGCTTGTACTGCGGCGCCGCCGCCGCTGTCGCTTTACTTCGGAAGAAGGGTGCCACAATCAAACCGCACAACCTCCAATCAATGCATATGCCTTTGAGCTGCTGAATGGGCTGAAAACTGGTGGAAATGGTGGAGATGCTTTGGCCTAATACAGTCCAGCCATGCCTGTGGGCCAAATTGCCACGCCATTGTGACATTCTCTGGGTGCATTGAGGTTGCACTAGCAATGAGAAAACGACTGCTTGTACTTTCAATGAAAGTAGCCATCTCACTGACTTGTGGAGAGAAGAAAGAGTATCTTGACCACAGTGAACGAAGATGAGATTTGATGGCGCATTAATGCAGAATGACCAATTTAATCTGCACTCTTCATCACACATATTTGCAGTCCCATTCTTTTTTTTTTGTCAGCCTCCAATGATGAAATGTAAAGAAGGATGGTTTGTGTATGTACATCAGAGAGGCTTTTTGAGCCACAAAAGAGCATGACAGATAAGCAAAAACCAAGGTGGCTCATACACAGTCAATGGTCGTTTGACTCTCCATGCTCCATGCCTGATTCACATTCCTAAAATAAGTATCCTGGCTTAGAGTAGGCACCAGTGGATTAGAGAGTTTAAAAAAATCGAAATAAAGCACCGTTGATAAAGTTGTTAGAACAAAAACAAACTGGAGCTTCCAGGGAAGCAGAACTCAACTGAACTGACTGGACAACTTTAATGGCGGCCTATGGCGGCCATTTTGTGACAGATCGGGTTGACATGCGATAGCAACCTACCTTGTGCGGTAAGTCTCACACACCAAGTTTGATCAAAATCCATAAATATTTGTGGATGTTAAAGTCTTAATGTCGTTTCGGAGCTGAAAACAATATGGCGGCCTATGGTGGCCATTTTGTGACGGATTGGGTTGGAATGCAATAGCAACCTACATTGTGCGGTAAGGGTTAAACATTCTAAGTTTGATCAAAATCTGTTAAAATTTGTGGACGCTAAAGTGTAAACGTCGTTTTCATGACCAAAAACAAAATGGTCGCCGAAGTCCGCCATTTTTCAACGGATCGGGCTGAAATGTAATAGCAACCTGGTCCTTGGGGTAAGGATGCTGCATGTGAAGTTTGATCAGAATCGGTTGATATTTGTGGACGCTGGAGTGTTAAAGTCGAAAAGTTAACGGACGACAGACGACGGACGCCGGAGGGTTCAATATGTGATGAACTGAACTGGACGGTAGTCCAGTTGAGTTAAAAATACCATGATACACAGTGTTCATAAAAAAAACAATAGGCAAACAGGAGCTCAAAAGAAGGAAATGATGATTGGGCAGAGGGGAAGGGAATCAAAAAAGTCAATGGTTGGGTTAATGTTGAGAGGTGGTGAGGGCAGAGGCTGCAAAAACAAATGGGGTGCCTATTTTTTTTCCTTGATCTCACATCTATGTTTTAATTCCCTTTACATTGCCAAGACTTTCTCTTTGAAACCTTACCACATATACCTTCACATCTACTACCACCAATGCCCCTTCATCTGCATGTTCTTGTTCTTCTGTTTTTTCATTTCGAAGCACCTTAAATTTTTTGGAAAATTACTTGAATTGTTTGTCTCAATTTTCCCCATAATATGAGTAATTTCATTAATATCTCTGTGCAATTGTTTTTCTTATTCTCATTTATAAGCCAAAGATAAGTAGGTGAGCTCATACATACTCTTAAGAAAACATTAGGGTGCTCACAAGAAGTCATGAACGTTTTTTTCCTAAGAAACCCTAAAAAAAACCCTGATAATTTTTGAACTATGATATTAGTTTTGTATTGAATATTTTTTGTAACCATCCTAGTGCATTGTAAATATCTTTTTCCTAAGATTCTGAAAAGAACTGTATGTGTGCACTTTTCAAGAAGAGACTGAAATATGATTTTGATAAAATGCCAAAAATACTTACAAAAATACAAGGGTTACCCAAAAAGTAATACCTCCTCATTTTATAGCAAATAGTGGTACAAACTGTAGCCTATAATACAAACGTTGAAATATTCAGCAACGTCTGGATATGTAAAGATGAAGGCATGGTCTATGAACTATATGCACAGATGTATAGTTGTTTTTAGAAATAAGTGAAAGTAGTGGAAGAATAAAGCTTTTGGAGTATCCTTCTATTCTGCCAAAACCACTCCGACGACCACCAACCTTGTGCAGTTTACTTAAATGTGCACCCGAAAGTAATGGCCATCTTGTTTATATTATTGTTCAGCAATCTGCTACTTGTTTCTTTTTCATCATTATTTCTGTTTTTCTCTACTTCAAGGTGTGATGAAAAGTTTTTCAGAAAGATTTTATAATGTAAGGTTTTAAACACTCACTATCTGCTAATAACATTACTCTTCAAAGTACGTACTCACTAAGGATGAAATGTTCGGCATTTCTGATTTATTTTTTTGGATCATTTGCATCACGATTGCACATTGAATAATCATCGGCACGTCATCATTTAGCCTTTTTAAAAATGCATTTTTCATTTTGAGTGAGAAATAAAATTGTTCTTGAGCCATACTCGCTAATAAGTAAGTGGCTGGTAAAGAAATTGGAATGACATGCTTGGTCAAACTTCGGTGCACAGATAATGTGTGAAGCATCATTGGATGGAGATTTGTCCATGTGACATCACTATCAGCAGATTATTTCCTGAAAGTCTTAAAGAAAAATATTAATGCGGAAATCTTAGTTCGCTAACTTATTATCAAAAGCAAGCTTGTTCCTTGTGGTCAAAAAGTGATCATCATTTTCATACACCTTGTTTGTATGTGCACTTTTTTTACTTTGTTGAATGAAATAGCATTCAAGTGTTTGAGAACTGGATAGTGGAACGTCCCCAAAAGCTTGTTTAAGCACGTCTTGCATTTCTTTTTTTGCCATTTATCCAATATTAAAGTAAAGTTTGATATTCAGTCGTTGCTTGCTCACCGAGGCTGTTTCAATCTGCCACAAACTATGGACAACACGATTAAATGGACGGCCACATGTTTCTTGGTAGGGAAGAGGCAGTATTATGTGCATCATCACATTCTAGCATAAAGTACAGTACCAGAGTTGATGATTATTTTAAAATTCAGTCTTTTTGTGATTTTTTTTTTCACAGCGACTTACCTCGTGGTCCTGTGAGTCCAAGTACAAATCCCATATACTGTGTTGATTTTTTCGGTTAAAGTTCTTGTTGCTGTATAAAAGTACATTTAAATCTTTCTATGGAGTAAACGGTCATCGGATGACGTCTCTTATCTCTATCGCTAAACTGCTTTCTTTTTCCTTCTTCTTTTACCAATTTTATCAATCCTATTTCAGCCTCAATGTTTTATTTCTCCATGAGATTTACCTAGATCTTGCTTTAAAACCCTTCTTTATGCTCACTTGATCTTCCTTATAACATGTGCTCCCAATCTTGCTCCAAGCTCACGTTCCTATTGCAAAGTCGTTCTGCTGGTGCATTGCCAGCACAAGGTGGTTTATAATATTATTTCACTTAATAATGGCCAGTTTCACCATTGCTAACCCAGCAACCTTTATGGATTGTCCATAATTTCCCCCAAATTGCTGTAATTTGAGAAATTGACAAGTCGATAAACTGAAATCCGATGATACAGAAGGAGATTCATAGAAGTTCTGTTTTATCATCAATAATCGGTGGTAAAATTCATGTTAAAAACCCTATTGCAAGGGTAAAGAAAACCTGAAATTTGATTCACAATGAAAAGTGCTCACAAGGAAGTTTAAAGACCAGTCATTAATACTCGTAGTATCGTGGTAAGAGAAACTGTGCAATGTGTAGAAGTCAATGCCGGAAATCGGGAAAGTGATGGTATCATGAATAACCATTCACATAAGATAATTATTGCACGATGATATAACAAATTGCTGAAAAGGGCACAGTCATTCTTCTCGCAGGACAGTACAATACTACTAATTCGACACAGGTAGGAGGGTAAGCCAGTCTGCAAATTGTGCGTACATACAACACAAACCCATCAAGCAATGTTATGACCCGACTAGAGCTTATGATTCTCCTGCTGGGCTGGGTTATCTCCCCCAAAATACAATGAAATAATGAAATTAGCCTTGTTGATCTGATAGATACAGAACCCAGTTAACTAAATTTGACAGGAGGCCTTGATGTCATTCGAATTCAGAACAACTAAGAAACAACAATTTGGCTTTGCGAAAATGATTTTGTCTTCTCCTGCAACAGGAACACCTAAAGGTTTCCCATCATGGCAGGCATATATTTATATTTGACCGATATTTTACCATTTGTCTCCAAGTGGAGACGAGTACTCTTCGGCAGTACCATTTGTGTCGATATTAACTGCAGTATTTTTCCGAATGAAAGTGCATGCTGCTGTTTTGGTGAACTAGTGATGAAGTCTAAGTATTTTCAGTGTGCCATTTTTGTGGATTAGTCAATGTCTGTGGCCGACCGAGGTTATTCCCTGCCCGAACCCTTATCACTTATTTCTGGACTGAAAAATATGTTACTGTATTGTATAGTGTTGGAATTGTATTGCATTTTTATATTGTATCATTTGTAATATCAGTCCTGCATTGTTTGAGCAGGCCAATGTGCTGTACACGATTATCAGCGGTTTTTATGATGTACTCTTGTTAAATGGGAATGTTTTGGTTGCAGTGGGAAAATGAAAGCATTGCAAGCTGCATTTTGGTGAAGGAAGCTTTCAGTCAGATTGAACTCCTTGTAACATACCCGTGCATTCGCTTTGACATTTCCATGCCAATATGTAAAAGCAAACGGTGCAATTTGGCATCGTTGGGGGACATCAAAGATCCCATGGTGTCCTTCGTGAAGAGTAGGCAAGCTATCGCTGGCACCATGACCAAATTACAAATTCCTGTCCCAACCTACAGGGGGCGTTGCATCAATGGCATAGCCAATGACGCTACCCGCAGCCTCGTGCTGCATACAAACGAAGAAGAATTTGACATAAAAATACATTTAAAGATTTGTGCTGAACATTTAAAAAGCAACATATTTCAATTGTCATGGGTTTAGTTGCCAGTGGTTTAAAAAAGGCTGTGGTTTATCAAGTATAGTTTGTAAAGCTGCGCAGATAGGAACTCCTGTAGAAATGTATTTCATAACTAATTGAGATCCAGTTTCTCATGTAGCACGAGCATATTTATTTCTTATACGTATATAATACTTAATTCAAGTTGCCTACAATCTTTGTAGATACCACAAGCATAGTTGGATAATTTTTCAAATGCAAACAAACACCTCAAAGGTATGACATGTCCTAATTGAATCCATTGCCCATGTACATTGAAGGTTGCTACACATGCGAGACAGTTCATGCAACACTTTGCTCAACCATGAGCATGGTCTTTACTTGGGAATGTGGGAAGCCTTCATATTGTGGAATTGCAGTTGTTTTTGAATACATTGCATATTTAATTAAACCTTTTTTTCTCTCAAAAATGTTTTATTGTGATGTGATATCTTCAATGGAAAAGTTACTGATATGAAGGTCCTCTATTTATGATGTACACAAATCACTGTGTGACTTAGGAGACTCAACTGATAAAAGGAGTAAAAGGAGGGTTTTTATAGGAAAAAGGCCTGGTGTTGGCTTCACAGTTGAGGTGGCTGGCTTGTGATATTAGAGTCCTGAGTTCAAGCCACTATCATTTTGTTGAATTAACACCGGGTGGGTTGATTCAGCCAGTCATCCTTCCGAGGTCGACAAAATGAGTACCAGATGATTGGTAATGGGGAGGAGGGAAGGGTGGCACTGCGTCAGTGGCATAGTCTCGCCCTCAGAATATGATTCAATCAGCACCCACAGCTCCACGAGAGAGACAGAGACAGAGACAGAGAGAGAGAGAGAGAGAGAGAGAGAGAGAGAGTTGGAGTGTGGAGATGATGGGTACTATTCATAGGGATAAGGGGATTGAATGGAAAGGGCTTTATGGAGCATATCAGGAAATGAAATGAGAGGAGTTCAAAATTGTGACATTTGCATATCCAATAAATAGATATGCAAGTGAAGATTTACTCTCATACAGAAGCAGATAATGGAGAATGTGCACACAAAAAAAGAAAAAAAAAGAACCACCTTTAGAGGCCATTTTTCCCTGCAGAGCAAAGTTTGATACAGTGGATGTGTTTGGATTGTTTATAATTTAATTTTTATTAATTTAAATTTTTATGAATTAATTTAATTTAATTTAATTCCACCACAAAGGGTGGAATAAAAAATAAGCTGGAAGCACTGGGAATATGGTCTTTACTTGGGAATTGTTAGGGTTCACTTAATCAGCACCACTCTTACAAAATACCTGTTTCAGCTCAACCTTGGACAAGTTGACAAGAGAAATCAGTTGTAAAGCGATTTTCATCTTGTAGTTTGGGGTAGTGGTGATGATTATATACACTCCTGATCTGATGCTGTGCTTTAAAAATTTGGAGCACAACATGGAGAAAGATGATAGAAAGACTGTCCACAAACATCAGCCTCATCTCATCCAAATAAAGCTAATCGATGAATTTGAATTGTCGATGATCTAATCATCAGCCAATTTATTCTTCCTGGTGGCAGAGAACATGGAAACATGAACCAAAAGCAATCACTGAAAACAAGGAAGTAATGCTCACTCACGTACAACCTAATGGTCCCATCAAGGGTGAACATAGAAAACAAGGCATTGCTAATCGAGGTGTCAGTCCCCAACGATTTTGGTTGGGGACTCATGGAGAATGATTTCTGTGTCGTCAGTCCCCAACACAGAAATCAAGAAATGACCAAATACCAAGACCTCAAAAATGAAGTGAAAAGATCCTGGAAGCTGAAGAAAGCCGAAATTGTACCAGTGATGATTGGAGCAAAGGGATGATAAAAACGAATCTCTCAGAGATCTTAAAACGATCCTTGGGAATATTACGACAAACGAACTGCAGTGGGAAGCTGTCCGAGGAGAGAGAATGGAGAATGAGTGATGCTCTCAAAAGAGCCCCCGGAACAAAACTTTGAGAATAAGAAAACTTCACAAACTTGATCCCTTATTCATGATCCCTTACTGAAATGGGGGTGGATACTTTGAGAACTGGGAGGACTCCGTTCCACCTTCTGAAACCCGCATTTGGAGATAACCAATGACACACGCACACCTATACACACACAAGCACACATATCGATACACACACAAGCACACATATCGATACACACACAAGCACAAATACCTATACACACACACACATATACACACCTAAAAACACACACGTACCTATACACACACATACCTACACACACACATACCTACACACACACATACCTATACACATCTATACACACAAACACACATACCTATACATACACACACACACACAAACACACATACCTAAACACACACATACACAAACACACATACCTATACACACATACCTATACACTCACACACAAAGCTATACACACACACACACACAAACACACATACCTATAGACACACAAACACACATACCTATACACACACAAACACACATACCGATACACACACACAAACACACATACCTATACACACACACAAACGCCCATACCTATACACACATATATACACACACAAACACACATACCTATACACACACAAACACACATACCTATACACACACACACACATACCTTTATACACACACACACACACACACACACAAACGCCCATACCTATACACACCTATATACACACACAAACACACATACGCCCATACCGATACACACACAAACACACATACGCCCATACCGATACACACACAAACACACATACCTACACAAACACATACCTATACACACATACCTATACACACACACAAACACACATACCTATACACACACAAACACACATACCTATACACACATACCTACACAAACACATACCTATACACACATACCTATACAAACACACATACCTATACACACACCTATACACACACACACACACACCTACACACACACACACACACACCTATACACACACACATACCTATACACACCTATATACACACACACAAACACACATACGCCCATACCTATACACACCTATATACACACACACAAACACATACCCATACACACACACACACACCCACCCAAACACACACCACCACCACCACCCTGATTCCGAGACACAGTCAGTCGTATTGAAGGAGCTGGGGCTCCCACGTCGATCGGAAGAATGGACGCGACAAAAAGCTGGAATTCATCCGAGTTGCTTTAATCAAACCAAACACTCAGGCACTCTGAAAAGCCCGTTTATCGGGCAGCAATATATATACATATTATCCCGGAGCGTTTGCCCAGGAAAGGCGAGAGGGGGCGTGGCCCAGCGTCCTGGCTGCGGCCTGGCAAGTTGAGGGCGAGCCTGCCCGGGCATGTCCGGGCATGCCGACCGAGGCCTGGCAAGTTGAGCGCGGGCCTGCCCGGGCGTCCTGGACGAGCCCGTTATGGTGATCGCTCCGCATCCTTGATAGGTACAAGGCGATTGTGAAAACCCAGCGGTAGCCGCTACACACGTCCCCCCAGAATCGACTTGCACCGGCAGGGTCAATTTGAGGGGGGTCCTGATGACCCGGCCGAAGCGACCCCTGGCGGGTCGTGGGAGGGGGTCCGGTGTGGTGGTGGGCGGTCGAGTGGGGGGCACCGTGGATGGGGGGCGGCCTCGCGGCGGCGGAAGGGCCACCCGTGGTGGGTGGTCGACGTCCACGTGCGCCGGCTTGAGGCGGTCCACCGCAATCCGGTCCGACCTGCCGCCGATGTCGATGACGAATGACTTGTCGTCCCGTCGCAGCACCCGGAAGGGCCCGTCGTACGGCGGCCGGAGTGGCCCCCGATGTGCGTCGTGACGCACAAAAACATACTCCGCTGTGCGAAGTGCTGGGGGGACGTAGGACTGGGGGTCACCGTGGTGGGATGTTGGCACGGGGGCAAACCGTCGGGCGGCCTCCTGGAGGTCCGAGCGCTGGTGAGCTGCAGACCAGGGACTGGTAGCGTCGGGCACGAATTCGCCCAGGACGCGTAGCGCCTGGCCATAGACAAGCTCGGCGGTGGATGCCTGGAGGTCCTCCTTGGGGGCCGTGCGGAGGCCCAAAAGGACCCACGGCAGCCGGTCGGCCCAACCGCCGTCTTGAAGGCCGGCCATGAGCGCGGCCTTCATGGAGCGGTGGAATCGCTCGCACAACCCGTTTGCTTGGGGGTGGTAGGCCGTAGTACGGTGGAGCTTGACCCCCAGGTTGCGGGCGACCACGCCCCACAGCTCGGAGGTGAACTGTGGTCCGCGGTCTGACGAGATGTCCGCCGGTGCGCCGAAGCGGGCGACCCAGGTGGCGATGAAAGCCTGCGCCACGTCGGCGGTGGTGGTGGAGACGAGGGGAACGGCCTCCGGCCACCTGGTGGTCCTGTCCACCATGGTGAGCAGGTGTGTGAACCCCCGTGACGGGGGGAGGGGGCCCACCAGATCCACGTTGACGTGGTCGAAACGTCGTTCGGGCACGGTGAAAGGTGCCAGCGGGGCCTGGGTGTGTCGGTGGACCTTGGCCCGTTGGCAGGCCGTGCAGGTGCTGGTCCAATCGCGGACGTCCCGACGAAGGCCGTGCCAGACGAATCGCGCCGACACCAGCTTCTGGGAAGCTTTCCGGCCCGGGTGGGAAAGGCCGTGGAGGGAGGCGAAGATGCGGCGTTGCCAGGTGACGGGCACGATGGGGCGAGGCTGGCCTTGGGAGACGTCGCAGAGCAGGACAGTGTCCGTGAAGGGGATGTCGGCCAGGCGGAGGCCCGTGTCCGCCGCCCGGAGGGCTTGCACCGTGGTGTCGGTGGTTTGGTCCGTCGCCATAAGCGCAAAGTCCACGCCCAGGTGGACCGCGTTCGCGCTGGCCCGGGAAAGACAGTCGGCCACGGCGTTGTTTTTGCCGGCGACGTGCCGGATGTCCGTGGTAAACTCCGACACGGCGGAGAGGTGGCGCTGTTGGCGGGCCGACCACGGCTCCGTGACCTTGGCCATGGCGTAAACCAACGGCTTGTGGTCGACGAACGCCGTGAAAGGTCGGCCCTCCAGGAGGTGGCGGAAATGGCGGACGGCCAGGTGTAGACCGAGGAGCTCCCGGTCAAACGTGCTGTATTTGAGCTCGTTCGGCCGGAGCTGCCGGCTGAAAAAAGCGAGTGGCTGCCAAACCCCGTTCACCCATTGCTCATGTACGGCGCCCACCGCGTAGTCGGAGGCATCCGTGGTGAGGGCGATGGGAGCGTTGAGCACCGGGTGAGCGAGCAGTGTTGCGTCGGCGAGGGCCCGCTTTGAGCTTTGGAAGGCCGCATCCATTGCTGCGGACCAGGCGATGTCGTGCTTGGCCGGCTTGCCCCGGAGGGATTCGTAGAGGGGCCGCATGAGTTGAGCAGCGCGGGGCACGAAGCGGTGATAAAAATTCACCATTCCCAGGAATTCCTGCAGGGCCTTTATGGTGCGGGGACGCGGGAACGTGGTGATGGCCTCGACCTTGGTTGGCAGCGGCACGGCCCCGTTCTTGGTGATGTGGTGGCCCAAAAAATCAACGGCCGTCGTGCCGAAGTGGCATTTGGCCGGGTTGACGATGAGGCCGTGCTCGCTGAGGCGCCCGAACAGTGTTCAGAGGTGGAGGAGGTGCTCGGCCCGGGACATGCTGGCGACGAGGATGTCGTCCAGGTAAACGAAAAGGAACGGCAGGTCACGCAGCACGCCGTCCATCAAGCGCTGGAACGCCTGAGCCGCGTTCTTGAGACCAAACGGCATCCGCAAGAATTCGAATAAGCCGAACGGCGTGATGACTGCCGTTTTAGGGACGTCGGCCGCCCTGACAGGTACCTGGTGATATCCCCGTATGAGATCAATTTTCGAAAAAATGACCCGTCCCGCCAGACGGGCGGAGAAGTCTTGGATATGCGGGATCGGGTACCTGTCGGGGGTGGTAGCGTCATTGAGACGGCGGTAGTCACCACACGGGCGCCATCCACCCCCCGGCTTTGGCACGATGTGCAGTGGCGAGGCCCACGCGCTATCGGAGCGCCGCACGATGCCGAGGTGCTCCAACGCGTCGAATTCGGCCTTCGCCACGGCGAGCTTGGCTGGGTCGAGGCGGCGGGCCCTGGCGTAGACCGGCGGGCCCGTGGTTGGTATGTGGTGCTCGATCCCATGCCGTACTGCGACGGCCGAAAACGTCGGCCGCGTGAGGGCCGGGAACTCCGTGAGCAGGCGAGCAAACTCGTTCGCCGCCGGGACGGCGCATGCCAGCTCGGTCGGCGCGGAGCTGCTCAATGTGCATACCAGGGAGCTGAAGGTTTCGGCGTTGATTAAACGACGCCGTTGGACGTCCACCAGCAGTCCGTGTGCGCAGAGGAAGTCGGCGCCTAGCAGAGCCATGGGCACGTTTGCGGTTACAAACGTCCAAGCAAAGCGTTGGCCGCCGAAGCAGAGGGTGACGTTGCGCGGGCCGAAGGTGCGGATGGTCGATCCGTTGGCCGCAACCAAGGAGGGGCCGCAAACCGCGGATTGCCTGTCCTGGTCAGAGGCGGGTATGACGCTCAGTTGGGCGCCGGTGTCGCACAGGAAGCGCCGTCCGGACGCTTTATCCGTGATGAACAGTAAGTTGCCCATGTGGCCGGCGCTCATGGCTGGTAATGAACGCCGGCCCGGCCGTTTCCCGGCCTGCCGAAGGTGCATGGGGGGGGGGGGGGGGGGTCGGCATGTCCGGGCCTTCTGTCCGAACCTGGTATGATAGCAACACCACGCTTGGTCAGGTGGAGGCCCCGGTCGTCGTGCTGGAGGTGGTCGGCTCGGTGTAGCGGCCGCCAATTGCGTCGGCAGTTCGGTCGTCGACCGTGCCGGGTGCTCGGGCGCCATGGGTGTTGCGTCGGACGGCGGTGGGTCCCATGTCGCCGCTGCGATGCGCTGTCCTGCGGCGGAGATCTTGTCGGCTTCTCTGGCAAGGGCCCGGGGATCTGTGATCGTCGTGCTTGCCAGGGCGAGGCGTACCGGGTTAGGCAGCTGACGGAGGAACAGCTCCCGGAACAGGAATGCCGGAGAGTGCTCGCCGAGCAGTGAAAGCATGTAGTCCATTCGCTCGGAAGGGCGCGTGTCGCCGAGCTCGGGCAGGTCGAGCAGGCGCCATGCGCGTTCCGCCGATGGGAGGGCGAAAGCGTCGAGGAGAAGCTTCTTAATCGCGCCGTATTTGTCAGCGGCTGGCGGGCTCTCGAGGAGGCTCAGGGCGCGGGCCGCGGTGGCCGAACCGAGCGCTGCTACCACATGGTGGAAGCGGGTGTCGTCGGCCGTGATGCCTCGCAGGGCGAACAGGGAATCCGCCTGTGCGAACCAAACCGCCGCGTGAGCCTCCCAGAAGGTAGGCAGTTTAAGGGCGACTGCCGTGTCCATGTCGGTAGGTCACCAATGAAGGAGCTGGGGCTCCCACGTCGATCGGAAGAATGGACGCGACAAAAAGCTGGAATTCATCCGAGTTGCTTTAATCAAACCAAACACTCAGGCACTCTGAAAAGCCCGTTTATCGGGCAGCAATATATATACATATTATCCCGGAGCGTTTGCCCAGGAAAGGCGAGAGGGGGCGTGGCCCAGCGTCCTGGCTGCGGCCTGGCAAGTTGAGGGCGATCCTGCCCGGGCATGCCCGGGCGTCCCGACCGAGGCCTGGCAAGTTGAGTGCGGGCCTGCCCGGGCGTCCTGGACGAGCCCGGCATGGTGATCGCTCCGCGTCCTTGATAGGTGCAAGGCGATTGTGAAAACCCAGCGGTAGCCGCTACAGTATGTTATTATAAGAAACCTTGTGTGTATAAACAAATAATCACATTCACAATTTAATAATTGTTGTTTCATCGAATCCATTCGCTCGTAAGAATTAATAATTATTTAATTCTGACGCACTACGAACGTTTTACGTTTATAAGACGTCAACGATATCCTCTCCCGTTGTGGCGAATCTGTTCAGCGAAATCGCGAATGGTCGTGCACATCACACATGTAGATGTAGTGTGTAGTGATGTACTCGTTTTATAGTTCAGTCGAAGCACCAGGAAGAGCTCACGTCGATCCCTTTACCCGTCGGAAAAATGAAACCGAAATATAACGTCGTTAGTTTTGTTATTAGTTCCATCAAGCAGGTGAGGAATCCACGAACACCTGTGCACACCTTAACCGTTCGCGTTATTTTTTACCTGGCTTCACATTAGCTTAGTCACAGTACCTGCCCGATGTTAGTGGCGCGAAATGCACGGCGGTATCTCCCAAGCGAGTTACACACGGTCTAGTCGGGGTGACTCTCCTGACAACGGCTAACGTCCCACCGCACGACGACGTACTCCACGATGCATCACCCCCCTCGCCCGCCTCGATCAGCGCCACTGCGCCAGGTCCGGTTTAATCGCAGAATCCCCCAAGATCGTCGGATGGAAAGTTCGGAGGTCCCAAGACGGTCGCGCTCACGTCCGGCTGCCGCGATAGGGCGTGTCTTCGAAATAGGGCAAACAATCCCAAGATGGAGACATGGAATGGGTGGGAAGAAGCGGTGTACGGATCGCGGATTCGCACATATTCGGCGCGGTGCGAAAAGCTGTATTTTTTTCATGTGCACGTGAATAAGAGCGTCGTTTTTGAGGATAAACGCTCAAAGTAGTCGAACGGTAGTCGAATGGAACAAAGTCAGCGAGAACGCAGCACTGCGGAAATAGTCCCTCCCGCCGCTGTACGCACCGTGTGTGAGTGTATCCCTCCGCGAGGTGTGCGGCTGCGGGAGGGAACGCGCTGGCTGACGTGGACGTTACGTATCGCTCGGGTGTCCATTGGCGGCGCGGCGCGGGTCCGTGACGAGACGGGACGAGCGGCAAACGTCAAACCGCGAGTCGAGGCGAGGGCGGTAAGTCGGCGGTGGTGGATGACCTGGAAGGATGAGCGCAGGAGGCTCCCGAAGGCGATGCAGGCCGTGTCGGCCCTCTGCCTGGGCCTTGTCTTTTGGAGGCGAGGGTTCTGTGTCTTTGACGAGGGAGGATTCCCGCATGCGGGGAACGAGGGTGGCGAGGAGGTCGCTTCCCGCTTCCCTCGTCGCTCGTGTTTATTTGTAGCCACGACTGTTCCTTCAGACCCTTTTCACCCAACACCATCCCCCGTGCTCCATTCGTCTTTCTTCAATCACTTTGTTATTTCCTTTTAAATCTCCATGTTACTGTTAGACATCGATTCTCAAATCCAAACCCACTCCCCACTCACCGAGGACAACGAGACCGCTTCCCGCGCAACACGTTAAGGGCACAAAAAAATCACCTTCGACTGCTTCGAGTCTCATTCATCCGAAGTTTTCGTTCTTCGAACCCAACACGGACTTTCCTCGCGACGCACTCACTCCATCCGGAACCCGCTCTTCTTCCATCGCTCTGCTCAGCGTTTTTATTAAATAATCATTTATCTCTGTTTTCAAATAATTCCTTGTTTTCCTTTTCTCCTTAATTACCTTCATTTCCGCTTCTACTCTTCTCTTAAAAATTTTGACATTTTTTTTACTTCACTTTGCTTCACTTTTCTTCACTCTTCTTCATTTTGCTTTGCTTCTTCACTTTGCTCTTTATTTTGCTTCACTTACTTTGCTTCTCTTCTCTTCACTTTGCTTCTCTTCTCTTCACTTTACTCCTTCACTTTGCTTCTCTTCTCTTCACTTTACACCTCTTCACTTAACTCTTCACTGTGCCCTTTCTTATCTTCACTTTACTCTTCTTCACTTTACTCCTTCACTGTGCTTCTCTTCACTTTACCGTTCTTCATTTTACACCTCTTCACTTTGCTCTTGACTTTACTCCTCTTCACCTCACTTTGCTCCTCTTCTTTACTTTGCTCTTCACTTTACTCCTTTTCACTTTGCTTCACTTCACATTGTTTCACTTCACATTTCTCCTCTTAACCTCTTCCCTTTGCTCCTCTTCACTTCTTCCCTTTGCTCATTTTCACTTCTTCACTTTGCTCCTCTTCTTTACTTTGCTCTTCACTTTACTCCTTCTTTACTTTGCTCTTCACTTCACTTTGCTTCACTTCACATTGCTCCTCTTCACTTCTTCCCTTTGCCCCTCTTCTTTACTTTGCTCTTCACTTTACTCCTCCATTTTGCTTTACTTCACTTCACATTGCTCCTCTTCACTTCTTCCCTTTGCTCCTCTTCACTTCTTTCCTTTGCTTCACTTCTTCACTTTGCTTCTCTGCTTCACTTTGCTTCTCTTTTTCACTTTGCTCTTCTTCACTTTGCTCCTCTTCATCACTTTGCTCCTCTTCTTCACTTTGCTCCTCTTCTTCACTTTGGTTCTCTTTTCTTCACTTCACTTTGCACCTCTTCTCTTTCCTTTGCTTTTCTTCACTTCTTCACCTTGCTCCTCTTCTTCACTTTGCCTCTCTTCTCTTTGAGTTTTTTTCTCTTCTTCACTTTGCTTCTCTTCTTCACTTTACTCCTCTTCACTTTGCTTCACTTCACATTGCTCCTCTTCTCTTCTTCACTTTGCTCCTCTTTTTCACTTTGCTCCTTTTTCACTTTGTTCTTTTTCACTTTGCTCTTTTTCTCTTTGCTCCTTTTTCATTTTGCTCTTTTTCACTTAGCTCCTTTTTACTTTGCTCATCTTCTTCACTTTGTTCCTCTTCTTCACTTTGCCCATCTTCTACACTTTGCTTATATTTTCTTCACTTTGCTCCTCTTTCACTGTGCTCCTTTTTCACTGTGCTCCTTTTTCATTTTGCTCTTTTTCACTTTGCTCCTTTTTACTTTGCTCATCTTCTTCACTTTGTTCCTCTTCTTCACTTTGCCCATCTTCTACACTTTGCTTATATTTTCTTCACTTTGCTCCTCTTCTTTACTTTGCTTCTGTCTTCTTCACTTCTTCACTTTTCTCTTCAAATTGCTTCTCTTTTCTTCACTTCACTTTGCACCTCTTCTTTTCTTTGCTTCTCTTCACTTCTTCACTTTGCTCCTCTTCTTCACTTTGCTTCTCTTCTCTTCAGTTTGTTCCTCCTCTTCACTTTACTTCTCTTTTCTTCTTCAGTTTGTTCCTTCTCTTCACTTTGCTTCTCTTCTCTTCAGTTTTTTTTCCTCTTCTTCACTTTGATTCTCTTCACATTGCTCCACATCACTTCTTCACATTGCTCCTCTTCACTTCTTCACTTTGCCCCTCTTCTTCACTTAGCTCCTCTTCTCTTCTTCACTTTGCTTTTGTCTTCACTTCTTCACTTTTATCCTCTTCTTCAATTTGCTTATCTTTTCTTCACTTCACTTTGCACTTCTTCTCTTTTCTTTTCTGCTCTTCACTTCTTCACTTTGCTCCTCTTCTTGACTTTGCTTCCATCTTCTTCACTTCCTCACTTTTCTCCTCTTCAAATTGCTTCTCTTTTCTTCACTTCACTTTGCACCTCTTCTCTTTCCTTTGCTTCTCTTCACTTCTTCACTTTGCTCCTCTTCTTCACTTTGATTCTCTTCTTCACATTGCTCCACATCACTTCTTCACATTGCTCCTCTTCACTTCTTCACTTTGCTCTTCTTCACTTTGATTCTCTTCTTCACATTGCTCCACATCACTTCTTCACATTGCTCCTCTTCACTTCTTCACTTTTCCCCTCTTCTTCACTTTGCTTCTCTTTTCATTTTTTTTTCTCTTCTTCACTTTGATTCTCTTCTTCACATTGCTCCTCTTCACTTCTTCACTTTTCTCCTCTTCTCTTCACTTTGCTCCTCTTCTCTTCTTCACTTTGCTCCTCTTCTCTTCTTCACTTTGCTTCTGTCTTCGCTTCTTCACTTTTCTTCTCTTCTTTAATTTGCTTCGCTCTCTGGTGTTGAGATCCCTGTTGTTGGGCTAGCGGCTAGGGTGCCGGCTTAGGATTACCTAGGATCCTGGGTTCGAATCCCGGTCAATCGCTGCAATTAACGACCAGGGGGGGTTGACTCAGCCTGTCGAACCTTCCGAGGTTGGCAAATTGAGTACCAGTTCACTGCTAATTCCCTGCTTGTCGTTAAAGGCGGCAAAAAGGGTTGGCGTCAGGAAGGGCATCCGGCCATAAAACATTGCTTCAAAAAGGGGACCGAAAAACAACAACAACCACGGTTCCCGAAAAAGGCCAACCCCTGCTCGTGGGGAAAAATGGCCTCTAAAGGTGTTTTTTTTTTTTTTTTTTTAAATTTGCTTCGCTTTTCTTCACTTCACTTTGCACCTCTTCTCTTTTCTTTGCTTCTCTTCACTTCTTCACTTTGCTCCTCTTCTTCACTTTGATTCTCTTCTTCACATTGCTCCACATCACTTCTTCACATTGCTCCTCTTCACTTCTTCATTTTTCTCCTCTTCAAATTGCTTCTCTTTTCTTCACTTCACTTTGCACCTCTTCTCTTTTCTTTGCTTCTCTTCACTTCTTCACTTTGCACCTCTTCTCTTTTCTTTGCTTCTCTTCACTTCTTCACTTTGCTCCTCTTTTTACTTTGCTTCTGTCTTCTTCACTTCTTCACTTTTCTCCTCTTCAAATTGCTTCTCTTTTCTTCACTTCACTTTGCATCTCTTCTCTTTTCTTTGCTTCTCTTCACTTCTTCACTTTGCTCCTCTTTTTACTTTGCTTCTGTCTTCTTCACTTCTTCACTTTTCTCCTCTTCAAATTGCTTCTGTTCTCTTCACTTCACTTTGCACCTCTTCTCTTTTCTTTGCTTCTCTTCACTTCTTCACTTTGCCCCTCTTCTTCAATTTTTCCACTTCGCTTCTTCACTTTGGCCCTCTTCTTCACTTTTCTCCACTTCACTACTTCACTTTGCTCCACTTCACTTCTTCTCTTCACTTTGCTTCTCTTCATTTCTATTCTTCCTGCCCCTATCCCCTTCCCTTCCCCCCCACCCCCTCCCCCCAAAACACCTTGTCCTTCCTGCGCTATCCAATACCCACTATCTCCCTAGTATGATTAAGAGAAAACAAACGATGCAATTCCCAGTTTTCTTTCAAAAATATCAACGTCCCATTTATTAGTCCCCTACTGGTGTACACCGGAGGGGACTATAGGTTTGCACTCCGTCCCTCCGTCTGTCAGTCTGTCAGTCCGTCACGCAAAGAACAGTTTTCCGGACTTTTTTTTCTAAACGCTTAATGCTAATGATTTCAAACTTGGCACATGGTTTCCTCATGATAAGTTACAGATCAAGTTCGAACTTCACGACGTTTCGATCATTTTTGACAACGTTATGGCACTTTGAACTTTGGTAATTTCCCCAACAGTTTTCCGGACGGTAGGGGACATGTATTGCAGCGCAATACTCAGAATGCTTGTTGTGCATTAACACTCGCACATCAAAAACACCCACGTTGTACATTTATATCTATTTTCAAGAGACCCCATTCTAGATTCACTGAGAATCAATCCACATTTTATTGGTGTAATGGTTTGAAATAATTGACATCACATTGATATCTTCAGATGATTTTGGAATGAGGTTACCAGTAAAAACAACATTCCATGAAAAGTGTCTGGGTTATTTATTACGTTTTAACAGTTCAGGGATTTTTCCACATGTTGGATGAATCTGCAGTTGCAGCTTCCACTTCATTAAAGCAAAGTTTTCCGGACCGGTTTTGTTGTGTTCTTATGTCTCCCAACAAAGTCTGTGGAGGCATTATGTTTTTGGGTTGTCTGTCTGTCCGTCCATCCGTGATTGGTTTTCGTTACCGCGATAACTTAAGAACGGCTGAAGGAATCTAAGCCACACTTGATACAGGTATGCATGATGATGTAAGGTTGCACTGATTAGATGTTGGGGTCAAGAAGTCAAAGGTCATGTTAAGTAAAAAATGATAACTTGTGAACCAGTGATGGTAGTTTGACCAAATTTCGTATTGGTATATATTATGATGCAAAGATGAACTGATTAGTTTTTGGTGTCAAAGAAAGGTCAGGGGTCATGTCAGGTTAAAAAAGAAAGGTCAGGGGTCATGTCAGGTTAAAAAAGAAAGGTCAGGGGTTATGTCAGGTTAAAAAAGAAAGGGCAGGGTCATGTCAGGTTAAAAAAGAAAGGTCAGGGGTCGTGTCAGGTTAAAAAAGAAAGGTCGGGTCATGTCAGGTTAAAAAAAGAAATGCCAGGGGTCATGTCAGGTTAAAAAAGAAAGGTCAGGGGTCATGTCAGGTTTAAAAAGGTAACTCCGCTTCACCTCCGCTTCTGGTTTTGCCGGCGAGGTTGTGTTTTTTCCAAGCCCTCCACACTATCAAAGTTAAGTATTTGTTCCCGTTTGTATTTTTGTCAAAACTGTATTTTTATTTTACCTTTTATTGTGCATGTGTACCTTCGGTGTGTGTACCTACTGTGTGTTTCTCGGAATATCCCAGGCGGTGGCAATTGTGCATACCTGTATATTGTAACGGATTTGAGAAGTGTAACGGATTTGAGAAGTGTAATAATTTGGAGAAAGTGTAACGAATGTGAAAAGTATGGTTTTGTTGTGTGTAACACCCTCATAATGTAAAGAATGGTCGCAGCTCGTCCTCTGAGTTAATTCCATAAACCTACACACAGGACACGATATATCCTTTTAAATAGTTAGTCCCTTATTCTCTGTGTAGGCTAAGGATGTGTTTCCCACTAGTTTGACTCTTCATTGCACCAAATTAAATAAGAGTAGGCCCTCCGACGCCCCATGGCAGCTTCCAAGTGCCAGGTTTGCACTTTGCTGCATTTTCATCTGCCGTCCACTTTGCAGCAGTTGACTCCATTACGCACGAGGTAACGCCGAAGAAGAAAGGCGGGTCTCCACCTCGTCATAGAGGGGAGGAGTAAGTCGGCCCCGCTCATCCAACCCAGAACGAGGGGTTTGGATTGAGAGGGCGGAGAGGGAACGTTTGGGGAAGGTACGAAAAGGGTGAAGGGCGGGGCCTATATAACCCGCTGCGGGATGCTCCCAAAAAGGAGAGATGAGCAGAGAGGAAGGAAGAGTTCTGGGTCCAGGAGATGCGCTGGAGACGAGGCAGGTGTGACCGAGCCGCCGTGAGACTTGCCGCGCTGCAGGAGAAACGGACCGGGGCAACGCAACGCACGAGGCAGTACGGAGAAAGGAACGTCGCCCGCGCAGTTTGGGACCAAAGCTCGGCTTCTTGACGGCTGTGCCTTCTGGCCCGACCGTGCCCAGTACCCGCTGAACCTTCCTTGCCTCTAAAAGCCACCCATCTCCAAGCCATTCCTTCCTGCCTGCATTTCCCCGTGTAAGTGTGATCGTCCGTCTGTCTTTAATGTTGTGCTGGGGTTTATTAATTAAGCTTGAATAGTTAAGCTAATGATTTCACTGTGTGTCTGCTCCTTCCATTTTCTGTATATAACCGACTGCTCTCGTTGCTTTGGCTTGTGAAAATACTTAATAAATCCTGTTATTCCTCCGTACTTCTTCTTCTTCTTCATTCTCGTTCGGTCGCTTTAGAGGTTTCCATATTGAGTAGCTGCGGCGCGATACGGCCAAAGTTTGGGGTAAATCGGGTTTTAGTCAGGGAAGCACTGTTCGGTCGCGGAGCCTCCGCTCGGCAAACATACCATCTTTAACCGTGTACCGTAACAATTGGTAGTCAGGAGTTGGGATTCGAACCTGGGACTAAATTTATTTAGCCCAAATTTTGGACACCAATTGTGTTATTACAGTAACAATTGGTGTCGGGGAGTGAGATACGAGGCCCGAAGCGCGCTTAACGCGCTCAAAATTACGAGCTGCTGAAAATTGTTTTGTTTTAAAGGAAAACCCGAATTTTGAAATCGCGCCATGGCTGGTCAAGGCGACGGGATGCCGGTGGGAGAGATAGAGATAAACGGGGTGGAATCGACCCAGGACCTCGGGGAAATGTATGTGGAGGAAAGGGAGGAGGAGAACATTGGCGATGTGGTTGAGGGGGTATCAGACGTGCAAAATGGCGCTCTCGCGCACGAGGCTTCGGGCGCGCAAAATGGCGTCCTCGCGCACGTGGGTGTAGCGGCACCAAATTTTTCCGCGCCCGCGACCGTAGCAGCGCCACCGGTGGATTTGAATCTTTTCATGATACAAATGAAGGCCCTTATGGAAAAGAATAGTGAGCAAATGGGGAACCAAATGAGGGCTCAGAGTGAGCAAATGAGGGCTCAGAGTGAGCAATTGGAGGGCCGAATGGGAGACCAAATTGGAGGTTTGAAACACAGTATGGGGGGCAAAATGAGAGAAATGGGGGAACGGCTAGAAGCTAAATTTGAAGGGTTAGACAACGGGATAAAAGAGGTAAAGAATGGGTTAACGGGGGTGGAATATAGAATGGCTGCCCAGGAGAATCAGTTAGAGGGGGTGAAAAATGGGTTAATGGGGTTAGAAAATAGGATGGAAGACAAATTGCGGGAAATAGGGGAGCAATCCGCCCGGGAAATCGAACAGATGGGGAACCAGATAGAGGAGGTGAGAATCGGGGTAGAAACCAAACTGGATGCTCAGAGGGATGAATTGGGACAGATGAGGGTGGCATCTACAAAAGAGAGGGAGGAGATGAAAGAGGAGATACGACGAGGTGTAAGTGAGGAGGTCTCGGGGGTACGCGAGGAGGTAAAGCGAGGTGAAAAGCGTATAGAGAAAGAGGTGAGGAATAATACGGCTAGGTTACAAGGGGGCATAGAGGACCTGACGGAGGAGGTGGAACAGCTGACGGAGGGACAGACGGAGTTAGTGGAGCAGGTTCAAAGGAACACTGCGGTACTAGGAGGGTTAAAGGCGACACAAAATGACATTAAAAATGACTTAATAGCGACACAGAGGCAATGTCAGATGGTACATGAGGGACTGACAATGAGGTTGGATGAGGTGACAGAAGTAATGGAGACGAAGGACCGAGAGGTGAGGACGCACATAGAGACGGTCAAGATAGCCTTAGAGGACGAACTTGAGGAGACGCACCGGGAAATAAAAGAGGTGAAGCAAAAATTAGAGGAAGTGGAAGAAGAGGTGAGTGAAATTAAGAAGAGACGGACAGAAACTAAGAGAGAAATAAAGGAGGGGGTGATGGAATATGTACAAGGTCGGTGCTCAACTCATAATGGTGTGCTCACTAACCAAATAAAGAGGTTGCAGGGGGCGAAGGAGGTGCGGAGACGAGTTGCCAAGGTGAGTGGCGAAATATTCGTCAATGTATATGATGTGAGGAAAGCTTCAGTCGGCTTGGGGGTTGATTCGGATCCGGGGGTTCGTGAGAGGCCGTTGGTGAAGTGTGCGACAGGTCTGGTGTGCGAAAAAAGAGGTGTGCGAGAATGTCCGACCATGGGGTGTGAGGAAAAAGTGCGCGCCGAGGAGTGAGTGTGCTGTCGAGAGTGGGTCGGTCGTAGCGCGTGTGTGAGGGAGCACATGGAAGCGCGTAGTGAGGAGTGTTACAGAGGATGTAACGGAAGCATGCACGCCTGTGGTGAGTGTTACGGAGGAAGTAACGAAAGAGTGTGCGCAAGAGGATGCGCGAGAAAGGTGTGTAACGGACGTGTGCATGGGGAAAGAGTGCGCTGTCAAGAGTGAGGGAGAATGCATGCCTGTGGTGAGTGTTACAGAGGATGTAACGGGAGAGTGTGCGCAAGAAGATGTGCGAGAAAGGTGTGTAACGGACGGGTGCATGAGGAAAGAGTGCGCTGTCAAAAGTAAGGGAGAATGCACACCTGTGGTGAGTGTTACAGAGGATGTAACGAGAGAGTGTACACCTGTGGTGAGGGTTACAGAGGATGTAACGAGAGAGTGTACACCTGTGGTGAGTGTTACGGAGGAAGTAATGAGAGAGTGTGCGCAAAAGGATGCGTGAGAAAGGTGTGTAACGGACGGGTGCATGAAGAAGGAGTGCGCTGTCGAGAGTAAGGGTGAGTGCGCTGTCAAGAGTGGTGGTAAAAGTGGTAAGAGTGACACGGAGCGTGAGTTGGTTGTGACAGGTGAGAGAGGATGTACACCTGGAATGGAAGGAAGCACACCTGGAATGGTAGAGCTTGTATGGGAATGCACGCTGGAATTAGTAGCGAGGCACGTGGTTGGGTGTGCGAGTGAGAGCACACCTGTGATTGTCAGAGGAGGTGACCGAGAAGGGGGCGCGAAGAGGTGTGTTGGTGAGGTGTGCGAACAACGAATGTGTGCCAAGGTGTTCGGTGGTCAGGTGTGTGACCAAGTCTGTAAGCGGCATGAGTGTACCTGGGTGTGTAAGAGAAGGTGCAATGACGAGGAGCATGAGAACAGCTGGATGTTTGAGCAAGGAACGGGCTGCGGGGTGTAAGCATGCAGGTGAAGCATCGACGGTAACCGGGTTAGAGGTTAGAACGACTTATAGCCGAATCGGGCCCTAGGTGCGCGTCGGGCAGCTTCGCGTGCCGCGAGGACCAGCGGGAATCCGAACCACGGCGGGTTCGAAAGGACCGCCGTACGCGATGCACGCTGGGCATCGCTTTGAACGGCCGCGTCCGTGCTCCACTAAGCGGAGCGGGCAGCCCGATAGGAAGGGTCGTCATGGCGACCCCTTTTTGTTAAGGCATTCCGGCAGGTCGAGATCGGGCCATGGGATGGCTCCGTGCCGAGGTGGTGCGTGGGATCTCGGCCCGGGTAAGCCCCCGTCCCTGCACCGAATGCGGGACGTATCCAGCCGCTGGCACCAAACAACCCGCATTCATTGCTCAGCTTTACGAAGCCGGGCTGTAGAAGTGAATTGGCGCACCGAGAGGCACTAGAGTATAGACTGTAATGATGAGGATAGTGGTCTGGACCCGAAATTAGGAAAACGAAATTTGATGATTGGCAAAGGATTGGCAAAGTGATTGGTAATGGTACAGTGATTGGCAGATGATTGGCAAATTTTTGATTGGTTGAAATTTGGTGTGCGAAATTGGTAGTGGAACGTCCCCGATGTGGTGGGATGGCAACTCTGTCATCCCTCACAGAGGGGGGCAAAGGAGCACTAGATTATGGGGTTGATGGCAGTGAAAACTAGCCCGGGTGGGTTAGGATATATCGTGTGTAGGGCCCTAGAGATTGACGTTAGGTGACGTTAAGATTAGTTAGTGACAATGATACCTGTAGTGGGGACGCAGGTAGATTAGTGTGGATGATAATGACGTGGGAGCGCAATAGTTTAAAGGGGCGACTGGGAAGCGCAAGTTTCAGAGGGGAGTAGTTAGATGAGATGATGCCGAGTGAGTGTTGGAGGTGTATTCAGAAGTGTATTGTGAAAAGAGTGTGAGGAACAGGTGTGATTGCACAGGTGTGCAACTGGACAGGTGTGTGGAGCAGTGTATGAGTGAGTGAAGGTGATTGTGTATTGTGTTGACCAACTGGTCCAGGAAGAGGAGGAGGGTGCAGGTGGCACCAGGTGTGATTGCACAGGTGTGCAACAACAGAGGTATGGAGAATGGTAGTGTAGAATACATGGAGTGTGGAATATATGGGGTATTGGAATGGATGGTCGTGGAGTGAGTAGGATGGAAATTGTGGAGTGGAGTGGATGGTGCGAAGGTGTGAATGGGGGAAGAGTGGACCCCCATCACGAATACCCGGGGTGGGTAGTGTAAGTGTTAGGTAGAGGGTATAGGTAAATTGTGGTTGGATATTGGCATCTGTGGTGCGGGTGGAAGAATGATGTTTGGATGGGTGCATTAGTGTTGTGGAAATGGCTGGGCGTGTAGCCTGTTAGTGTGTGTAGTTGGTTTGGGCACTCCACCACTCTGAGGATGTCGGCCAGGTGAGGCCGCAGGTGGGCTCTGGGAGCCGGTAGTTGTGGATGGGGCCCGAGGATCCGGAGGACGGACCCGGGTAGCCCAGTGCCAGAGGGCACCAAGGGGTGACAGAGCCAGGAGGGGCCTTCCCCAGTTAGATAGGTTAGGTAAGGAGCAGGTAAGCTCGGGTGGCAACTACAGTGGTGGAGGTGTGCAGGTGGGTAGACCTGCTGGGAAAGCTACACGTCACAGCCCAGAAATTGTGCAAGGGCACCGGGAGATGAATCGGGGGAGTGAGACCCCAAATTGAGAAGCACCACAGTTTGGGCAATGGGAATTGGAAGTCATTTAGAGGATAGATAGGATGAAGGATCTCCTTGCACCATCTGCATCCACTCACCTGAGATGACGTACCTCCACACCATGCCATGTTTAATTATTTTTTATTGAGCAGATGTTTGGATTGTGAGACGCATCATGACGTGGGTGTGACATTGTGCTTTGTGTTCCATCTCTTCCTCCTTATGAGGATTGATGATGAATTGGTGATGGAAAATTTTGGATAGTGGGATTGTGAAGACAAATTTGGTATAAGGGAAATATGGGGAAGACGTGACAGTAGTGACGAATTTGTAAATGTGTAGATTTTGTAAATATGGGGTAAGGGCAAGGGTAGTGTAGGTGACGGGGGGGGGGGGGGGGGGGGGTGACGTACGGTAGGGACGAGCTTTCTCATTTCGCTCTCCGTACGCATTTCGCCTTGCATTGCCTTATTGATGTGTACCCTTGTGACCTTACCCCTCGCTCATTTGTCTTCCCCCTTTTGTCTCCCACCTGAGGACTGTGCGCCACTGGGTGTTGAGGGGAGCGTGCGGAGGTCGTCTTGTGTGCCAGGACCCTCTCAACCAGCATGCATTGCATTGATGTACCACTTTATGGACCGCTGTTCTGCGGCCGAGTACCACTTGATGGACCCCAGGTTCTGGGGCAGGGCACCTCTGTTGGAGACCGGCAATAGTGGCCAGGGAATCTTGCTTGTGGACCTCGGTAAGGTGGCACCTATGCCAAACAGGTGGACCACCCTTAGTTGGCCCCTGTGGCCCTAAATAAAAATGGACACGGTTTGTGCTTTCTATATTTCCAAGTAGGCCGCATGAAACAAGAAGACATCGGGAAGAACATCGGCCCAGCAGAGAAGAAGAAGACCACCACCAGTTGTTTTTTTTGTGTGTTTATTACAAACAGTAATGACTGTGCACTGGTTGGTGCTCTTGGGTGCTTTTGGGTGCTTTGGTGTTATTGGTACTGGTGCATCGATGCAATGCGTGCTGTCTCCTCCCTCCCAACAGGAATTTCCTTCTTTTTGTTTCCCGAAAAAGAAAAAGAAAACACAGGTCCTGGGTTGCGTTGTAAATAAGAAAGAACATCACTGTAAATAATGCTCCCCACCATAAATGTATAGCTTGAAAACAATTCCGTAATTCGGTTATCCTGTGGGCGCAAATCTGTTAGACAGGGTGCAATGCAGCAGGGGGACATATTTATTTGTGTTTTAAGATTGTCACACTCAGGGTCAGGTTAATTGTAGAGGGAATTACACCTACGTGTAACACTAAGTTAAAGTTTTGTAGGCCCGAGCACGGTCCTGAAGAAAGGAGGGTGCAGTGTAACGGATTTGAGAAGTGTAACGGATTTGAGAAGTGTAACAATTTGGAGAAAGTGTAACGAATGTGAAAAGTATGGTTTTGTTGTGTGTAACACCCTCGTAATGTAAAGAATGGTCGCAGCTCGTCCTCTTAGTTAATTCCATAAACCTACACACAGGACACGATATATCCTTTTAAATAGTTAGTCCCTTATTCTCTGTGTAGGCTAAGGATGTGTTTCCCACTAGTTTGACTCTTCATTGCACCGAATTAAATAAGAGTAGGCCCTCCGACGCGCCATGGCAGCTTCCAAGTGCCAGGTTTGCACTTTGCTGCATTTTCATCTGCCGTCCACTTTGCAGCAGTTGACTCCATTACGCACGAGGTAACGCCGAAGAAGAAAGGCGGGTCTCCACCTTGTCATAGAGGGGAGGAGTAAGTCGGCCCCGCTCATCCAACCCAGAACGAGGGGTTTGGCTTGAGAGGGCGGAGAGAGAACGTTTGGGGAAGGTTCGAAAAGGGTGAAGGGCGGGGCCTATATAACCCGCTGCGGGATGCTCCCAAAAAGGAGAGATGAGCAGAGAGGAAGGAAGAGTTCTGGGTCCAGGAGATGCGCTGGAGACGAGCAGGTGTGACCGAGCCGCCGTGAGACTTGCTGCGCTGCAGGAGAAACGGACCGGGGCAACGCAAGGAGCGCACGAGGCAGTACGGAGAAAGGAACTTCGCCTGCGCAGTTTGGGACCAAAGCTCGGCTTCTTGACGGCGGTGCCTTCTGGCCCGACCGTGCCCAGTACCCGCTGAACCTTCCTTGCTTCTAAAAGCCACCCATCTCCAAGCCATTCCTTCCTGCCTGCATTTCCCCATGTAAGTGTGATCGTCCGTCTGTCTTTAATGTTGTCCTGGGGTTTATTAATTAAGCTTGAATAGTTAAGCTAATGATTTCACTGTGTGTCTGCTCCTTCCATTTTCTGTATATAACCGACTGCTCTCGTTGCTTTGGCTTGTGAAAATACTTAATAAATCCTGTTATTCCTCCGTACTTCTTCTTCTTCTTCATTCTCGTTCGGTCGCTTTAGAGGTTTCCATATTGAGTAGCTGCGGCGCGATACGGCCAAAGTTTGGGTTGAATCGAGTTTTAGTCAGGGAAGCACTGTTCGGTCGCGGAGCCTCCGCTCGGCAAACATACCATCTTTAACCGTGTACCGTAACAATATAATCGTCGGTTGTTTCCTACCGTGTTTTTCAGGCCTGGTCTTTTCAGTTTCCTGCCTCGAGGCCTTGTTGTCTCTTCTCGGCGGTCGTTTGTGGTCCATTTACTTTCATTCTATCAGTTTTTTCTAGGCTTTCTTTTCACCCCATACTTCCCCGAACATCTTACCCTTTGTTTAAAATCTCAATTTTAAAAAAAGAAAAAACGTTTCTTCCCTTCTTTGTTTGCGTTCGCTCGTTCTTCGACCACGTGTTTCACCCCACCCGTTTTTTTTTGTTTTTTTTCCCTCTCCTTCCTTCATAACTCAATCCTCTCCAGCCAAATGACACCTTTCCAATTCTATTTTTCACCATACTCCTTCAACTTTCTCCTTCTTCCTCTGATCCACTTTCACCTGACCTTCAAAAAAACATATTAACGAAGAATTTAATAAGTAGGCCTCTCCTCTCGAACTAACACATTTGCTTATACACCTCCCTGTTCCTTCGTTCTCTGTTCTCCTGGCGGTTCAATCTCCTATTCTTCTGTTCCTGCATCTGAACATGTCCTGGAATCATTAATCCCCCTGAGGAATTCCTTCATGCCCTCATTTAAGGAATTTCCCCAGATAGTTTTCACTGTTTAGTTTAAAAATGTTTAAACATTCCCCTGAAGTGTTGTCTTCTGTCGTATATTACAACACATTTTTTTCTTCTTCTTTAAAAGGTTGCTTTCGATTTGCTCACCAAATCTCTCCATTTCAAATAAAAATTCCATATCTTACAGTTCTTCCTTCCTACATTCCCTAAACTCACCTGCATTTCACCACTCCTCCAACGTTTTCAAATGGATCTCTGACTTGAAAATCACAAGAAACTCATTTTGCAATAAATGTTCGTTTTCCATTAATTATCCAACACTTTCTAAAATCCAAACTCACCCCTCCCCTCCTAAACTCCTCCTCGCTCCTCCCCTCCCAAACTGCCCCCTCACCCGCTCCTCCTAAATTCTCCTCTCACCCCTCCCCTTCAAATCTCCCCACCCTCCTTTTTTCTCCAATTCTCCCCTCTCACTCCTCCTCCTCCTCAAAGCGTCCTCCCCACTGCCTCTCCCTTCCAAATCTCACCTCCATCTCCTCCAACCTTATTCCTCACTCTGCCTCCCACCCCTCTCAAACAACACCTCACTGTGCCTCACCCAATCACCATCAAACCTTTTGTCCTCCTCATCCTTCCCTTTCTCCTAGCTATTCTGAAATCTCTGACACACTATCAACAGCTCTCCCTACCTCCTCCTCCTCCTCTTCCACATCTTACCCTACCCCTCCCCTCCCCTGTCCTGTATCCGATGCTCCCCCTTCCTCTTCATTATCAGTATGGACCTCAAACATCTGGGGCCTTCGCTCAAACCTGACTGATCTCTCGATACAGGTTCCTTCTGACAAACCAGACTTGATCTGCTTAACAGAAACTTTCCTCCTTCATGATGTCTCTGATTCCTTAATATCTCTCCCTGGTTACTCTCTCTTCCGGTATGATAGACCTGAGCCTTGTCCTGGAGGTGGGGTTGCTATCTTTTTCAAAAGCTCTCTTCACTCTCCTTGCACTGCCCTCTCTCCACCTCACCCCAGGAGTAGCACTGGCTACGGCTTCCCCTTCGCTCCCCCTTTTGTTCATACTAGGGCATGCCCGTACTATATATATATCTAAAATTATATCCCCCCCCCTATTTACATGAAATGGTTTGGTCCAAAGCGAACGGCTTGCGAGTGGTGACAATCCCCCCCCCTCTATTTACATGCAATGGTTCGGTCCAAAGCGAACGGCTTCCGGAGTTTGGTAAAGAAATCGCCATCGCGTACACAAACGCGCAGGAAAGCGAATGAATCGCAAATTCGTTTTTATTAGTTGTAAAACATAATGCCCAATTATTCAATTAGCGCCAACGTATTTTGGCTGTTTGCAATTTAATCGCAAGGCAAAGTAGAAAGAGAAGAGGGAAAAAAAGAAAAGCCTTGCCTTGCTGCAAACAGCTGCTGCAAACAACAACAACAGGGAAGGCTGCACTGTCCGGAAGTTGGCATATCGCAGTTACGATTATTTTAGTGTTAATGGCCAATTATTCAATTAGCGCCAACGTATTTTGGCTGTTTGCAATTTAATCGCAAGGAAAAGTAGAAAGAGAAGAGGGAAAAAAAGAAAAGCCTTGCATTAACGCATTAACGCTTGCATTGCATTAACGGTTCGGCACACGTGATAGCTCGCTGCTCTCTGATTGGTTGAAGCGTTTTTTGGACATAGCTCGGTAGGTACTTGTCCGATTAATTTCAAACCTTGAAAAGGCACATCCTCGGGTCCCCAGCAATATACCTGGCAAGTTTCAAGTATATCGGACCCGTGGTTGTCGAGAAACAGCGGTCACAGACAAACACACAGACACACAGACACACAGACACACAGACACACAGACAGACACACAGAGATTACTGGAATTATAGATAGATGTGTATTGTACCATTCACCAAACAGTGATGACTCCATCTACATCTCGCTGTCTAATAACATGGACCAACTTCTATCGACTCATCCCAACTCTCTCTTCCTCATATGTGGTGATTTCAACTGTCATCATGCCAGCTGGCTGGGTGTGGGTGCCTCTCTCACCAGCCATGGCTCCTCAGCAAAGGACTTCTGCGACCAACTGGGACTGACACAATCTGTCATTTTCCCGATCCGGATCTCAGTCAACGGAGCATCTTCTCTTCTAGACTTGGTAATGACAAACTTATGTCTGCTGCTCTTCTTCTGCTCCAATCGGCTCATCTGTTCATGTGCTTGTTAAAGTTGACATCTCTCTGGCCATTCTCAGAGAGCCTCCTCAGCGTCGACGAGTCTGGTATTTCACTCAGGCCACCTGGCACGGTCTTCAAGCAGCCATCAATCAACTGGACTGGTCTCCGATTTCTACTGCCTCTGACATCAACTCATCCTGGGATTTCTTCCAAAGTTAATTGCTCTCTCTCGTGCACAGATTTATCCTATCTTGTCTTCAGTTGTCATACCCTTCCTCCCGCCCATGGTACACGGAATCTTGTGGTGAGGCAGTTGCCCTGAAACAACTTGCTTTTGCCTCCTGGAAGGCAAATCCAACAGAAGGCAATCTCATTTCCTTTCACAAAGCCCGGAACAAGTGTGTGTCCACCCTCAGGAAAGCCAGGAAACAATATCTCTCGACTCTCAAGATTGAACTCTCAAACATGTCTCCCTCTTCCAAATCCTGGTGGCTTCTGGTCAAATCTGTTTCTGGTGTTTGTTTCCCCTCCCTTACCTCAAATGGCTACACAGCTGACTCCGCACGTGAAAAAGCTGAATGCCTCAACTTTTTTTTTCTTTTTTTTTTTGTATACTGAATCGAGGCTCGTGAAAGAGCTAACATTTATTTCACAAACAAATCAACCAGACAAACAAAATATATAAAAAGAGGGAGCGGAAGACAAGATGGGGGGAGAAGGGGAAGCACACAAACACAACATTTGAGAGCAGGGAGATGTGTGGGAGGGAGAGGGCTTGGGGGGAGGAGGTGTGGGAAGGGGGGTGGGGGGGGGGGGGGAGATGTATAAAACACAAGGACACCAAGGACTTCCAGGACAGAAGTTGGCATTTCAAAAAAGTGGATTTGGGGTGAAATTAGCAGGGGTAGAAAAGATCAAGGTTTTGGATGGGGGAAGATAAGAGATGGTGGTGAACAGCTGTTTTAAAGACCTGGAGGGTGGAGTGAGATTGAAGAGAGTGAGGGAGTTTGTTCCAGAGGCGGGAGAAAAGAGGAATGAAGGAGTGAAGGTGAGCAGAGAGTCTTGATTTTGGCAGTTTAACCATACGAGGGTTGCAGGCAGATCTTGTGCGACCTGTAGGAATATTTGGGAGACAGAGCCCAGACAGAGCTTGGGGGGCAAGGCCAGAGAGGAGTCGGTAGAAGACGGAAAGACCACCAACCTACCTGCGGTGAGTGAGTGAAAGGCCCTTGGAGTTAGCTTCATCGCGGGAGATTCCAATGAGTCTGAACGCCTTGGTTTCAACAGCGTGAAGGCGAGCTAGGTGTGAGGCAGGAGCACCAGCCCAGAGGGGAGAGCAGTATTCCATTGAGCTGCGGATGAAAGCCTTGTATGTGGTGAGGAGCTCAGGTGTGCCAAGGAAGGACTTCGCACGACGGAGGATGCCCAGTCGGCGACTGGCTTTGGAGGCCAGATTTGGAATGTGGTTTTCCCAGGAAAGATCATGGCAGATAATGAGACCCAAAAGCTTGAGTGACAGAACTTTATGGAGAGGATTATTCAGAAAGTGGATGGGAGGGTTGTCCAGTCGGTCTTTTCGGAGAGACATCGTAAGAGTGTGAGATTTGTCAGGATTGAAAGACATGTTCCACTTGTTTGCCCAGTCTTTGATTTTGTCCAGGTCTGCAGAGAGTGAGGAGGCTGCAGACTGCCGATCTGAGGGATGAGGAATGGAGTGACAGAGAGTAGAGGCATCAGCAAAGCGATAGAGAGGATTTTCAAGAGTCAGAGAGATCATTGATAAAGACCAGAAAAAGCACAGGGCCCAGAACACTGCCTTGGGGAACTCCAGCCCGAACAGGAAGAGGAGATGAGAGAAACCCATTCAGGGCCACACGTTGACTACGGCTAGAGAGGAAATCCGCCAGCCATGCGTGGAGATTTCCATGGATACCAAAGGAGGAGAGTTTGGTGAGCAGAGCGAGGTGCCAGGCCGTATCGAAGGCACGTGATATGTGAAGGCAGACAGCTCTAATATCCTGTTTGGCATTTAGGACCTCCATCCATTGTTGAGAAAGCAGAAGCAGCATGTCCAGAGCAGAGTGACCATGTCTGAAACCAAATTGATGATCAGAGATCAAGCCATTGGAGAAGAGGAAAGATTACATGTCTGAAGCAATGATGGATTCCATGACTTTGCTGATAATTGGGAGAAGGCTCTGTTCTCTCTGTTCTTTTCACCCTATCTTTTGCTCAAGGTCATCTGCCAGCATCCTGGAAATCAGCTAACATTACCGCTTTACACAAAAAAGGTGCAAAAACAGATCCTTGCAACTACAGACCAATCAGCCTGCTCCAAATTATCAGCAAAGTCATGGAATCCATCATTGCTTCGGATATGAAATCTTTCCTCTTCTCCAATGGCTTGATCTCTGATCATCAATTTGGTTTCAGACCAGGTCACTCTACTCTGGACATGCTGCTTCTGCTGTCTCAACAATGCATGAAGGTCCTCAATGCCAAACAGGAAATCAGAGCTGTCTCCCTTGACATATCACGTGCCTTCGATACGGTCTGGCACCCAGCTCTGCTCACCAAACTCTCCTCCTATGGTATCCATGGAAATCTCCATGCATGGCTTGCGGACTTCCTCTCTGGTCGTAGTCAACGTGTGGCCCTGAATGGATTTCTCTCATCTCCCCTTCCTGTTCAGGCTGGAGTTCCCCCAAGGCAGTGTGCTGGGCCCTGTGCTTTTTCTGGTCTTTATCAATGATCTCTCCGACTCTCTGGAAAATCCTCTCTATCTCTTTGCTGATGACTCCACTCTCTGCCGCTCCATTCCTCTTCCCTCAGATCGGCAGTCTGCAGCCTCCTCACTCTCTGAAGACCTGGACAAAATCACAGACTGGTCAAACAAGTGGAACATGTCTTTCAATCCTGACAAATCTCACTCTCTTACTATGTCTCTCCGAAAAGATCGACTGGACAACCCTCCCATCTACTTTCTCAACAATCCTCTCCAAGAAGTTCTGTCGCTCAAGCTTTTGGGTCTCACTATCTGCCATGATCTTTGTTGGGAAAACCACATTTCCAAGCTGGCCTCCAAAGCCAGTCGCCGACTGGGCATCCTCCGTCGTGCGAAGTCCTTCCTCGGCACACTTGAGCTCCTCACCACATACAAGGCTTTCATCCGCTGCTCAATGGAATACTGTTCTCCCCTATGGGCTGGTGCTCCTGCCTCACACCTGGCTCGGCTTCACGCTGTTGAATCCAAAGCTCTCAAAATCATTGGAATCTCCCGCGATGAAGCTATCTCTGAGGGCCTTTCACTCACTCACCGCAGGCAGGTAGGTGGTCTTTCTGTCTTCTACCGACTCCTCTCCGGCCTTGCTCCCCCAGCTCTCTCTGTGCTCTGTCCCCCAAATATTCCTACAGGTCGCACAAGATCTGCCAGCAACCCTCTGATGGTTAAACTGCCGAAATCTCGGCTCCCTGCTCACCTTCACTCTTTCATTCCTCTTTTCTCCCGCGTCTGGAACAAACTCCCACACTCCCTTCAATCCCACTCCTCCCTCCAGGTCTTTAAAACAGCTGTTCACCACCATCTCTTATCTTCCCCCATCCAAAACCTTGATCTTTTCTACCCCCACTAATTCACCCCAGATCCACCTTGTTTGAAATTCCAACTTCTTTCCTGGAAGTCCTGGCAGTGTCCATATGTTTATACCTCTCCCACCCCCCCCTCCCCCTTCACATGCCTCCCCCCCAAAGCCCTCTCCCTCCCACAGATCTCTCGATGTCTCCATGTCTCTCGGTACCTGCTCTCAAATGTTGTGTTTGTGTCCTTCCCCCTCTCTCCCCATCTTGTCTACCGCTCCCGATGTTATTTGTTTTATGTGTCTGTTTGTCTTTCTGTGTGATTAATGTTCGCTCTTTCACGAGCCTCAATCTTGTATACAACAAAAAAAAAAGAAAAAGAAAAAAAAAAGGCTGATTGGTCTGTAGTTGCTAGGATCTGTTTTTGCACCTTTTTGTGCAAAGCGGTGATGTTGGCTGATTTCCAAGCAGATGGCAGATGACCTTGAGCAAAAGAGAGGGTGAAGAGAACGGAGAGAGGGAGCGAAAGAGCGTAAGAACAGGATTTTAGGACCCGTGGGCTGATGCCGTCAGGTCCAGTTGCAGAATCAGAGTCGAGGGTTGACAGAAACCTTTCCACCTTGTCAGGAGGAAAGGACACAGAGTCCAGGAGCAGCTGGGTACGGTGGGTACAGAGAGGGATGGGTTTGGGACACAAGATTTAGAGGCAAACACAGAGTTGAGGCATTCAGCTTTTTCACGTGCAGAGTCAGCCGTGTAGCCGTTTGAGGTGAGGGAGGGGATGGAGGGGGAACAAACACCAGAAACAGATTTGACCAGACGCTACCAGCATTTGGAAGAGGGAGACAGATAAGAGAGTTCGGTCTTGAGAACGGAGAGATATTGTTTCCTGGTTCTCCTGAGGGTGGACACACACTTGTTTTGGGCTTTGTGAAAGGAAATGAGATTTCCTTCCGTTGGATTTGCTTTCCAGGAGACGAAAGCAAGTTGTTTCTGGGCAACAGCCTCACCACAAGATTCTGTGTACCATGGACGGGAGGAAGGGTATGACAACTGAAGACGAGATGGGATAAATCTGTGCATGAGAGAGAGCAATTTACTTTGGAAGAATTCCCAGGATGAGTTTATGTCAGAGGTGGTAGAGATGGGAGACCAGTCCAGATGATTGATGGCTGCTTGAAGACCGTGCCAGTTGGCCTGAGTGAAATGCCAGACTCGTCGACGCTGAGGAGGCTCTCTGAGAATGGTCAGAGAGATGTCCACTTTAACAAGCACATGATCAGATGAGCAGATTGGAGCAGAAGAAGAGCAGCAGACATTTTCAGGGAAGTTCGTCATAACCAAGTCCAGAAGAGAAGATTCTCCGTTGACTGAGATCCGGGTCGGGAAATTGACAGATTGTGTCAGTCCCAGTGAGTCGCAGAAGTCCTTTGCTGAAGAGCCATGGCTGGTGAGAGAGGTACCCACACCCCGCCAACTGGCATGGTGACAATTGAAATCACCACATATGAGGAAGAGAGAGTTGGGATGGGTAGATAGAAGTTGGTCCATATTATCAGACAGCGAGATGTAGATGGAGTCATCACTGTTTGGTGGACGGTACAACACACATGTGAACAAAAGGTGGGAGCGAAGGGGAAGCCGAAGCCAAAGGTATTCCTGGGGGTGAGGTGGAGAGAGGGCAGTGCAGGGCGAGTGAGGAAGAGAGTTTTTAATAAAAATAGCAACCCCACCTCCAGGACGAGGCTCAGGTCCATCATACCGGAGGAGGGAGTAACCTGGGAGAGATACCAAGGAATCAGAGACATCATGAAGCAGGAAAGTTTCTGTTAAGCAGATCACGTCTGGTTTGTCAGAAGCAACCTGTATGGAGAGATCAGTCAAGTTTGAGCGAAGGCCCCGGATGTTTGAGGTCCATACCGTTAATGAAGAGGAAGGGGGAGCATCGGATACAGAACAGGGGGGGGGGGTGGGAGTGTTAGGGTAAGATGTGGAAGAGGAGGAAGAGGTAGGGAGAGCTGTTGAAGGTGTGTCAGAGATTTCAGAATAGCTTGGAGAAAGGGAAGAATGGGGCGGACAAAAGTTTTGATGGTGATTGGGTGAGGCACAGTGAGGTGTTATTTGAGGAGGGGGAAGAGCGAGGCAGAAGGTTGGGGGAGAGGAAGGTGAAAGTTGGAAGGGGGAAGAAGCGGGGAGGATGCTTTGAGGAGGAGGGGTGAGAGGGGAGTCTAGGAGGGGAGGAGCGAGGGAGAGTCTCGGAAGGGAGGGGTGTTGGGGGAGTTTAGGAGGGAAGGGGTAAGGGGGGAGATTTGAAAGGGATGGGTGATGGGGAAGATTTGGAGGGGAGGGGTAAGTGGGAAGATTTGAAAGAGATGGGTGATGGGGAAGATTTGGAGGGGAGGGGCAAGGGGGTACATTTGGAGGGGAGGGGTGATGGGGAAGTTTTGGAGGGGATTTGTGATGGGGAAGTTTTGGAGGGAAGGGGTGATGGGGAAGATTTGGAGGGGAGAGGCAAGGGGGGAGATTTGAAAGGGATGGGTGATGGGGAAGATTTTGAGGGGAGGGGCAAGGGGGAATATTTGAAAGAGATGGGTGATGGGGAAGATTTGGAGGGGATGGGCAAGGGGTAGATTTGGAGGGGAGGGGTGATGGGGAAGTTTTGGAGGGGAGGGGTGATGGGGAAGTTTTGGAGGGAAGGGGTGATGGGGAAGATTTGGAGGGGATGGGCAAGGGGGAATATTTGAAAGGGATGGGTGATGGGGAAGATTTGTAGGGAAGGGGCAAGGGGGAATATTTGAAAGAGATGGGTGATGGGGAAGATTTGGAGGGGAGGGGCAAGGGGGTATATTTGGAGGGGAGGGGTGATGGGGAAGTTTTGGAGGGGAGGGGTGATGGGGAAGTTTTGGAGGGAAGGGGTGATGGGGAAGATTTGGAGGGGAGGGGTGAGATTGGATTTTGAAAAGGGTACGATTGATGGGAAACGAACATTTATTGCAAAATGAGTTTCTTGAGACCTTCGAGTCAAAAATACGTTTGAGGACGCTGAAGGAGGGGTGGAGTGCAGGAGAGTTTCGGGAATGTAGAAAAAAGGAACTGTAAGAGATGGAATTTTTTTTTGGAATGAATAGATTTGGTGAGCAAGTCGAAAGCATCCTTTTATTGAAGAAGAAGAAAAAGGTGTTATAATATACGACAGAATACAGGGCTTCAGGGGAAAGTTTAAACATTTTTAACATCGTGATCATGTGATCACGAACAACGTGATCGAAGAACGAACGAACAAATAAGAACAATGAATAAACGAATACGAACAGAGAAGGAAATATTTTTTTGGTTTCTTTTTTTTTTTGAGTTGAGATTTTAAACAAGGAAGTATGGTGTGAAAGACTGGGACAAAAAACAAAGAACGAAAGTAATTGCAGCGCAATCGACGAACCGCTGAGAGAAAAACAAAGCCTCAAGGTCGGACACGGTAGCCTACTAGGCCTCAGAATACGTGACACGAATTAACCGACGATTTTCTATACATGTATGAAAAATTAACACCGAGAATCTTACTAAAGACACACTATAGGTACACACACCGAAAGATAGATACAGTTTCGACAAAAACACAATTGTGAACAATTACTTAACTTCGAAAGCGGGAGCGCATGGACAGCTTCAAAAAAACGTGACCTCCAATCTTGCGCATGCGCACAATGATCGGCAACTCTGTGTTTGCCTCAAAATCTTGTGTCCCAAACCCGTCTCTCTCTGAACCCACCGTACCCAGTCATACCCAGCTGCTCCTGGACTCTGTGTGCTTCTCTCCTGACAAGGTGGAGAAGTTTCTGTCAATCCTCGCTTCTGATTCTGCAACTGGACCAGACGGCATCAGCCCACGGGTCGTATGTCCTGCTCTGCCGCTCTTTCACACCCTCTCTCTGTTCTCTTCACCCTCTCTTTTGGTCAAGGTCATCTGCCATCAGCTTTGAAATCGGCAAACATTTCCGCTTTACACAAAAAAGGTGCAAAAACAGATCCTTGCAACGACAGACCAATCAGCCTGCTCCCAATTATCAGCAAAGTCATAGAATCCATCATTGCTTCGGATATCAAATCCTCTTCTCCAATGGCTTGATCTCTGATCATCAATTTGGTTTCAGACCAGGTCACTCTACTCTGGACATGCTGCTTCTTCTGTCTCAACAATGCATGGAGGTCCTCAATGTCAAACAGGAAATTCGAGCTGTCTCCCTTGACATATCATGTGCCTTCGATACGGTCTGGCACCCCACTTTGCTCACCAAACTTTCCTCCTATGGTATCCATGGAAATCTCCACGCATGGCTTGCGGACTTCCTCTCTGGTCGTAGTCAACGTGTGGTCCTGAATGGGTTTCTCTCATCTCCCCTTCCTGTTCTGTTCCCCAAGGCAGTGTTCTGGGCCTTGTGCTTTTTCTGGTCTTCATCAATGATCTCTCTGACTCTCTAGAAAATCCTCTCTATCTCTTTTCTGATGACTCCACTCTCTGCCGCTCCATTCCTCATCCCTCAGATCGGCAGTCTGCAGCCTCCTTTCTCTCTGCAGACCTGGACAAAATCACAGACTGGTCAAACAAGTGGAACATGTCTTTCAATCCTGACAAATCTCACACTCTCACAATGTCTCTCCGAAAAGACCGACTGGACAACCCTCCCATCCACTTTGTGAACAATCCTCTCCAAGAAGTTCTGTCACTCAAGCTTTTGGGTCGCACTATCTGCCATGGTCTTTCCTGGGAAAACCACATTTCAAATCTGGCCTCCAAAGCCAGTCGCCGACTGAGCATCCTCCGTCGTGCGAAGTCCTTCCTTGGCACGCCTGAGCTCCTCACCACATACAAGGCTTTCATCCGCAGTTCAATGGAATACTGTTCTCCCCTCTGGGCTGGTGCTCCTGCCTCACACCTAGCTCGGCTTCACGCTGTTGAAACCAAAGCTTTCAGAATCATTGGAATCTCCCGCGATGAAGCTAACTCCGAGGGCCTTTCACTTACTCACCGCAGGCAGGTTGGTGGGCTTTCTGTCTTCTACCGACTCCTCTCCGGCCTTGCTCCCCCAGCTCTCTCTGGGCTTTGTCCCCCAAATATTCCTGCAGGTCGCACAAGATCTGCCTGCAACCCTCTTATGGTTAAACTGCCAAAATCAAGACTCTCTGCTCACCTTCACTCCTTCATTCCTCTTTTCTCCCTCCTCTGAAACAAACTCCCTCACTCTTCAATCCCACTCCTCCCTCCAGGTCTTTAAAACAGCTGTTCACCACCATCTCTTATCTTCCCCCATCCAAAACCTTGATCTTTTCTACCCCTGTTAATTCGTCCCAGATCCACTTTTTTGAAATACCGACTTCTTTCCTGGATGTCCTAGCAGTGACCATGTGTTTTATACCTCTTCCACACCCCCCCCCCCCCTCCCATGCCTCCTTCCCCTAAGCCCTCTCCTTCCCACAGATCTCCCTACGTCCCTGTTCTCTACTGTTGTACTTGTGTGCTTCCCTCTCTCTCCCCATCTTGTCTTCCACTCCCTTTATTATATGTTTTGTGTGTCAGTTTTTTTGTGTGATTAATGTGAGCTCTTACACGAGCCTCGTTTCTCTGCACAAAAAAAAAGTCAGCGGTCATATCAGGTTAAAAACATTGATACATGAGAACTGAACAGCTGATGGGATTTCAATCAAACTTGGTATAAGTATGTATAATGGTGTAATAATGTGAGCAGAGGCATGTCGGTCGACGTCACGACGTAGAAAAGTGTCCTAGTTTTTTCTGTCATATCTTCATCCCTATGTTGCTGCTTCCATTCAATTTCCCATGTTAAATGGTACCTTTTTGTGTTGCATTTTTTGAATTTATTTTAGCGTTGTTCAAGGCCTTCTCAGATAGCCACCGTAAAAATTACGTGTCCCTTTTGTCACCGTGTTCCTCTGTTTGCTTCATTCTTCCCAAATGTTCTACTTTCTACTTCCTCGACGTTATTCTATTCCTCCTCCTCGCTTCAAAAAAATAAAAACAAAACAAAAAAATCGTTATTTTGTTTCACTCCACAGCGATCTCATTATACATAAATTTCCTTCTGCCAGTACTCCATTCTTTATTTCTCCCTTTTCTCAATATCTTCTAGCCTAGTCTTCATTGAATGTAAATGCATCTTCCTTTAAAAGCATAGAAAACATTTTAAAATGCTTCACTTTCCTTTTCAGTACCCCACGTGTTGTTCTTGTTCACCACAATCAATTACTCTTTTTTTCTTCCCAAAAATTCTTTTCCAAAATTGTCAGCTAAGCGTTTGGTCTACCAACCCCCTTCCCACACCAGAAGCACCACCTTTCTCCATGCCTTCAACAAAAAGTGTTACTTCCCATCCCATGATTTGGGAATCTCAGCTTGTTCAATTTGGGAATTTGAAATCGGCCTCCCTCTACTTCATGTCCCTCTTTTCACATCACACCTTACCCACCCCACCTCCTCAAAGCTTCATGTCCTCCTCACACACTCTCTCAATGCTTCCCTCTCACTCCACCTCCTCAAAGCTTCATGTCCTCCTCACCCACTCTCTCAATGCTTCCCTCTCACTCCACATTCTCAAAGCATCATGTCCTCCTCAGCCATGCTCTCAATGCTTCCCTCTCACTCCACCTCCTCAAAGCTTCATGTCTTCCTCACCCACTCTCTCAATGCTTCCCCCTCATTCCACCTCCTCAAAGCTTCATGTTCTCCTCACCCACTCTCTCAATGCTCCTTCCCCCACTCCATACCTCAAAGCTTTCACCTCACCCTACCCCTCAAAGCCTCCCTCCCAACGCCTCCTCCCCTGTCCCTAACTGCGTGGACCTCAAACATCCAAGGTCTCCGCTCAAACCTGACATCTCTCAATCCAAGCCGCTGCTGATAAACCGGACATCATCTGTTTAACAGAATCCTTTCTCCCACAGGACATCCCTGAATCCTTAGTGTCTCTCCCCTGCTATTGTATTGTCTGATTTGATAGGCCCAAACCCCGCCCTGGCAGAGTTACACTTTACATCAATAACTTCATTTCTCACTGCTCTTGTACTGACCATACACCCCAAGAGAGTACCCATGGCAGTGACTTCCCCTCCAATCCCTCCTCTTGTTTGTCTGTGTGTCGTACCCTCCTCTGCGCAGTGACAACTCCATCTACATCTCTTTCTTGGACAACATGGACAAACCTTTAACCATTCATCCCAACTCTCTCTTCCTCATATGTGGTGATTTCAATTCTCACCATATCAATTGGTTGGGGTTGACTCAGCCTGTCATCCTTCCGAGGTCGGCATATTGAGTACCAGCTTGCTGGGATGAATGATCCCGGTGTGTACCCCGATTTAGAATAGGTACACCGTATCCCTGCGCATCGTAAGAAGCGACTAAGGGTTGGCGCCAGGAAGGGCACCCGGCCATAAAAACATTGCCTCAAACAGGGAACCATGATTGTCATGAGGCCCACAAGGCTAACCCCTGCTCCAGCGGGGAAAATGGCCTTAAAACGGTCATTCCTTCATTCATTTAATTGGTTGGGTGTTGTTGGTGCCTCTCTCACTAGCTATGGATTGACTCAATCTGTGAACTTTCCAACCCGGATTTCTCCCAATGGCAAATCCTCCCTTCTGGACCTGAAGACAAACTTCGCTGCAAATCTCTCCTGCTCTTCCTCTGCTACATTCGATTCATCTGATCATATGCTTGTGAGAGCCAACATCTCTATCGCTTTTGTCAGAGAGCTACCTCAGTGCTGGCAAGTCTGGCACTTCATTCAGGCAAACTGACAAGGACTGTAACCAGCCATCATTCTCCAGGACTGGTCTCCCATATCTACCCCCTCTGATATTAGCTAAGTCTGGGAATACTTCCACAGAAACCTGATCTCTACAGATTCATTCCCACCTCATCCTCAGTTATCCTACCCTTCTTCCTGCCCATGGTACAATGAATCCTGCGGTGAGGCAGCTGCTCTGAAACAACTTGTCTTCTCTTCTTGGAAAGCAAACCCGACCGATCACAGTTCATTCCAAAAAGTCTGCAACAAGTGTGTGTCTACTCTCAGGAGAGCTAGAAAACAACACAACTTCAAGAATGAACTTTCAAACTTTTCCCCTTTCTCTAAAATCTAGTAGCACGTTGTCAAGTCAGTCTCCCCTTACATCCCTTCCCTCTCTTCAAATGGCACCACAGCTGACCACTTGTGAGAAGGCCGAATGCCTCATTTCTGTTTTTCTTACAAATCTTCCCAAACTCCACCCCTCCTTCAGCGTCCTCAAACGTATTTTTGACTCGAAGTTCTCAAGAAACTCTTTTGGCAAGAAATGTTCGTTTCCCATTAATCGTACACTTTTCAAAATCCAATCTCACCCCTCCCCTCCAAATCGCCCCCATCACCCCTTCCCTCCAAAACTTCCCCATCACCCCTCCCCTCCAAAACTTCCCCATCACCCCTCCCCTCCAAATCTACCCCCTTGCCCCTCCCCTCCAAATCTTCCCCATCACCCATCTCTTTCAAATATTCCCCCTTGCCCCTCCCCTCCAAATCTTCCCCATCACCCATCCCTTTCAAATCTTCCCCCTTGCCCCTACCCTCCAAATCTTCCCCATCACCCCTTCCCTCCAAAACTTCCCCATCACCCCTCCCCCCCAAAACTTCCCCATCACCCCTCCCCTCCAAATCTACCCCCTTGCCTCTCCCCTCCAAATCTTCCCCATCACCCATCTCTTTCAAATATTCCCCCTTGCCCCTCCCCTCCAAATCTTCCCCATCACCCATCCCTTTCAAATCTTCCCCCTTGCCCCTCCCCTCCAAATCTTCCCCATCCCCCCTTCCCTCCAAAACTTCCCCATCACCCCTCCCCTCCAAATCTACCCCCTTGCCCCTCCCCTCCAAATCTTCCCCATCACCCATCTCTTTCAAATCTTCCCCCTTGCCCCTCCCCTCCAAATCTTCCCCATCACCCATCCCTTTCAAATCTCCCCCCTTTCCCCTTCCCTCCTAAACTCCCCCCACACCCCTCCCCTCCGAGACTCTCCATCGCTCCTCCCCTCCTAGACTCCCTTCTCACCCTTCCTCCTCAAAGCGGCCGCTCCGCATCTTCCCCCTTCCAACTTTCACCTTCATCTCCATCTCCCCCAACATTCTGCCTCGCTCTTCCCCCTCCTCAAATAACACCTCACTGTGCCTCACCCAATCACCATCAAACCTTTTGTCCACCCCATTCTTCCCTTTCTCCAAGTTATTCTGAAATGTCTGACAAACCTTCAACAGCTCTCCCTAACTCTTCCTCCTCTTCCACATCTTACCCTACCCCCCCCCCCCCTGTTCTGTATCCGATGCTCCCCCTTCCTCTTCATTAACGGTATGGACCTCAAACATCCGGGGCCTTCGCTCAAACTTGACTGATCTCTCCATACAGGTTGCTTCTGACAAACCAGACGTGATCTGCTTAACAGAAACTTTCCTCCTTCATGATGTCTCTGATTCCTTGGTATCTCTCCCAGGTTACTCCCTCCTCCGGTATGATAGACCCGAGCCTCGTCCTGGAGGTGGGGTTGCTATCTTTATAACAAAAACTCTCTTCCTCACTCGCCCTGCACTGCCCTCTCTCCACCTCACCCCCAGGAATACCTTTGGCTGCGGCTTCCCCTTCACTCCCACCTTTTGTTCATATGTGTGTTGTCCCGTCCACCAAACAGTGATGACTCCATCGACATCTCGCTGTCTGATAATATGGACCAACTTCTATCTACCCATCCCAACTCTCTCTTCCTCATATGTGGTGATTTCAATTGTCACCATGCCAGTTGGCTGGGTGTGGGTACCTCTCTCACCAGCCATGGCTCTTCAGCAAAGGACTTCTGCGACTCACTGGGACTGACACAATCTGTCAATTTCCCGACCCGGATCTCAGTCAACGGAGCATCTTCTCTTCTGGACTTGGTTATGACTAACTTCCCTGAAAATGTCTGCTGCTTTTCTTCTGCTCCAATCGGCTCTTCTGATCATGTGCTTGTTAAAGTGGACCTCTCTCTGACCATTCTCAGAGAGCCTCCTCAGCGTCGACGAGTCTGGCGTTTCACTCAGGCCAACTGGCACGGTCTTCAAGCAGCCATCAATCATCTGGACTGGTCTCCCATCTCTACTGCCTCTGACATCAACTCATCCTGGGAATTCTTCCAAAGTAAATTGCTCTCTCTCATGCACAGATTTATCCCATCTCGTCTTCAGTTGTCATACCCTTCCTCCCGTCCATGGTACACCGAATCTTGTGGTGATGCTATTGCCCAGAAACAACTTGCTTTCGTCTCCTGGAAAGCAAATCCAACGGAAGGAAATCTCATTTTCTTTCACAAAGCCCGAAACAAGTGTGTGTCCACCCTCAGGAGAGCCAGGAAACAATATCGCTCCGTTCTCAAGACCGAACTCTCTTATCTGTCTCCCTCTTCCAAATCCTGGTGGCGTCTGGTCAAATCTGTTTCTGGTGTTTGTTCCCCCTCCACCCCCTCCCTCACCTCAAACGGCTACACGGCTGACTCTGCACGTGAAAAAGCTGAATGCCTCAACTCTGTGTTTGGCTGTTTGCCTCTAAATCTTGTGTCCCAAACCCATCCCTCTCTGTACCCACCGTACCCAGTCATACCCAGCTGCTCCTGGACTCTGTGTTCTTTCCTCCTGACAAGGTGGAAAAGTTTCTGTCAACCCTCGACTCTGATTCTGCAACTGGACCTGACGGCATCAGCCCACGGGTCCTAAAATCCTGTTCTTCCGCTCTTTCACTCCCTCTCTCTGTTCTCTTCACCCTCTCTTTTGCTCAAGGTCATCTTCCATCTGCTTGTAAATCAGCCAACATCACCGCTTTGCACAAAAAAGGTGCAAAAACAGATCCTAGCAACTACAGACCAATCAGCCTTCTCCCAATTATCAGCAAAGTCATGGAATCCATCATTGCTTCAGATATGAAATCTTTCCTCTTCTCCAATGGCTTGATCTCTGATCATCAATTTGGTTTCAGACCTGGTCACTCTACTCTGGACATGCTGCTTCTGCTTTCTCAACAATGGACGGAGGTCCTCAATGCCAAACAGGAAATTAGAGCTGTCTACCTTGACATATCACGTGCCTTCGATACGGTCTGGCACCCCGCTCTGCTCACCAAACTCTCCCCCTTTGGTGTCCATGGAAATCTCCACGCTTGGCTGGCAGACGTCCTCTCTAGTCGTCGTCAACGTGTGGCCCTGAATGGGTTTCTCTCATCTCCTCTTCCTGTTCAGGCTGGAGTTCCCCAAGGCAGTGTTCTGGGCCCTGTGCTTTTTCTGGTCTTCATCAATGATCTCTCTGACTCTCTGTGAATATCCTCTCTATGTCTTTGCTGTTGACTCTACTCTCTGTCGCTCCATTCCTCATCCCTCAGATCAGCAGTCTGCAGCCTCCTCACTCTCTGCAGACCTGGACAAAATCACAGACTGGGCAAACAAGTGGAACATGTCTTTCAATCCTGACAAATCTCACACTCTTACGATGTCTCTCCGAAAAGACCGACTGGACAACCCTCCCATCCACTTTCTGAATAATCCTCTCCACGAAGTTCTGTCACTCAAGCTTTTGCGTCTCACTATCTGCCATGATCTTTCCTGGGAAAACCACATTTCAAATCTGGCCTCCAAAGCCAGTCGCCGACTGGGCATCCTCCATCGTGCGAAGTCCTTCCTTGGCACACCTGAGCTCCTCACCACATACAAGGCTTTCATATGCAGCTCAATGGAATACTGCTCTCCCCTCTGGGCTGGTGCTCCTGCCTCACACCTAGCTCGTCTTCACGCTGTTGAAACCAAAGCGTTCAGAATCATTGGAATCTCCCGTGATGAAGCTAACTCCAAGGGCCTTTCACTCACTCACCGCAGGGAGGTTGGTGGTCTTTCCGTCTGCTACCGACTCCTCTCTGGCCTTGCCCCCCCAGGTCTCTCTGGGCTTTGTCCCCCAAATGTTCCTACAGGTCGCACAAGATCTGCCTGCAACCCTCTTATGGTTAAATTGCCAAAATCAAGACTCTCTGCTCACCTTCACTCCTTCATTCCTCTTTTCTCCTGCCTCTGGAACAAACTCCCTCACTCTCTTCAATCCCACTCCACCCTCCAGGTCTTTAAAACAGCTGTTCACCACCATCTCTTATCTTCCCCCATCCAAAACCTTGATCTTTTCTACCCCCACTAATTTCACCCCAAATCCACTTTTTTGAAATACCAACTTCTGTCCTGGAAGTCCTTGGTGTCCTTGTGTTTTATACTTCTCCCACCCCCCCCCCCCTTCCCACGCCTCCTCCCCCCAAGCCCTCTCCCTCCCACACATCTCCCTGCCCTCAAATGTTATGTTTGTGTGCTTCCCCTTCTCTCCCCATCTTGTCCTCCGCTCCCTCTTTTTATATATCTTGTTTGTCTGGTTGATTTGTTTGTGAAATAAATGTTAGCTCTTTCACGAGCCTCGATTCAGTATACAAAAAAAAATCAAAAAAAAAAAAATCTTGTGTTCCCAAACTTTCTCTCTCGGTACCCACCCTTCCCAGTCGTATGCACCTGCTCCTAGACTCTGCATCTTTTGCACCTAAGAAGGTGGAGAAGGTTATTTCAACCCTTAACTTTGACTCTGGTACTTGACTGGATGGTGTTGTGGAACTAATTAATCTAGCCTTGATTGATAGACAGGAGACTAGAAATAATGTCCACAAACTGTTTAGATAATCGACTGATTTTTAATGAAACATGGAGGACTTTGCTTAGGTTACAAAAAGATATACATCAAAGGACTTCAAAAAAACCACTTGGTAAGAACTCCAGAAAAGAACACACATACATACAATAATTTCTCAGCAAAATCCTGAATCCTTTTTGCAGTACATCCTTTCTTATACTTGTGAAGGAAAAGAAAATGGGCCTGGGCTGAGGGGAAGAGAGAGAGGAAGGGGGGAACGAGATAAGAAAAGTTTCAAGACATTCAAGCGTGATGAAGGCAAACTGGCTTTTTCCCATTCGTTTCATCTTGGGAGAGGTTTTGTGTTACAGAAAATACAATTCAGTTATTGTGAAGCATACAGTTATAATATAATACATTTCCCATTTTGTAACTTGCATCGAATTAACAGAGCATTAACTCACAATTGTGTCAATCCATGGATTCCCTAGAGAACGGTATTTCTCCAGCCCAGTTGCTAAGTCACAATCTAATCTTTTTGTGGGATGTGCCGTGGGTGACCTTGCAGGGAGCTCAACCCTAATTAAAAAATAGTTTTACAACAGTTACAACTGTGGACAACTTTTTTCCCAAACTTATACATATGTTGAAATCTGAATACACAGCTTATTTGTTGAATAAAAAGATTATATAGATATATTTTTTTATAAAGAGTACATTTATTTGTTATAATTGGAAGAAGCTTATTTGTTTTAATTCAGACGTGTTGATTTGATTTTAAGAGGGAGTGGAGACGTGCAGCTTGGTTGCCCCTAGCTACCATTTCTACACTGGCAAGCCCTGTGAGAATTCCTCAGTTGCACAAATTTCAAACTTGTCCAAAGCTCTCAGACAAATAAAATGGAATACACTCAACGCTGACCAATATATGTGTTTATGAAGCTTAAGTACGCAATTAACACTTAAGTGTTTGCAACATCAGGTGGAGGCTCAAGGAAATCCACTTAACTTACACAAATGAAGTACACAATTAATTTATTTTCCCTCACAACGGCATCAGCTCACGTGTCTTAAAATCCTTCTCTGCTGCTCTTGCACATCCTCTCTCTGTCATTAACCATAGGTCATCTTCCCTCTGCTTGGAAATCCACCAACATCACTGGATTACATTAAAAAGTGCAGAAACCAATCCCCTTAACTCCAGACCTATCAACTACATAACCCCTCCACCCCCCTCACTTCTCCCTCCCCACCTCAGGTTTCTGCAGGGTGCATGTGGTCCACCATCAACCCCCTTCTGGTGAAACTCCCTAAATCCAGGGTCACTGCTCAACTCCATTCATTCGTTCTTCTTTTTTCCCTCCTTTGGAACCAACCTCCACATTATCTTTAATCTCCCTCCTCCCTCCATGTCTTTAAGACAGCTGTTCACCACCATCTCAGATCATTCCCCATACAAAACCATGACCTTTTATACCCCTGTTAAACTCCCACCCTCAAGTTGACCTCATTCCAAATTTCCAGTTTTTCCTTCCAAGAGTTTGCTTCTGTATCCATCTTGTCCACCCCATTTGTCCTCCCCCTAACCATCTTTACTCCCCACACTCGTTATCTATCCAAGTCTCCCTTCTCCCTCTAATTTTTCTTTCAACTCCTGCTGTTTTTATCCCCCCACCCCCTTTATACTGTTCCTTTTGTCCTGTTGCATCCTGATCTGTTCAGTGTTCTAGCTCTTCCATGAGCCTTGACTCTATAGACAAAAAAATCAGAATAAGCCTCAAATTAATGTTTTTGTTTTTGTTTTTTTTTACCAAAAAGTACTAATTATGTACTTTTGTGTGGCTGTTCAGCACGTTTAGTAAACTTCGTTCATTATGATACATGCTGTGATGTTTACAGTTTCCTATCTTGTTGTTTATTTACTCCAGGCCCTCAGTAGGAGCAGAGAATGTCAAACGAGACGGAAAACCGTGAGAATGGCACAGTCAACTCTCAGGCAGTTACTAACACACAACCTGGCCAACTGCATCTTCATACTACACAGGTGTGCACCTTGGATGTATGAAAGGAGGCTTTGCCTTGGTTTAAAGTGCATAATAATCAAAGCTCACATCTGTTTCCCATAGTACAAGGAATGGAATGTGGTTTTAGAAGACATACGACAAATGAGAAATGTTCCTCCTTGTACCAACTGCTTTTCAAGTAAAACGACAGAATAAACAGATTTGTGGTAAAAACGAAAAGCCAGGGACCCTCCTGCACTACTAAATCAAGGCAGATTTGAAACCATGCTGCCAGAGCAGCCTGAGGGTAGCCTGATGTATAGGGCTGTTCACGTTAAAATATGTTATTAGACAAATGGCTCAAATTACAAAAGTATAAACTTATCCCTTTGGATGGTCAGGTTTTTTAAATTGTGGATATCATCAGTGTGTAAAAAATAAACATATATATTGTTACGGACCGCGGATAGGATGTTGTTTTGCTGAGCGGATGGCGCCGCGGCCCTAACAGTTACCCCGACTAACCCGATTCCTGGACGTTGGCCAAAATCGCGCCACAGATATTCAATATGGAAACCTCTAAAGCGACCGAATGTAAAGAGGAAGAAGAAGACGTACAGAAGAATAACAGGATTTATTATTTACACACACTAAAGCAAAAGGAGCAGTCAAGGTTATATACAGGGAAAATGGAAAAAGCAGGTGACACAGTGAAAATACTAGCTTAACTATACAAGCTTAACTTATTCCCTGGGACAAGACAAACAAAACAAACTCACGTACACAAGAAGGATGGAATGGCAGGAATGAATGCTGGAAGGAGGAATGGGAAGGTTCAGCTGGGGCAGATGGTTCGGGCTTGATCCCGCACGAGACGTCGGGCTGGACCTCGACGGCCACCGATGCCACCGCAATCTGGTTCCCGCGGGGTAACGGGTCGAAGCGGCCTGGTGGAGTCAACTGCTGGTGGAGCCAAAACTACTGGTGGGGCGCAACTCTTTCGTTGCACTTCTTACTTCGCACTTCTGTCAAAGGCTTCCCCGCGCTTCTTGTTTCGCACTTCTGTCAAGGCTTCCCCGCGCTTCTCTCGCACTTCTCCGAACTCATCTACTGCCTCAATCGTCTGCTCGTGCCGCTGTGTGGACGTCGCGTGCTTTTTCCAGGACTCGTCTGAGGTGGGGGCGTCTTCTGCGGGTTATATATGCCACGCCCCTGAACCTTCGCGAACCTCCTTGATGTTTCTCTCCACACCCTCTCCAAGTCCAACCCCTTGTTCGTGGTTGGTTGAGTGGGGCTGACTCACTCCTCCCCTCTATGACGAGGTGGGGACACGCCTTTCTTCCCCGACCCGAGCACATGTTCAATGGCGGCAATTGCAGCAAACCGCCCAATTCAGTCGGCAAAGGATGCAAAAAGGGGAATGCAGTTGGTAATGGAGGCTTTGAGGGAATTGAAAGGGGATCTATCTTATGTAATTCAGTGCAATGGAGTATTAAGTTAATGGAAGACAAGGCCTTACCCTAATACACATAACTAGTGGGGTCACCCGTGGGAATCCCACGGGCATGGACGTGTGTGACATTTCGACATATTGAGTTAGATGCTGCACCTGTTTCACAATAACACACATACACACACACACACACACACACACACACACACACACACACACACACCTCGTTTTTTCATTTCTGTATCTCACAATTCGGTCTCTCTCTTATTCACACACCCACACAAACACACACACACACACACACACACACACGTACACCGACACACATATACACATACACACACACATATATACACACACACGCAAACGCACATACACATACACACACACACACACACACATGCACGCACACGTACACACACATGTACACCGACACATGCATATACACATACACACATATACACATACACATATGGATACACACACATGCACACACATACACATATACACACACAGACACATACACATATACACATACACACACACACAGACACACACACACATGCACACACATACACACACACACACACACACACACATACACACACACACACACACACACACACACGCACCCACACTGACACACACCCACACTGACACACACCCACACTGACACACACCCACACCTACACTGACACACACCCACACTGACACAGACCCACACTGACACACACCCACACCCACACCCACACTGACACCCACGTCCCACACCCAAACTGACACACACCCAAACTGACACACACATACACATACACACACACACATACACTAGACACACACACACACAGACACACACACACACATGCATACACATACACACATATACATACATACACACACACACACACACACACGTACACACACATGTACACCCACACATATGCACACACATATATATATACACATACAGACACACATATATACACATACAGACACACACATATATACACATACACACATATATATACACACACATACACATGTGTACACACACATGTACACCAACACACATGCACACACATACACATATGCACATACACATATACACACACATATATATTGTTACGGACACGACTTATTAAGATGTTATGCTGGGCCGAGCGGAATGGCCGCCGTGTTCGCACAAGTTACCCGATTATACTCGAACGTTGGCCGAATCGCGCTACGCTAGATCAATGAAGGAAAGGACACAACGGCTGGGTTAAATGACACGACACCAGGGGTACAGTTCTCAAGACCTCCGGAGGAGGATATAATATGGGATATGCAGAACGTTTAGATTACACGGCACAAGAGGTACAGCACAGAAAGGTGGGCACTTATACACGGTCTTATCTTAATCCCGACAGACCACAGACAAACGGGACAAGACTGACTCACACAGGGATTGATGGCAAGTAAGGGCAGAATCGATGGCTCAAGGTGCACCTTGGCTCAGGGGCAGAATCGACCCGGTCCGGTCCAAAGATGCGGGTAGGTATCGTCGCGCTGGAGGTGGCGTCCGTTCTTCTTCGTAGCTGGGGCGCATCTCACGTCACCTCCGTCTTCCTGCGCCTGTCCAGCGGGGAGTGACACGCCCTCGGCTCGTTAGCTCCGCCCCAGATGGAATCGGTCCGCCGCTTCTTATTGGGTGCGGGGGGTTACCGGGCTCCACCCTTGACGAGGAGCTGACAGTGAGCCCCTGAGTGGTAACCCCGTCGGAGCACATGGTCAATGGCGGCTAACCAAGCCGGAGTGAGGACGCGCACTCCCCGCGCCGCTGTTGTTGTTGTTGGTGTTGTTGTTTCATGAGGAAGAGATGCGGGGAGGTATTGGGAGGTCCTAAACTTACTACTGGTGCCATACAATCACATTCTGGTGCAACGAAGAGTCAGAATTAATGGAAACGAGTCCTTAACTGACATAGACTAAGAATAACTAGCAAGATGTCCTATAGTTGTCTACGTGAGATGCGGTGAACCTGGGCACGACATTTAATGGGGGAAAAAGGGGAAGGTCGGGGCTACAGAGTGTTATTTACAGACAATGGGACTAGGGAATGGGGGATTGGGGATAGTTGGGGAGTATTGGGGAAATAGGGGAATATTTACAAGCGGATATGGATGGAGGCCAAATCCCATATCCGCAACATTGCACCCTTCTCTACCTCGGGGCGTCCCGACCCGATAAATCTTTACCTACTTTAGTGTGGCACTCAGAAGTAGTTCCCTCTACTATTAACTCTACCCTGAGTGCGACAGTTTTACAGATGTTCACAAATGAGTAAATATGTCCCCCTGCGACGTTGCACCCTTCTCCTCACAGAAACACACCCACAGGATAACCGAATCGCGGAAAGAATCCTCAAACTAAACATACAGCCGGTAGGGAGCATTATTTACAATTGACGCTACTTTATTTACAAGACTAACCCAGGACCTGTGATTGTTCTTTCTGGGGGGGAGACAGTCTGCTCTGCATCAATGCACCATTAAAGCACCCAAAAACGCACCAAAGCACCCTCAAGCACCAATCGGTGCAGTCACCATTGTTCATGAAAATAAAAACAACAACCCCTAACCCTGCAGGTGTCTCTTGCTCTTCGGCTCCCTCTGCTGGTTATTATTATTGTCTTCCAGTTGTTGTCTTTCTTTCATTTTCTTACTGGCGGCCTATTTGCAATAAAGTGTGCCCCATGTGTCCTTTTTATTTTCTTTATTTATGGCCCACAGGGCCGACTACGTGTGGTTCACCTGTGGGGCATCGGTGCCCTGTGGCCAAGGTCCGCCAGCAAGATTTCGGGCCCTCATGGCCGGTTCCAGCAGAGGGGCCATGCCCCAACCCATGGGGTCCATCAGTGGTGCTCGGCCACAGGCATGTGGTCCATAATGTGGTGCATCGATGCAGACAGCTGGTTCTGAGAGTGCCGGGCGCACAATGCCCGACTAATGCACGCTCCCCTCGGCACCCAATGGCGCACAGGTCATGTGGGAGACAAAAGGGGAAAGACAATGAGCGAGGGGTAAGGTCACAAGGGTACACATCAATAAGGCAATGCAAGGCGAAATGCGTACGGAGAGCGAAGTGAGAAAGCTCGTCCCTACCGTACGTCACCCCCCTGTCACCTACCCTACCCTTGCCCTTACCCCATATGTACAAAATCTACACATTTACAAATTCGTCACTACTGTCACGTCTTCCCCATATTTCCCCTATACCAAATTCGTCTCCACAATCCCTCTACTTCAAAATTTGCCATCACCAAATTCATCATCAATCCTCATAAGGAGGCAGAGATGGAACATCAAAGCACAATGTCACACCCACGTCATGATGCGTCTCACATTCCAAACATCTGCACAATAAAATAACAAAACATGGCATGGTGTGGAGGTACGTCATCTCAGGTGAGTGCATGTAGATGGTGCGAGGAGACTTCAATCCTAACTATCCTCTAAATGACATTAACACACTTTACACTACCCGGGGTCTTTCCCTGCCAATCCATTGGCCAACTTACTCTATGGGTTCTAAAAACCAATTCCCATTGACCAAACTGTGGTGCCTCTCAATTTGGGGTCTCACTCCCCCGATTCATCTCCCGGTGCCTTCGCACAATTTCTGGGCTGTGACGTGTAGCTCTCCCAGCAGGTCTACCCACCTGCACACCTCCACCACTGCAGTTGCCTCCGAGCTTACCTGCTCCTTACCCTAACCTAACTACCTGGGGAAGGCCCTCTGGCGCTCTCCCCACTCGGTGCCCTCTCTGGCACTGGGCTACCTGGGTCTGTCCTCCGGATCCTCGGGCCCCACTGACACTAACGGCTCCCAGAGCCCACCTGCGGCCTCACCTGGCCGACATCCTCACAGTGGTGGAGTGCCCAACCAACTACACACACTAACAGGCTACACGCCCAGCCATTTCCACAACACTAATGCACCCATCCACAACACCATTCTGCAACCGCACCACAAATGCCAATATCCAACCACAATTTACCTATACCCTCTACCTAACACTTACACTACCCGCCCCGGGTATCCGTGATGGGGGTCCACTCTTCCCCCATTCACACCTTCGCACCATCCACTCCACTCCACAATTTCCACCATTCTCACTCCATGTATTCCACACACCTGCACTTGCACACCTGTGCTCTCACACCTGGTGCCACCTGCACCCTTCTCTCCCCAAGCGCATTCGTGCTGATCCACAACACTCACTACTCATACACTGCTCCACACACCTGTCCAGCTCTCACACAGCATCATCTCATCTAACTACTCCCCTCTGAAACTTGCGCTTCCCAGTCGTCCCTTTAACTATTGCGCTCCCACGTCATTATAATCCACACTAATCTACCTGCGTCCCCACTACAGGTATCCTTGTCACTAACTAACCTTAACGTCACCTAATGTCATCTTCGCTAGATCCCTACACACCATATCCTAACCCACCCGGGCTAGTTTTCACTGCCATATACCCCATAAGCTATAGCTCCTTTGCCCCCACCTTTGTGAGGGATGACAGAGTTGCCATCCCACCACATCGGGCATCTCCCACTACCAATTTTGCACATCAAATTTCAACAAATCAAAAATTTGCCAATCACTACTCATCATCTGCCAATCATTACTGCCAATCCTTTGCCAATCATCAAATTTTGTTTTTCTAATTTCGGGGCCAAAACACTATCCTCATCACCCGTCTACTTATTAGATCCTCTCGGTGCGCCGTGACATCATTAAACTCGGTTCGTAAAGCCGAGCAATGAATTTGGGTGGTTTGGTCGCCTGCAGGTTGAATCCGTCCGGCTTTCGGTTCAAGGGAGGTGGTTTGGTTGGACCGAGGCTCCACGCACCATCTCGGCGCGGCACCTTGCGGTCCCGGGCCCGATGGCTCAATCTCCCTCGGTCGGAACCCCGTCCCCACGAGGGGGCACCGTTCCGCTTCCTCCCACTCGCCCTCGAACCGGTCGCCTCGCCCGCCAAGGCCCGGACTCGACCGTGCGGGGCGGGGCCAAGCCCGAATCGGCAACGACGCTTCGAAGAGAAGCGACGCAGCATCGACCCGCGCCGGGCCTCGCACCCAACAAAGCACCCCTCGCACCGAGCGCTCGCATCGGCTATCCGTCGCCCTAACCGCTAACCTGGTTACCGTCGATGCTTTACTTGCATGCTCACAAGCATACGCTACCCCTTTCACCCTCACAAAAACACACCCATTCGCCGACGCACACTTTTTCCTCCCACGCGTGCCATTTCCACTCACACGGGACCCTTCACCAACGCCCGGATGCTTCCTCGATCCCAAGCGCGCGAAAATTCTTTTGTCGCTAAACATCCTCTTACAAAATCTCCCCGCACAATACACAGCACGTCTCACCTTCGGGGTTCTTCTTCCTCCCTGCACCAAAACCTGCAAACTTCCATTTGGATTAACGAGTACATCATCATGATGTGAGCAGGGACTTTGTACATAATCCATTTCTCCCTGCAATTCCCGGGCTACCTCCGTCATCTCTTCAATTTTAATTCCCAGCACTGCTTTTTCTTTATTCACCTCGACGACCGCTGGCTTTAATAAAACACCCTCTACCTCATCGGTCGCCGGCTTTTCCAAACCCCGTGTCGCGATTTCTACCCCCGTCATTGTACCCGTGCTTTCCTCCGCTTCGCTCAACCAGCGCTTTTCGACCCGCTTTACCTCCTCGTGCACCCCTGGGACCCTTTCGCCCAACTTGCGGTCTCTGTCCCTCTGCTCCCTTGCCTCTCTATCGGCCCTCATTCCGTTCGTTGTTGCTTCAATTTCGTTTAACAATCGCTCACTGTTCCGGTTCAAAAGGGCTTCCATTTCAGCCATAAATAATTGCATGTCTTCCACCGTTGGTACAAAGGGCGCGGCAAAATTTGGTGCCGCTGTAACCACGTGCGCGAGAGCGCCATTTTGTGCACCTGATACCTCCTCAACCACACCTTCTTTACTCTCCTCCACCATTTTCCCCACTTCTTCCCTGGGGTCCTGGGTCGATTCTACCCCACTCTCCTCTACCGGAACCCAGCCGTCTTGATCTGCCATAGCGCGACTTTCAAAATTCGGGTTTTTATTTTTTTTTGTAAAACACAATCAAATTTCGCCGTTATAATTTCGAGCGCGTGAAACGCGCTCCGGGACCGATCCCACTTCCCGACACCAATTGTTACTCTAATAGTACAATTGGTGTTCCAAAATTTGGGCTAAATGAATTTAGTCCCAGGTCCGAATCCAACTCCTGACAACCAATTGTTACGGACACGACTTATTAAGATGTTATGCTGGGCCGAGCGGAATGGCCGCCGTGTTCGCACAAGTTACCCGATTATACTCGAACGTTGGCCGAATCGCGCTACGCTAGATCAATGAAGGAAAGGACACAACGGCTGGGTTAAATGACACGACACCAGGGGTACAGTTCTCAAGACCTCCGGAGGAGGATATAATATGGGATATGCAGAACGTTTAGATTACACGGCACAACAGGTACAGCACAGAAAGGTGGGCACTTATACACGGTCTTATCTTAATCCCGACAGACCACAGACAAACGGGACAAGACTGACTCACACAGGGATTGATGGCAAGGAAGGGCAGAATCGATGGCTCAAGGTGCACCTTGGCTCAGGGGCAGAATCGACCCGGTCCGGTCCAAAGATGCGGGTAGGTATCGTCGCGCTGGAGGTGGCGTCCGTTCTTCTTCGTAGCTGGGGCGCATCTCACGTCACCTCCGTCTTCCTGCACCTGTCCAGCGGGGAGTGACACGCCCTCGGCTCGTTAGCTCCGCCCCAGATGGAATCGGTCCGCCGCTTCTTATTGGGTGCGGGGGGTTACCGGGCTCCGCCCTTGACGAGGAGCTGACAGTGAGCCCCTGAGTGGTAACCCCGTCGGAGCACATGGTCAATGGTGGCTAACCAAGCCGGAGTGAGGACGCGCACTCCCCGCGCCGCTGTTGTTGTTGTTGGTGTTGTTGTTTCATGAGGAAGAGATGCGGGGAGGTATTGGGAGGTCCTAAACTTACTACTGGTGCCATACAATCACATTCTGGTGCAACGAAGAGTCAGAATTAATGGAAACGAGTCCTTAACTGACATAGACTAAGAATAACTAGCAAGATGTCCTATAGTTGTCTACGTGAGATGCGGTGAACCTGGGCACGACATTTAATGGGGGAAAAAGGGGAAGGTCGGGGCTACAGAGTGTTATTTACAGACAATGGGACTAGGGAATGGGGGATTGGGGATAGTTGGGGAGTATTGGGGAAATAGGGGAATATTTACAAGCGGATATGGATGGAGGCCAAATCCCATATCCGCAACAATATATATACACATACACACATGTACACCCACACACACACAAACACACACACACATATACACACACACACACACATATACACATACAGACACACACACACACACAGACATATATATACACATACACATATATGCACACACACACACACACACACACACACACACACACACACACACACACACACACACACACACGTGCACACACACACACACACACACACACACACACACACACACGTCCCACATGTATATATCCCACATCCCACATGTATATACATGTTTAAAGTGTACGTGCCCTTCCCCCCTCCCCCGCCCGGCAACGCTGAGTACTTCTGCTAGTAACTAATGAAATAAAAACGAAGAAATATCTCTGGGTAATTTCCTGAAACTCGGTGAAATTCGCTGAAATTCGCTGAAATTCGCTCGGTGTATCGGTGAAATATTTTATTTGGGCGGTGTAGAATTGCTTCGAACGAAATATCTCGAAGCAATTTCCCGTCTGTGTTTCATGTCCATGCACACGTGAAATGGAGTTTGTTTTTGCACACGTGAAATGAACATGTGAACCTTTACTTCCGGATAATAATGTTGAATGAAATAAAAACGAAGAAATATAGTGGGGTCACCCGTGGGACATTTCGACATATTGAGTTAGATGCTGCACATTCAAAATGGTTACTGGCAATTCATCAGATCCAGAAATGGTGTAATGAACACAATTTATTTATTTCACATAATATGTGACCCCTCACTCCTCTCCACCTGACACTCTCCTCTCTCCACCTGACACTCTCCTCTCTCCACCTGACACTCTCCTCTCTCCACCTAGCACTCCTCTCCTCTCCAATCCCTCACATTCCTCTCCTCTCCAATCCCTCACATTCCTCTCCTCTCCAATCCCTCACCTCTCCAATCCCTCACACTCCTCTCCTCTCCAATCCCTCACTCCCCTCTCCAATCGCTCCTCACTCGCCTCTCCAATCGCTCCTCACTCGCCTCTCCAATCGCTCCTCACTCGCCTCTCCAATCGCTCCTCACTCGCCTCTCCAATCGCTCCTCACTCGCCTCTCCAATCGCTCGTCACTCGCCTCTCCAATCGCTCCTCACTCGCCTCTCCAATCGCTCCTCACTCGCCCCTCCAATCGCTCCTCACTCGCCTCTCCAATCGCTCCTCACTCGCCTCTCCAATCGCTCCTCACTCGCCTCTCCAATCGCTCCTCACTCGCCTCTCCAATCGCTCCTCACTCGCCTCTCCAATCGCTCCTCACTCGCCTCTCCAATCGCTCCTCACTCGCCTCTCCAATCGCTCCTCACTTGCCTCTCCAATCGGCTTTCCCCGTCTCGTTTCTCTCGTTTTTCTCCCGTCTCGTTCTTTTTCTTGCTCCAAATCGGCCCGTCTCGCCCGTCGGCCCGTCTCGCCCGTCGGCCCGTCTCGCCCATCGGCCCTTCGGCCCGTCTCGCCCGTCGGAATCGGAAATCGGGCCGTCTTGCTTTCTTGCTTGCGCGTAAATAAATTGTGTTCATTACACCATTTCTGGATCTGATGACTTGCCAGTAACCATTTTGTAAAAATGAATGTGCAGCATCTAACTCAATATGTCGAAATGTCACACACATCCATGCCCGTGGGATTCCCACGGGTGACCCCGCAAGTTTGCATTGACGTTCGTCGACGGACTCGTTCGCCCGTCTCATTCGCTTTCTTGCTATTCAAGTCTGCGTTCTTCATCGATCGTCTCATTCATTTTGGAAATAGAAGTTTCCACGCAGCGCATGAATTGTCACGATCCTCAAGAGGAAGTGTCTCGTAATCATCAAATGATAGATGGCAAGTAAATTATATTGTGGAAAATTAAAGATTTCAAATAAACCTATTTAAAGTGTATGCGCACATAACTAATAAAAAAAACGAAGAAATATCTCTCGGTAATTTCCTGAAACATATTTTACTTCCGGCTAATGTTGAATGAAATAAAAACGAAGAAATATATGTCGGCATCATTGTTGACGTTTTTGTGACGACTGTCATCAAACGAAAAAGTAATATATCTAACGGAAAAGCAAAAGCGAATTTTTAATATATATCGACACATTGCCGTCGGTGTCATGTTGGGCGGTGTATGATACACCATGACGCGATTTTTAAAAATATATCTCTGCATTTTCCCGCGTGTGTGGAATGTTTGTGGAAAATTAAAGATTTCAAATAAACCTATTTAAAGTGTATGCGCACATAACTAATAAAAAAAACGAAGAAATATCTCTCGGTAATTTCCTGAAACATATTTTACTTCCGGCTAATAATGTTGAATGAAATAAAAACGAAGAAATATATGTCGGCATCATTGTTGACGTTTTTGTGACGACTGTCATCAAACGAAAAAGTAATATATCTTAACGGAAAAGCAAAAGCGAATTTTTAATATATATTGACACGTTGTCGTCGGTGTCATGTTGGCCGGTGTATGATATGACGCGATTTTAAAAAATATATCCCTGCATTTTCCCGCGTGTGTGGAATGTTCTCAATTATTGCTGACACCGAGTCTGAAACCATCGATAAAAATGAAATCATATGGTGAGTTAGATTGGAGATAAAGGCGTGAGAGAGACTCAATGGCCTTGAGTTGAAGTTACAGGCGTTTGAGAATTCATTTCGTTCTATAAACGGCAACTTTCATCGGATTTTCTTCCCGTTTTTTTTCAACCGAGTCTAAAACTATGTTAGCAACTGTGAAAAATGAAATGATATATCGAATTTGATTTGAAATAAAACTGGGAGAGAGAGCAAGACACCACGGGCCTACAAAACAGGCCTCAAAGCTATGCTAGTTAATAAAATGGTGGATATTTGTTTATAATTATATGAAGCCACTTCCAGAATGGGTGGAGCTATGGGTGGAGCTGCTCTGCAAACCGAGTAAGCCACACCCCGGACAGACACCCAACAGACAGACAGGATCATCTACGGCTATTATAATATAGATAAGGAAATAACTGTCAACAAAGATATATGGTGTCCTTCGTGTATGCTTTATGGAATTAACTACGGGAACGCCCTTTGACCTTTATACAACAACAAATGCAGGAAGGAGGGTGGCATTTTACCACAATTCATTACACAACAATAATATAAAAAAAACAACATTCTCATATCCACAACAATATATATATATATACACATACACACACACATACACACATATATATATATATATATATATATATATATATATATATATATATATATATATATATATATATATATATATATATATATATATTGTTGCGGTTCTACGCCGCCCTTCTTCCCCTTACAAAGGGGGGATTAATCCCCTTGTTCTTGCTGGGCTTGGCGGAACCGAGGCTTGATACGTCCCTTCCGGACAAACGCAGAGTAGGGTCTCGGGACCAATTCTCGCTCGTACCTAATTCCCTGCGCCGCCCTGGAAGCGAGGAAGCAAGCCTCGCACGAGCCACGTGTGGTTTGAGTACACCGAGCGGATTGACTACCACTTGGTCCGTGCAGTCTTAGTTAGTGGAACCCGATTTGAGCGATCCTATTCGTACCACTCTTCGCCAATGAAGAAACCACAGAAACGATCGAATGGAAGAAAGGAAGAACACAGGTTTAATTATTCCCACACGTATTTACAATGATCGGGGACGAAGAGACACAGAGCAGCCTTAGTCAATCTTAACTTATCCCCTGGACTCGGGCCCGTCACACACTCACACAGGGAATTGCAGATGGGTAGATGTTCAGCCAACGCGTCGACGTGGTTGTCCAGAGACGGCCCCCGTCCGGCTCTCCACGGTCCCAGCACGTCCCGCGAAGATGGTAGCAGGCGATGGCAAGAACTCGTAGCGCGTCTCCCGAACAAAGCAGATGATGAGGCGGAACGGCAAAGGTCGGGACTCTCCGCGCGGCTGGCGATTACACAGCCGTTTTCCTCACTCGCGTGACTTAATGCACTGTATAGCGATCGGCCTCAAACTCAACTGAGCGTCACGTATTAATAGCGCGTCTTTTGGTTCATGCGCGTCGGGCTTCACCTGCGTATCTTGTACAGCTCTCGGACGCTCACAACTCCTCTTCCTCGATCCTTCTAGGCTGGCCAGTGCACGCGAGTTCTTTGCTCATTAAGTCTTTCGCTCTGAGTCCTCCGCTTCAGTCCTTCTCTCGCGAGTCCTTTGCATCGAGTCCTTTCAAGCAGCAGTCCTTCTCTCGCGAGTCCTTCGAGTGCAAGTCCTATCGGGGGCTTTGTGCAGCGGGTTATATAGCTACGCCCCCGAACCTTCTGGAACCCCCTCGAACCTTCTCACCACGCCCTGTGACGCAACGCCGCCGCCACCACCTCTGAGCCCTGATTGGCGGCTCGTGCTTACAGTCAGAGCTTCTGCCGCTCCGCCCCGACTACGCCCCGACCCTCCTAGCCTGCCTCGTGTTAATTCATCCAAAATGAACCAAATTTAGCGCAAAGGGGCATGAGGCTTAGGGAAGCTGGAAAGTCGGTAGAATTAGGGCCTATTCTCCTGGCTCTACTCAACGCAGAACTAACAATGGAAAAGGACTAAGCTTCCAAATACTAAGACATAACTATACTATCGCGAGGCTACATGTTGCTTGTGTGACTAACTATGAGGGGGAAATTTTAACCTTTATTAAACTCACTGTACAAACTCAAAACTGCAACACTGCCCCTCTCCCTCGTCAGACTCGTCCCCGAGTCGAACCTACAAAAACTGGAACGACCGGTTTTGAGAAAGATCTGGGACTAACTTTTACTTACGTGTGACATTTAGATGTGGTTCCCCCTAACATTTACTCTAACCCGTGTGTGCGGCAGTTTTACAACACTAAATATGTCCCACCTACTGCGTTGAGTAGCTAACTTACATACTCACGCCCACAATTAACCGAATTGCGGAATTGTTTTCAAACTAAACATAAAGCCGGTGGGCAGCATTTTTATATACAAGCACAAAACCTAACCTTATTTACAGTTCTATGACCCAGGACCTGTCCTTTTTTGGAAAGAAGATTGGAGGGGAGAGAAAGCACAGCAAAGCACAAATACACATTTCAAAAGTCACATTTCAGTTGCTGGTGTCTTACATCTTCTATCTTCTGTGTGCACATATCGAACCGGCATGCCCCCGGACCGGCATACAGGCCATTCCTGCTCTTCGGGGCTTAATAAACTTACAATCTTCTCGTCCCTAGCACACACACAAAAAAAAAAAAGAAGCACAACAAGTGTGTTCGTTTATTTGCCAGCAGGGCCAACCCTATGTGGTCCAACTGCGTGACATTGATGCCACTCAAAACAAGTGGTCCGAAGACGCAAGGTGAGTTTGCATCAAGGTGCTGCACAGTAGAAGTGTAAGGCCACAAAACCTGTGGTCCATAAGTGTAATGTGATAATGTGCAGCAAAGTTATAACAAACGAAAAGGATACGGCAGCAAAGTGCTGCGCAGTTCAGCTGCGCAGGTTTAGCAAAGTGCAGCAGGGGTGCTGCACAGGTGCAGCTGCACAGTTCCACCTCCAAAATGGTCCTGGGGTGGGGGGAGAGACACAGCACCACCAGCAAAGTGGAAAGGGCACAAAGGTACACAGCAATACAAGGTAATGCAGCATGAGGGGTGCGGCAGAGCGAGCAGAGCAAGCTCGTCCTTAACCGTTCGTACCCCCCAACGTCAGCTTACACTACCCTTGCCCTTCCCTGTATTTACAAATTCAAATCCGTCTCTACGTCCTGTCTCCCATATCCCCCTCTAATACCAAATTCGTCTCTCAATCCCTCACTTGAATGAAGGAATGGAACAAACACAATGTCTCATCACGTCATGATGCGTCTTACTCTCAAATATTGCACTTGGTCTTGGTGCGGAGCTTCGTTCTCTTTGGTGAATGGATGTGGATGGCGCGAAAGGAATTTCTCTCATCCTAACTACACTAATTGACATTAACTCATTTGCACTACCCGGGGCCGTACCCTGCCAATTGGCCATTTTAAAACTAAGTGGTTCTAAAAACCAAATTCCCCATTGACCACTCTGCGGTGCCCTACGAATTTGGGTCTCACTCCCCAATTTTTCACACTGTGCCCTTGCACAATTTTGGGGCTGGGTCGTGTGGCTCCACTAGCAGGTCTACCTACCTGCGCACCTCCGCCACTGAAGTCGCTACCCGAGCTTACCTGCTCCTGCGACTACCTAAACTGGGGAATGCCCCTCCTGGCTCTTTACCCCTCTGATGCCCTCCTTGGCATTGGGCTACCCGGGTCCTTCCCTTGGATCCTCGGGCCCCACTGAACAACTCAAGACTACTCTAACTGGCTCCCAGAGCCTACCTGCGGCCTCACCTGGCCGACAGACTACCAGTGGCGGAGTGCCCCAATAACCATACTCACCAATTAAGCCACACGCCCAGCCATGTCACTGGCTTATGCACCCTCCAAAGCACTACTTTGCCACCACTCGCACCACAGGTGTCAATATCCAAACAAATTTTGCCTAAGCCCTCTACCTGGGTTTTACACTATCCCCCCGGGCTTTCGCGAATGGGTTCCACTCTTCCCCCATTCAATCCTTCGCACCATGCATTCCACACCTTTTAATTCCACACCAAGCATTCCACACCAAATATTCGCACACCATTTAGTCCACACACCATTCGTCTCGCACACCTTTTGTGCTCACACACCTCAAATACAATTCCTTTTGTGTCCCATACACAACTCCTGGTTATTCTCAACCAATTCCTCATACACACAGCATCATCTATCTACCTGCTTTTCCCCTAACACTCGTGCTTCCCCGTCATCCCATTAAACTAAGCACTCCCACGTCATTAACATCCACCTAAGCTACCTACGTCCCCACTACAGTACAAATGTCACGACTTAACTCTCCTGTCTCCTATTGTCATCTAATTTCCCTATCAATTATCCTAGCCCTCCCTCGGCTAGCTTCGGTGCCCCATGGAGGTAACCATCGCTGGCCCCCCATGTGCCTATACTGCCATCCCCCTAATCTAATGCTCATGAGCCCGGCGTGAGGAATGGTAAAACTACCATTCCCCCACGCAGGGTACCATTCCCCAACACTATTGCCATTCGTCCACTATACTCGAGCCTCTTTGTGCGGAAATACATTGTCACAGCTCGGCTTTGAAAAGCCGAGCAATCCATATGGGTGGTTGGTCTACTGTAGGTTGGGTCCGTCCGGCATTTTCGATCCAGGGCAGGAGACATTGATGGGCCGAGGTTCAGAGCTCCATCTCTACGCGGTGCCTCGCGGTCCCACGCACGATGGCCCAACCGCCCACGGTCGGAGCACCGCACCCGCGATGGGGCGCGGCTCCAAACTCTCCTACCTCCCCTTGAACCTCGCCGTTTGCCTTTCCCGCCACGACGCGGCGCCAACCATACATGGCGGGGTCCGGCACGAACCGTACATGGCGGTCCTTGTGAAACCGCCGCGGCATCGATCCCCGCCGGTCCCCGCTACAAACAAAGCACACAACTCACCGAGGGTTCACGTCGGCTATCCTTCGCGCTAAACGCTACCCCGGTCTGTGTCGATGCTTGAGCCGCATTCTCACACCTCACGACCCACTCCACACTCGCACACCTAGGCGTCCCCCGCGCCTTCCATACACTCCATACATTCTGTTACAGCACTCTCCTGTGCACACTCTTCTCTTACACACTCAGGTGCACACCACCCAGGTGCACTCATGCCCCTCACACACTTCATTACACACTTTTCCTCCACACACTCCTTTACCCCACATTTTTCTGTTACATACTCCGTAACACAATCGGCCATCGCACACCCGCGCACACACCCTGACGCACACTCTTCCGTTACGTACTCTGTAACGTCCACGGGTGTGCACTCTCCTGGTACACACCCAATAACACGCTCTGGTGTGCACTCCTTCGCACACTCTCCTGTAACACACTCTCCTGTGTTACGTGCTCCTCCCGACCCCCTGGTCACGGTGTACCTCCGAGCCCCGAGAGGAGACACGGCAGAAAAATATGTTATTCCGTGTCAAAAATCAATATTGAAACCACACCAATGGTTATCAACAAACAAGTAATGTATTAACAATCACACAAGAATAACGGTACAACAATAATGGCAATCAGAAGTACAATCAACACATCTTATGATGGTACCATCAGCTAGGATAAGATAACTCACTGTGCTCCAAGTGAGTGAAAAGAACACTCCCCAATGTCTCTATAGCTCAAAGGTGATCCCCTCCAGCGAGTGGCAGAGCGAGATCAAATCGAAACCCGAACCCCGTTCAGATGACGGGCCCGGTCACACTGCCAAAACAGCTCACATGCGTAGGCGGCCGAAGCGGCATAAAGAGTCACGTGGTCCAAAACCATGTCAGGCAAACTCACAGAGGAATGGGAAATCCAAAGGCGCCCTCCAGATATGAACGTTCACTGTTCAGTCGGCGAACCGCAAATTAATCTTCAAACTCCGCGTTGCGCACACACATCCCCGACAGACGACAGGATGGTGACAGAACTGACGCGTAGCAAAGACCTTTTGCGATGAACAAAGCGCGAGGGTCAAAATGGCTGACGGCTCGTACTTGAGTCGAAACGACCCGGCGATGATTCGTCAGAATCCCAACGCCAAACCTGATCACGCAGGTTTATCAATCCCAGCGATAACACCTATCGCAGGAATTCCTTTCAAGGAAACTCAAAGTTCACTCATGACTTTCGTTCGACAACGCTCGCTCCGGAGCTTGAAGCGACCAGCTTCTTGTCCGACTTTTGCCCCGCCTTCGTTTCTCCCACCTCTTCTTCTTCGTCTTCCGGTTCCCGAACCGGTTTCCTGTTTCATTTAACATTAACATTTTTACCTTGTGACAATAATAATGGATAACTCCCTCAAACAATAATAATAATACTACATAATACTTTCAAGGGGATGAAAACCACAACAACGGAAGTGACGAATCCGTAACACCTGTTACACACTCTTCCCGCACACATTCCGGTGTGCATTCTCTCTCACTCTCCTCGGCCATCGTACACTCTGTAACACACTCTCCTGTTACACACTCGCGCTCCGGTGCACACTTCTCTCTCACATGCGCGGTGCGCGCCATTCACTCTCGTACACCGCACAACGGCCCTTCCACGACCGCCCGGGTTTCGTCTCGATCCCAAGCGCGCCAAAACCCTTTTCCCGCCAAACACATTCGCGCCATTATATCTCACCTCGGGGACCTTTTTCTCCGCCAGCAGCACCTGCAAACTTTTATTGGGGTTAGCAAGCACGTCATCATCTATCTATAATTCCAGTAATCTCTGTGTGTGTGTGTGTGTGTGTGTCTGTGTGTGTGTATGCGACCGCTGTTTCTCGACAACTACCGGTCCGATATACTTGAAACTTGCCAGGTATATTGCTGGGGACCCGAGGATGTGCCTTTTCAAGGTTTGAAATTAATCGGACAAGTAGTTACCGAGCTATGGCGATTTCTTTACCAAACTCCGCAAGCCGTTCGCTTTGGACCAAACCATTGCATGTAAATAGAGGGGGGGGATTGTCACCGTACTCGCAAGCCGTTCGCTTTGGACCAAACCATTTCATGTAAATAGAGGGGGGGGATATAATTTTAGATATATACGTATATAGTACGGGCATGCCCTAGTGGTGCAAATGCAGACTTTGTGCAAATCCCATTTCTTCCCTCTGTGCTATATCCTCTATTTCTGCCGTCTCTTCAGCCCCAATCATTTCTTCTTCAATTTGAATTATTTCTTTTCCTAGCTCGACGACCGCCGGCGCGCATAAAATTTTCTTTTCCAATTCGGCGGCCGTCGGCTCTTTTACACCCCGAGTCGCGATTTCTATTCCCTCGGTCAATTTAGCCGCGCTCTGCTCTACCCCGCTCTCCACGCGTTCCTCACACCGCGGTACCTCGTTGCGTCCCAATGCGACTTCCTCGCTCAACCTGCGCCCAATGTCCTCCCCCATTTCTTTTATTAACTCCCCTCGGGTGTCCATTTTTGCATTCATTTCATTTATGTCATTCTTTTGGGCGTCAATTATTTCCCTTTTCTATTCGTCCCCCATCTCTTTCATTTCTGCCATAAATTGCGCCATGAAGGATTGCATGTCCATAACCCCCACTTGCGCAGCGGGCGCGGCCCTCGTCGCCACGTGCGAGGCGCGGCCATTGTCTACCCCTACTGCCGGCCCCTCATCAGCTCTTCCTTCGTCCTGGGTCATTAATTTTTTATTTTATACCCCCACCGGCATTCGACCGCTTTGACTAGCCATGGTACGAATATACAATTTTGGATTTTAAAAAACTAAATTTTGGTCGCTCGTAATTTGGAGCCAATAGTCCAAAAAAATTTGGTTATGGTTCCAAATTCCACTCCTGGACACCAATTGTTATGGCCAATATGTAAAATTGGTGTCCAAAATTTTGTCCCAGGTTCCAAATCCCACTCCTGACACCAATTGTTGCGGTTCTACGCCGCCCTACTTCCCCTTACAAAGGGGGGATTAATCCCCTTGTTCTTGCTGGGCTTCGCGGAACCGAGGCTTGATACTTCCCTTCCGGACAAACGCAGAGTAGGGTCTCGGGACCAAGTCTCGCTCGTACCTAATTCCCTGCGCCGCCCTGGAAGCGACGAAGCAAGCCTCGCACGAGCCACGTGTGGTTTGAGTATGCCGAGCGGATTGAGTACCACGTAGTCCGTGCAGTCTTAGTTAGTGGAACCCGATTTGAGCGATCCTATTCGTACCACGCTTAGCCAATGAAGAAACCACATAAACAATCAAATGGAAGAAAGGAAGAACACAGGTTTAATTATTCCCACACGTATTTACAATGATCGGGGACGCAGAGACACAGAGCAGCCTTAGTCAATCTTAACTTATCCCCTGGACTCGGGCCCGTCACACACTCACACAGGGAATTGCAGATGGGTAGATGTTCAGCCAACGTGTCAACGTGGTCGTCCAGAGACGGCCCCCGTCTGGCTCTCCACGGTCCCAGCACGTCCCGCGAAGATGGTAGCAGGCGATGGCAGGAACTCGTAGCGCGTCTCCCGAACAAGGCAAATGATGAGACGGAACGGCAAAGGGCGGGACTCTCCGCGTGGCTGGCGATTACACAGCCGTTTTCCTCACTCGCGTGACTTAATGCACTGCATAGCGATCGGCCTCAAACTCAAACGAGCGTCACGTATTAATAGCGCGTCTTTTGGTTCTTGCGCGTCGGGCTTCGCCCGCGTGTCTTGTACAGCTCTCGGACGCTCACAACTCCTCTTCCTCGATAATTCCAGGCTGGCCAGTGCGCGTGAGTTCTTTGCTCATTAAGTCTTTCGCTCTGAGTCCTCTGCTTCAGTCCTTCTCTCGCGAGTCCTTTGCATCGAGTCCTTTCAAGCAGCAGTCCTTCTCTCGCGAGTCCTTCGAGTGCAAGTCCTATCGGGGGCTTTGTGCAGCGGGTTATATAGCTACGCCCCCGAACCTTCTGGAACCCCCTCAAACCTTCTCACCACGCCCTGTGACGCAACGCCGCCGCCACCCCCTCTGAGCCCTGATTGGCGGCACGTGCTTACCGTCAGCGCATCTGCCGCTCCGCCCCGACTCCGCCCTGACCCTCCTCGCCTGCCTCATGTTAATTCACCCAAAATGAACCAAAGTTAGCGCAAAGGGGCATGAGGCTTAGGGAATCTGGAAAGTCGGTAGAAGTAGGGCCTATTCTCCTGGCTCTACTCAACGCAGAACTAACAATGGAAAAGGACTAAGCTTACAAATACTAAGACATAACTATACTATCGCGAGGCTACATGTTGCTTGTGTGACTAACTATGAGGGGGAAATTTTAACCTTTATTAAACTCGCTGTACAAACTCAAAACCGCAACAATATGTATGTGTATATATATATATTGTTGCGGAAACGGAGCACGGCACTCCCCTTAGCGGGGGGGGGGGGGGTGGGGGGGTTAGTCCCCCTTTTACTGGCCGTCTCCGATCCTGAAGCCACCCCGCTCCACAAGGCAGAGGGATAGCTCCGCTCGAGACCGCGGACAAGATGTTATTTGCCGAGCGGATTAGCAGCCCACGGCTCGAGCCATTAACAAAACTAAACCCGATCCTAAACGTTGGCCAAATCGTGCCACAGGTACTCAATGATGGAAATCACAAAGACGAACGGATGTGAAGAAAAGAAGGCAGAGTAAGGAGGAACAGGAATTTATTACTACTATTTACACAATCAAAGAAACCAAAGGAGATGGAAAGATACGAAAATAATTTACAGAAGAAGAAGAAGACACAGTGCAATTCTACTTATACAAGCTTAACTTATTCCCAGGGACAACACAGACAAACAGACGACATTCAGACTTACACGAGTGGGGGATGAAGGCAGGAACGAATGGCTGGAAGGAGAGGAAGGTTCAGGTGGGACTGCAGAACGGCCGGGCTGGGAGCGAGCAGCCGCCGACTCTCCACACTCGGGTCCACACGGCCGGGATGCTCGCAGCAACACGTCGGAGTTTGTCGTGGCAAAGCTGGTTGGAACAGCGTCTCCCTTCCCAGAGCTCTCTATTCGGGCTCCTTCAACTCTCTGGCTCCCTCAATGATTTCGTCCTTCACCTCTTTCACCAAGCAGTCCCTCCACTGAACTCTTACACGCATCTCCTGGGTCACGCATCTGCCACATCTGCCGCATCTCCGGAATAGGCTTGCGCGGGCGCTTTTATAACGCGCTTTTAGATCAATGCGCGCCACGCCCGTGATGGTATCTCACCAGCCCTGATTGGCTGGTGGGGGCTCGCTGGCTCCACCTTCTGATGACGAGGGGCGGGTGGGCAACGCCCTTGATATAGCTCCTCCCCCTTCTTCTCCGAGGCTTGACCACGCCGTAATGGCGGCAAATGCAGTTGGCAAGGGAGGCTTTGGGGGAATTTGAAAAAGGGGATCTATCTTCGATTCGGTGCAATGCAGTGTCAACTAATGGGCAACAGAGCCTTATACTGACATGGAATAAAGAAATAATTCTAGAGAGGTTCTATGGTGGCCTACGTGCTTGTATATCGACTAGCTACGGTGCACTCATTTCAATTAACAGCCAATTAAAAGGGGAAATGTACACAGGAAATTTAATACTAAATTTACAAAGTGAAGGTTCTATAAACCGTAACAATATATATATATATATATATATATATATATATGTTGAAGGTGCTCCCACGTCGATCGGAAGAATGGACGCGACAAAAAGCTGGAATTCGTCCGAGTTGCTTTATTCCAACAAAACAGCTCAGGTACTCTCAAAAGCCCGTTTATCGGGCAGCAATATATATACACACATTATCCCGGAGCGTTTGCCCGGGAACGGCGAGAGGGGGCGTGGCCGGGCGTCCTGGCCACGGCCTGGCAAGTCGAGGGCGGGCATGCCCGGGCAAGCCCGGGCGTCCCGGACGCGGCCTGGCAAGTCGAGAGCGGGCGTGGCCGGGCATGCCCGGGCGTCCCGGCCGAGGCCTGGCAAGTTGAGCGCGGGCCTGCCCGGGCGTCCTGGACGAGCCTGGCATGGTGATCGCTCCGCGTCCTTGGTAGGTGCAAGGCGATTGCGAAAACCCAGCGGTAGCCGCTACAATATATATATATATATATATATATATATATATATATATATATATATATATATATATATATATATATATATATATATTAATATATATATATATATATATATATATATATATATATATATATATCTATCTATAATTCCAGTAATCTCTGTCTGTACGTTTGTACGTTTGTACGTCTGTTTGTCTGTGACCGCTGTTTCTCGACAACCACGGGTCCGATATACTTTTAACTTGCCAGGTATATTGCTGGGGACCCGAGGATGTGCCTTTTCAAGGTTTCATATTAATCGGACAATTACTTACCGAGCTATGTCCAAAAAACGATTCAACCAATCAGAGAGCAGCGAACTATCGCGTGTGCCGAACGTGGCGGACACACTCTGCCTCGGATGGCACATTTGAGAGCGTATTCATTTATTTCACGTTTGCAAACTATGTTGGCGTTAAACTATGTTTTAAAACTAATAACAACGAATTTCCGATTCATTCGCTTTCCTGCGCGTTTGTGCACGCGATGGCGATTTCTTTACCAAACTCCGGAAGCCGTTCGCTTTGGACCAAACCATTTCATGTAAATAGAGGGGGGGGGGATTGTCACCGTACTCGCAAGCCGTTCGCTTTGGACCAAACCATTTCATGTAAATAGAGGGGGGGGATATAATTTTAGATATAGATATAGTACGGGCAATGCCCTAGTCTATCTATAATTCCAGTAATCTCTGTCTGTACGTTTGTACGTCTGTTTGTCTGTGACCGCTGTTTCTCGACAACCACGGGTCCGATATACTTTTAACTTGCCAGGTATATTGCTGGGGACCCGAGGATGTGCCTTTTCAAGGTTTCATATTAATCGGACAATTACTTACCGAGCTATGTCCAAAAAACGATTCAACCAATCAGAGAGCAGCGAACGATCGCGTGTGCCGAACGTGGCGGACACACTCTGCCTCGGACGGCACATTTGAGAGCGTATTCATTTATTTCACGTTTGCAAACTATGTTGGCGTTAAACTATGTTTTAAAACTAATAAAACCGAATTTGCGATTCATTCGCTTTCCTGCGCGTTTGTGCACGCGATGGCGATTTCTTTACCAAACTCCGGAAGCCGTTCGCTTTGGACCAAACCATTGCATGTAAATAGAGGGGGGGGATTGTCACCGTACTCGCAAGCCGTTCGCTTTGGACCAAACCATTTCATGTAAATAGAGGGGGGGGGGATATAATTTTAGATATAGATATAGTACGGGCAATGCCCTAGTATACTCAAAGGCAAAAGTTATTGTGACACACAAACAACAAACAGAATAGAATCAGTGTTAAACTTTTACTGCCGCGAATGAAATGTTATTACATGGAAAGACAAATGTTTCAAGGTATGGTAACGATCAACAGTCCATAAGAACAGTGCACCTGGCATATGCAAATGAGCCACAACACAAGAGGGGGTTCACAAGCAAGTTCACACAGTCAGTAGCGAGTGTGTCCACCTTGTGCATTGATGCAGGCCTGGCACCTTCGCCTCATTGAGGCCACTAAACGTCGATGAAAGTCCTTGGGAAGATCATTCCATATCCGAGGAAGGATTTGGTGGAGTTCCTGCAGCGTTTTTGGAGGATTCGGATGACGTCGTAAACGTCGCTCCATTTCATCCCAGACATGTTCAATGGGTGACAAATCAGGGGATCTTGCAGGCCAGGGTAACACATTAACATTGTTCTGATTAAGATACTGCTGTACAACTCGAGCAACGTGTGGTCTGGCATTATCGTGTTGAAACGTCACTCTAGGGCCGTTCTGTTGCAAAAACGGTAAAGCGGCCATTTGCAAAATCTCGTCTCGGTACCTCACAGCATTCAAGTTCCCCTCAATCACAATCATTGGCGTTCTTGCTGCAGCTGTTATCCCACCCCAGATCATAACGCCCCCACCTCCAAAACGATCCCCTTCCAGAACACATGGCCTGATGTAACGTTCACCTGTGCACCTGTAGACACGTGTCCTACCGTCAGCTCGGTGAAGCTGTGCCAAATGGTGTTTCTATGGACGTTGAATCGATGAGCAACATCACGCTGCGAGGTACCAGACCGAAGCATACCTATAGCTCTCCATCTGTCATTTTCCCCGAGGCGTGGCATGTCGAACTTGTTCCAGAACGATGAATAGAGGTGTTTTTCTGACTTCTGCACTTCTTAAGACTGCATTGAGTGGAAATGATAAGCGTCTGGTTGTCTGGCCTTTTAAAGTGAACATTGCTGGCCATTTTTCTCGAATATGTCATGCTTCTTGCAAATTTCATGCAATTCGAACAACAACTGCTTGGTTGCGTTTCTTTGACCATTTTAACACACTCTTTCTCTGGTTCAAATCCCAAAATTCATTCACAAGATTACCAATGAAAAAATTCCATGTCACACTAACTTTTGCCTCTGAGTATATATATATATACACACACACACACACACACACACACACACACACACACACACACACACACACACACACACACACACACACACACACACACACACACACACACACACACACACACACACACACACACACACACACACACACACACACATACATACATACACACTGACCTTACAGTGCAACTATGAATAGCAAAGTTAATTCTTTCAGTACAGGTCTTCATTGATGAAATAATTCATTTTATGCCCCTCCACTGATGGAGTCGCCGGAGGCTTTGTTTTTGGGTTATCCATCCTGCGTCCGTCCGTGATAGGTTTTCATTACCCTGATAAGTTGAGAACGGCTGAAGGGATTAAAATCAAACTTAGAAGATCAAGTATGTATTATGATGTAAAGATGAACTGATTCAATTCTGGGGTTAAAAGGTCAGGGGTCATGTTTGGTAAACATTCTGTTACCGCGATAACTTGTGAACCAGCGATGCCATTTTGACCAAAGTTGGTGCAGGTATGTATAATTATGTAATGATGTGGGTGAAGGCATATCGGTCGACGTCGCAATGTCGAAGAGTAGTATGTATGATGATGTAAAGATAAACAGATTAGATTATGGGGACAAGAGGTAAAAGGTCAGAGGTCATGTCAGGTAAAAATGTGCTACTTGAGAACAGCTGAAGGGATTTAAATCAAACTTGGTATAAGTATGTATAATGATGTAATAATGTGGGCGGAGGCATATCGGTTGACGTTGTGACGTCGAAGAATACCCCTCTGGTTTGTTTGAGTCTCATTTGGTTTCCAAGAATCATTTTTGTAGAATGTCTTTTCTTGCTAAATTACCCCCATTTTCCCTTTATCCATGCAGTGGACTTCAAACCTGAAACTGTATTTTCTACCAAAGTATAAATCAGAATAATTTCTGTCAATGTGACATTTTCTTGGTCGATGTTCGGGGACACTTATTTATCACATCTTTAAAAATGGCAGTTTTTCAAAGCCATCCCTTTGCCCTCAATGGAAAGGTTTTGTTTCCCCCATATTTAATTTTCCATTCCTGCAAGTAGCAGGCAGTGTTCTTGGAAGAGGGAGGAGGGCTCTGGGGGAGGTGTGTTGGATCCAAGCTGGGTGTCGTCAGGGAGCAGGATGACTCACTTGATACATTCTTTTGTCATTTTAAAGCATGCCATCCTGTCTCTGCCTGCTCTAACATGGACTCTCCCATTTGTCAGATTAATCAACCTTTCACCTTCTTTTTTTAGGATAAGCATGCGTTTAAGCTTGCATATTGCCAAACTAAAGCCAGCTGTCTTTACATGTACAATTCAGTTTGTTCAATATCGGTTCCCTTTCATTTGTAGGTTTATAAAATAAAATAAATAACCACCTTTAGAGGCCATTTTTCCCCGCAAGCGGGGGTTGGCCTTTTTCGGGAACCGTGGTTGTTGTTGTTTTTCGGTCCCCTTTTTGAAGCAATGTTTTACGGCCGGATGCCCTTCCTGACGCCAACCCTTTTTGCCGCCTTTAACGACAAACAGGGAATTACCAGTGAACTGGTCCTCAATTAGCCGACCTCGGAAGGATGACAGGCTGAGTCAACCCCCCTGGCGTTGATTCAGCGATCGACCGGGATTCGAACCCAGGATCCTAGGATCCTAAGCTGACACCCTAGCCGCTAGCCCAACACCAACACCACCAACACCCCCTACCAACACCCATCTAGGTTTGAGCTATGATATTATTGTGCATATGACTTATGGGGTAACATCGCTTAGTATTGCTCAGTTATTTCCTTCATGAATGTGTTTGAGTAAGTGTGAGGTAATTAATTGTGATATTAGATATGCGTCACTTGTATGTCGGGACAGACTACGTCCACCCTCCCCAGTGTCTGTGTCTAACAACCGCCATCCCTGTGAGCTTTTTATTTAATGTTCTACCCTTTGAAATCTGTCCTTTGTCTCTTTTTAGTGTTTGGGTGGGCCTTCAGCCAGTAGTTTAGGCGGGAAAGCGGTTCTTCGGCCGGCTCAAGGGAGGGCAGGGGGCACCGCCCAGGTGACAAGTGGGAGATGGGCAGTCCTCCACCCATCAAGTGGACCTTCAGGCCAATGGTGAGTGAAGGGGAGGGGAGCGGAAAATCACGACATGAGGTAGTGGGCAGTGAATAAAAGCGTGCGCAGCAGGGGGGGGGAGTGGGAGGGGGAGGGGGGGATCAGTAGATGCCTGGGACCGACGGTGGAGATGCTGCAGGAGATCTGCACGAACTGCTGTGCAATGCCACATCCTACCCAGCCAGCCACACCACCCCTCTTGTTCCTCACACTGGGCTCCTGCCTGAAGCAGGCCGCTATGCTACATGACTGTTACTTTGCCACCCTGCACCTGTTCCAGCTGTTTCCCATCGGATACAGCCAGCTTGTGGTATTTCAATCCTGGATGACTCTATCTGGTCTATCTCATGTGGTGTCTGTGGGCCCAGATAAGGCTTAGTAATTAAGGATCCCAATCATTCGTTGTTTCGTTGGCCCTTATGTTTGTTTGTGGGTGTTTATTATCGCCATTTATTGTTATTGCTTGCTTCCTTGTGTTTTCTTCCTCATGACCATTGATTGCGTTATTGAATATACCTGGCCTTGGTTTGAATTCAGGTTGCCATGGTTCCTCTGGTAATTAATGAAAGCTTGTTGAGGGATAATTGGCTGCGGAAACTAATGCTGCACACCAGGACATTGCCGCTCACCTCTGACTCACTCGGCCTAATTAGGAATAGTTGTGTGGTACGTAAATAGCGGTAGCGCTTGACTGATTCAGTGCCCCCAATCTGCATGGTATTTTGGCATTTGGACACGTGATCCGGCAGAGAGTTTCAAATTGGTTAACTGTCACAGTCACATTAAGGCAGTTCGGATTTGAACAACGCATCTGGAACAGACCTGACGACTACAACGATATGAAAGTGTTGTACTCCGTATAATATGAAGGTGCCTCATTCGGTGCTTTGATTCCTCATTTCTGTGAATTCGCTGGCTTACTTGCAACCCATTTTTTCTTCTTCTTCTTCACAATAGGAGTGGAATTTTTTTTCTTGCTCTTTACCTCTGCAACTGAAGGTGGATGGAGGTGATGATTTCACCCCTGTCTGTGTTTGTTTGTTTGTCTGCGAACAAGATATCTGAAAAAGTTGTGGACGGATTCGGATGAAATAAGGCAGAGAGGTAGTGATTGTGACAAGGACGAAATTATTAGATTTTGGTGAATATCCAGATTCGGATCTGGCTAGTAGAATTTTTAACGTGAGTCTTCACCATTGGGAGATGGGGCCAAAAACGATACATGGCACGATATCTCAAAAAAAAGTTCTGGACGGATTTGGATGAAACTTGGTAGACAGATTGAGAGTGTGACAAGGACGAATCGATTCAATTTTGGTGAAGACCTGAATATGGATTCAGATACGATAATTATTTAATTTCCAAGTGATTCTTCACCATTGAGAGATCGGGCGAAATGCGATACATGACATGATATTTAAAAAAGTTATGGACGAGTTATGAATAAACTTGGTAGATGAGTCGGGTGGGTGACAAGAACAAACCGATTAGATTTTGGTTCAGGATTTTGGTTCCATTGTATAGATCGTGTGAATCGTGTAGCGTAGATTTACTCTTGTAAACAGGGACCTGCCAGAGTAAGTCATTTTGTTACATGTGATATTGAGGAAGCAGTGCATATAATTTGTAGTAGACATGGTAAGGTTGTAAAATTTCTGACCTGTAAGGCGAAGCCAGGTGAGGAATTCGAAGTTTTCTCGACACGTGGAAGCGGCCGTCACACGTAGGACCGTCACAATGTCTGACTAATGTGTGCGAGCAGTGGTGGGGAAATAGGCTGTTGAGCCCGGAATAAGACTGTTGGGCTAATTTTTTTTATTGGGGTTGGCCCAGAGGATGGACCTCCCTCAAGGAGCAGGCCCTGCCTCATTTATCATTTATGCGGGCTCATTTATGTGGCCTTGCCGTCTTGTATGTCTCCTTGCACACATGACACTACAGAAACAGCAAGGTTTGTTCTGGCAGCAGGAAAAGGTGGTCCTGGATTATGGAGGGCAGGCCAGAGGATCGAGGATGAAGGAGGAGCTCTGGACAACGTATGGAGAGTCAAGGGGACTGGTGCTGGACACCCATGAAAAGAGTTGCAGCTGGGCCTTCAGGAAGAACACATCCCTCGCCTTACCTCTGTTTGGCTGCTGTCATTTCTCTCCTGGTCTTCCACTGCATCCTCTTTTTCTGTCTTTTAGCGGATCGTTCTTGAGATACTGCCCGTCCCGAGCAGCACTTTGCATGTGCGTCGGCGACCTGCATATACCAGTTGCTTTTGCCACCCAAGACTTCGCTTGCCCCATTGTCGTCATCGTGTGAATCGGTATTGTCAACACCTTAGCGGGGTATATTTATAATTCATTGTACTTTAATTTCTGCGCCCCCTCATTCTTATCGATGTCCGTTAATCGCTGGGTCCGTACCTTTTTCCTCTGACTTCTACTTTTTATAATAAAACTCATAATCATGAGGTCCATCTTCCTGCCCATTGCCTCTTGAGTGTGCATTCTCCTGCCTGGTTCAGCTTTTATTGAATGATCCTTGTGGAACGGTAACCGTAAGTTAGAATAACGGAACATAGTGCAGTATTTTGGGTCCAGGGAGGGGGTGAGAACTTGGAATAGGGGGAGAGGAGAGAAAGGATGGGACGGAGTTGAGGAGGGTATGTTGAAGCCTTGGTGGGTGGGGGTGAGGAACCTTCTGTGGGGGGTAGGGGTTGAGGAGTTGTGGGGAGGGGTGGTTGAGGAGTTCTGGTGGGGTGGGTTGAAAGCTTTGATTGAGCAGGGAATTGATGCTTTATGTTTGGGTGGGGGAAGGAGAGCATAGATAGGACATAGGTAGGAGGAGGAAGTTGAGGCTTTGGGGTGGGGGGAGGTGGATTGAGGAGATTGGGAGGGGTTGATACCTTAGAGTTGGGATGGAGAGGTTGATAACTTGGGGTATTTAAGTGGGGTGGAGAGTTGAGGACTTGAAGTAACATTTTACATTGCGTGGATGTTTTGTGGGTCCCTGCTCGTATAATGTAATTCCATAACAATGACATACAGTACCTACCTTTATCAGCATTCAAAGTGCATTATGTCGGGCATCTCTTTGGTCCAATGTGATTTTTTTTATTTTCAGGTGTCGGGGACTCCTGGAGTGTCAGTGGTCCAGATCCCCGGAGGGCAGACAATTGAGGTCCAATCAGTAATTCAGACCCAGCAGTCAGTCATCCAAACACCAACCATTCAGACTGTTCAGGTGAAAATTCAGATTTGGGATTTAGAATGTGACGCGGCATGGCCTGTACATGTTACATGCACAAAATCTACCTATATATATATATACGTATAATAGGCTAATGCTGTCTGTCTGCCTGTCTGTCTGTCCCACCCTGAAACACGGAAACACTCCCCGGAGAAGCAAAATATGAAATAAAAGTTGCTTCAAAGTAATCCAAACCTACGGGGAAATTATAATTTTTTCATTCGGACCAAAAATTTAACCTGGGCAGTATATAAGGCAACACAATGCCACTTCGAACGCTCCCGAAATTTTTTCAAAAATATATTTGATGAAATATGATGATTTTGAATTTCACAATACTCTATAGTCTATACAGTGTATTTATTAGGCTAATACGGTCTGTCTGTTCCCCCCTGAAACACGGAAATCACCCGTGGAGACAATAAGTTATGTAAAAGTTGCTTCTAAATATTCCATACTTACAGGAAATTTATAATTATTGAGTGAAGGTTGCTTCAAATGAATGCAAACCAATGGGAAAATGATAATGCTGCCTCAATTTGGTGAACGGTAAAGAGGAAGTAACGCTTGTGTTGGACGGCGGAATGGCAGTTGGACCATGTGACCAAACGTTCTGCATTCAAAATAGTCAGTTAAACACTTGTATGAAGAATGCCAAGCTTTGTAACGATCGCATCATGGCACTTTGTAATAGTAGGGACCTCAGTCTTCAGGGAGGCATCTGGTATAAAGTGCAGCAGAGGAAGTGGGGGGGGGGGGGGGGGGTTGGGAGGTGGGGGTGGATGAGGGCATGGGGTCTGGGTGCACGGGGTGAGTGTCAGGGAAGCGTTGAAGGGTCTGGGAGGGGTAGGAAGGTCTGGGAGGATTAAAGGGTCTTCAAAGATCGAAGGGGTCTCAGCAGTCTAAAGAGTTAAGAGGTGCAGTTCATTCAGAAAGTATTCAGACCCCTTCACTTTTTTCACATTTTGTTATGTTGCAGCCTTATGCTGAAATCGTTTAAATTCATTTTTTCCCTCATCAATCTTCACTCAATACCCCATAATGACAAAGAGAAAACAGGAGTTTTGAAAGTTTTGCAAATTTATTAAAAAGAAAAAACTGAAATATCACATTGACATAAGTATTCAGACCCTTTGCTATGACACTTGAAATTTAGCTCGGGTGCCTCCCATTTCTCTTGATCATCTTTGAGATGTTTCTACACCTTGATTGGAGTCCACCTGTGGTAAATTCAATTGATTGGACATGATTTGGAAAGGCACACACCTGTCTATATAAGGTCTCACAGCTGACAATGCATATCAGAGCAAAAACCAAGCCATGAGGTCGAAGGAACTGCCTGCAGAGCTCAGACAGGATTGTGTCGAGGCACAGATCTCGGGAAGCCTACAAAAAAATTTCTGCTGCATTGAAGGTTCCCAAGAGCACAGCGGCCTCCATAATTCTTAAATGGAAGATGTTTGGAACAACCAGGACTCTTCCGAGAGCTGGCCGCCCGGCCAAACTGAGCAATCGGGGGAGAAGGGCCTTTGTAAGAGAGGTGACCAAGAACCCGATGGTCACTCTGGCTGAGCTCCAGAGACCCTGTGTGGAGATGGGAGAAACTTCCTTAAGAACAACCATCACTGCAACACTCCACCGATCTGGGCTTTATGGCAGAGTGGCCAGACGGAAGCCTCTCCTCAGTGAAAGACACATGAAAGACCGCTTGGAGTTTGCAAAAAAGCACCTAAAGGACTCTCAGACTGTGAGAAACAAGATTCTGTGGGCTTTCATGTGTCTTTCACTGAGGAGAGGCTTCCGTCTGGCCACTCTGCCATAAAGCCCAGATCGGTGGAGTGTTGCAGTGATGGTTGTTCTTAAGGAAGTTTCTCCCATCTCCACACAGGATCTCTGGAGCTCAGCCAGAGTGACCATCGGGTTCTTGGTCACCTCTCTTACCAAGGCCCTTCTCCCCCGATTGCTCAGTTTGGCCGGGCGGCCAGCTCTCGGAAGAGTCCTGGTTGTTCTAAACTTCTTCCATTTAAGAATTATGGAGGCCACTGTGCTCTTGGGAACCTTCAATGCAGCAGAATTTTTTTTGTAGGCTTCCCCAAATCTGTGCCTTGACACAATCCTGTCTCTGAGCTCTGCAGGCAGTTCCTTCGACCTCATGGCTTGGTTTTTGTTCTGATATGCATTGTCAGCTGTGAGACCTTGTATGGACAGGTGTGTGTCTTTCCAAATCATATCCAATCAATTGAATTTACCACAGGTGGACTCCAATCAAGGTGTAGAAACATCTCAAAGATGATCAAGAGAAATGGGAGGCACCTGAGCTAAATTTCAAGTGTCATAGCAAAGGGTCTGAATACTGATGTCAATGTGATATTTCAGTTTTTTCCTTTTAATAAACTTGCAAAACTTTCTAAAATCCTGTTTTCTCTCTGTTATTATGGGGTATTGAGTGTAGATTGATGAGGGAAAAAATGAATTTAAACGATTTTTTTTTTTTTTTTTTTTTTGTATACAAGATCGAGGCTCGTGAAAGAGCGAACATTAATCACACAGAAAGACAAACAGACACATAAAACAAATAACATCGGGAGCGGTAGACAAGATGGGGAGAGAGGGTTGAAGGACACAAACACAACATTTGAGAGCAGGGACCGAGAGACTTTGAGACATCGAGAGATCTGTGGGAGGGAGAGGGCTTTGGGGGGGAGGCATGTGAAAGGGGGGGGGGGGGAGAGGTATAAACATATGGACACTGCCAGGATTTCCAGGAAAGAAGTTGGAATTTCAAACAAGGTGGATCTGGGGTGAATTAGTGGGGGTAGAAAAGATCAAGGTTTTGAATGGGGGAAGATAAGAGATGGTGGTGAACAGCTGTTTTAAAGACCTGGAGGGAGGAGAGGGATTGAAGGGAGTGTGGGAGTTTGTTCCAGAGGCGGGAGAAAAGAGGAATGAAAGAGTGAAGGTGAGCAGAGAGCCGAGATTTCGGCAGTTTAACCATCAGAGGGTTGCTGGCAGATCTTGTGCGACCTGTAGGAATATTTTGGGGACAGAGCACAGAGAGAGTTGGGGGAGCAAGGCCGGAGAGGAGTCGGTAGAAGACAGAAAGACCACCTACCTGCCTGCGGTGAGTGAGTGAAAGGCCCTCAGAGATAGCTTCATCGCGGGAGATTCCAATGATTTTGAAAGCTTTGGATTCAACAGCGTGAAGCCGAGCCAGGTGTGAGGCAGGAGCACCAGCCCATAGGGGAGAACAATATTCCATTGAGCTGCGGATGAAAGCCTTGTATGTGGTGAGGAGCTCAGGTGTGCCGAGGAAGGACTTCGCACGACGGAGGATGCCCAGTCGGCGACTGGCTTTGGAGGCCAGCTTGGAAATGTGGTTTTCCCAAGAAAGATCATGGCAGATAGTGAGACCCAAAAGCTTGAGCGACAGAACTTCTTGGAGAGGATTGTTGAGAAAGTAGATGGGAGGGTTGTCCAGTCGATCTTTTCGGAGAGACATAGTAAGAGAGTGAGATTTGTCAGGATTGAAAGACATGTTCCACTTGTTTGACCAGTCTGTGATTTTGTCCAGGTCTTCAGAGAGTGAGGAGGCTGCAGACTGCCGATCTGAGGGAAGAGGAATGGAGCGGCAGAGAGTGGAGTCATCAGCAAAGAGATAGAGAGGATTTTCCAGAGAGTCGGAGAGATCATTGATAAAGACCAGAAAAAGCACAGGGCCCAGCACACTTCCTTGGGGAACTCCAGCCTGAACAGGAAGGGGAGATGAGAGAAATCCATTCAGGGCCACACGTTGACTACGACCAGAGAGGAAGTCCGCAAGCCATGCATGGAGATTTCCATGGATACCATAGGAGGAGAGTTTGGTGAGCAGAGCTGGGTGCCAGACCGTATCAAAGGCCTGTGATATGTCAAGGGAGACAGCTCTGATTTCCTGTTTGGCATTGAGGACCTCCATCCATTGTTGAGACAGCAGAAGCAGCATGTCCAGAGTAGAGTGACCTGGTCTGAAACCAAATTGATGATCAGAGATCAAGCCATTGGAGAAGAGGAAAGATTTCATATCCGAAGCAATGATGGATTCCATGACTTTGCTGATAATTGGGAGCAGGCTGATTGGTCTGTAGTTGCAAGGATCTGTTTTTGCACCTTTTTTGTGTAAAGCGGTAATGTTAGCTGATTTCCAGGATGCTGGCAGATGACCTTGAGCAAAAGATAGGGTGAAAAGAACAGAGAGAGGGTGAGATAGAGCGGCAGAGCAGGATTTTAGGACCCGTGGGCTGATGCCGTCTGGTCCAGTTGCAGAATCAGAGTCGAGGTTTGACAAAAACTCCTCCACCTTGTCAGGAGAGAAGGACACAGAGTCCAGGAGCAGTTGGGTTCGACTGGGAAAGGTGGGAACAGAGAGAGATGGGTTTGGGACTAAGGATTTTGAGGCGAACACAGAGTTGAGGCATTCGGCTTTGTCACGTGCGATGTCAACTGTGTGGCCATTTGAGGTAAGGGAGGGGATGGAGGGGGAACAAACACCAGAAACGGATTTGACCAGACGCCACCAGGATTTGGAGGAAGGAGACAGGTTTGAGAGTTCATTCTTGAGTGAGGAGAGATAGTGCTTCCTGGCACTCCTGAGGGTAGACACACACTTGTTCCGAGCTTGGTGGAAGGAACTGAGATTGCCTTCAGTTGGATTAGCCTTCCAAGAGGCAAAGCCAAGTTGTTTCAGGGCAACTGCCTCACCACAAGATTCAGTGTACCATGGACGGGAGGAAGGGTAAGACAACTGAAGGCGAGATGGGATAAATCTGTGCATGAGAGAGATCAGTTTGCTTTGGAAGAATTCCCAGGAAGAATTGATGTCAGAGGCAGTGGAGATGGGAGACCAATCCAGACGAGTGATGGCTGCTTGAAGACCGTCCCAGTCAGCCTGAGTGAAATGCCAGACTCGTCGACGCTGAGGAGGCTCTCTGAGAATGGCCAGAGAGATGTCCACTTTGACAAGCACATGATCAGAAGAACCGATTGGAGCAGAAGAAGAGCAGCAGACATTAGCAGGGAAGTTTGTCATAACCAAGTCTAGAAGAGAAGATACTCCATTGGCTGAGATCCGGGTCGGGAAATTGACAGATTGTGTCAATCTCGCGTTGCTCGATCTCGCGAGATCTTGGAGACGGCGGCAGGGATTTTCGAAGCTCCACACGGTCTCCACGTTTTTCGAAGTTCAGTCTGTTCACAATTGTATTTTGTCGAAACTGTATTTATCTTTCGGTGTGTGAAGTTATTGTGTGCAACTTTGGTTGTTTCTCGGTGTTTATCTTTCATAAATTGATCGTCTGTTTGCCGTGTCGCGAGCAAGGCCTTTGCCGCGTCGCGAACGATTTGAAATCGAAGTTAAGTGATTGTTCCCATTTGTATTTTCGTTAAAACTGTATTTATTTATGGTGTTGTACGTATATTGTGTCCCGACGAAGATTTTTCGGTGCAAATCTTTCATACCTTTATTGAAAATCGTGTTAATTCGTGTCGTGTCTTGAGGCCTTGTACAGTGTGCACTGTACAACCTTGAGGCTTTGTTTTTCTCAGCGGTCCGTCGTTTGTGATCCAATAACTTTCGTTCTCTGTATTCCCAGTCTTTTCACCCATAGCCTACTTCCTTGTGTAAATCTCAACTCAAAAAAAAAAAACACAACAACATTTCCTTCTCTGTTCTCATTCGTTTATTCATTCTTATTCGTTCGTTCGTTCTTCGACCACGTGTTTCTCCCCCATTTCCCCAGATAGTTTTCACTCATTAACCTTCAATGTTTACACTTTCCCCTCAAGTTATGTATTCCGTCATATTTTATAACACCTTTTTCTTCTTCTTCTTTAAAAGGCTGCTTTCGACTTGCTCACCAAATCAATTCATCCCAAAAAAAATATCCATCTCCTATAGTGCCTTTTTTCTACATTCCCTAAACTCTCCTGCACTCCATCCTCCATCCAGCGTCCTTAAACGTATTTTTAACTCGAAGGTCACAAGAAACTCATTTTGCAATAAATGTTCGTTTCCCATAAATCGTACACTTTCAAAAATCCAATCTCGCCCCTCCCCTCCAAATCTTCCCCATAACCCCTCCCCTCCAAATCTTCCCCATCACCCCTCTCCTCCAAATCTTCCCCATCACCCATCCCTTTCAAATCTCCCCCCTTGCCCCCTCCCTCCTAAACTACCCCCTCACCCCTCCCCGCCAAGACGCCCCCTCGCCCCTCCCCTCCTAGACTCCTGCCTCACCCCTCCCCTCCAAATCTCCCCCATATCCCATCCCTTTCAAATCCCTCCCCTTGTCCCTTCCCTCCCAAACTCCCCCCTCACCCCTCCCCTTCAAATCTCCCCACCCTCATTGCTTCTCAATTTCCCCCCTCTCACTCCCCCTCCTCAAAGCGTCCTCCCCGCTTCTTCCCCCTTCAAACTCTCACCTCCATCTCCCCCAACCTTCTGCCTCGCTCTTCCCCCTCCTCAAATAACACCTCATTGTGGCTCACCCAATCACCATCAAACCTTTTGTCCGCCCCATCCTTCCCTTTCTCCGAGCTATTCTGAAATCTCTGACACATCTTCAACAGCTCTCCCTACCTCTTCCACCTCTTCCACATCTTACCCTACCCCTCCTCCCCCCTGTTCTGTATCTGATGCTCCCCCTTCCTCTTCATTAACGGTATGGACCTCAAACATCCGGGGCCTTCGTTCAAACTTAACTGATCTCTCCATACAGGTTGCTTCTGTCAAACCAGACGTGATCTGCTTAACAGAAACTTTCCTCCTTTATGATGTCTCTGATTCCATAGTATCTCTCCCGGGCTACTCCCTCCTCCGGTATGATAGACCTGAGCCTCGTCCTGGAGGCGGGGTTGCTATCTTTATCAAAAACTCTCTTCCTCACTCGCCCTGCACTGCACTCTCTCCACCTCACCCCCAGGAATACCTCTGGCTACGGCTTCCCCTTCGCTCCCACCTCTTGTTCATATGTGTGTTGTACCGTCCACCAAACAGTGATGACTCCATCTACATCTCGCTGTCTGATGATATGGACCAACTTCTATCTACTCATCCCAACTCTCTCTTCCTCATATGTGGCGATTTCAACTGTCATCATGCCAGTTGGCTGGGTGTGGGTACCTCTCTCACCAGCCATGGCTCCTCAGCAAAGGACTTCTGCGACTCACTGGGACTGACACAATCTGTCAATTTCCCGACCCGGATCTCAGTCAACGGAACATCTTCTCTTCTGGACTTGGTTATGACCAACTTCCCTGAAAATGTCTGCTGCTCTTCTTCTGCTCCGATCGGATCATCTGATCATGTCCTTGTTAAAGTGGACATCTCTCTGACCATCCTCAGGGAGCCTGCTCAGCGTCGACGAGTCTGGCATTTCACTCAGGCCAACTGGCACGGTCTTCAAGCAGCCATCAATCATCTGGACTGGTCTCCCATCTCTACCACCTCTGACATCAACTCATCCTGGGAATTCTTCCAAAGTAAATTGCTCTCTCTCATGCACAGATTTATCCCATCTCGTCTTCAGTTGTCATACCCTTCCTCCCGTCCATGGTACACGGAATCTTGTGGTGAGGCTGTTGCCCAGAAACAACTTGCCTTCGTCTCCTGGAAAGCAAATCCAACGGAAGGAAATCTCATTTCCTTTCACAAAGCCCGAAACAAGTGTGTGTCCACCCTCAGGAGAGCCAGGAAACAATATCTCTCCGTTCTCAAGACCGAACTCTCTTATCTGTCTCCCTCTTCCAAATCCTGGTGGCGTCTGGTCAAATCCGTTTCTGGTGTTTGTTCCCCCTCCATCCCCTCCCTTACCTCAAACGGCTACACAGCTGACTCCGCACGTGAAAAAGCTGAATGCCTCAACTCTGTGTTTGCCTCTAAATCTTGTGTCCCAAACCCATCCCTCTCTGTACCCACCATACCCAGTCGTACCCTGCTGCTCCTGGACTCCGTGTCCTTTCCTCCTGACAAGGTGGAAAAGTTTCTGTCAACCCTCGGCTCTGATTCTGCAACTGGACCCGACGGCATCAGCCCACGGGTCCTAAAATCCTGCTCTGCTGCTCTATCTCACCCTCTCTCTGTTCTCTTCACCCTCTCTTTTGCTCAAGGCCAACTGCCATCTGCTTGGAAATCAGCCAACATCACCGCTTTGCACAAAAAAGGTGCAAAAACAGATCCGAGCAACTACAGACCAATCAGCCTTCTCCCAATTATCAGCAAAGTCATGGAATCCATCATTGCTTCGGATATGAAATATTTCCTCTTCTCCAATGGCTTGATCTCTGATCATCAATTTGGTTTCAGACCAGGTCACTCTACTCTGGACATGCTGCTTCTGCTGTCTCAACAATGGATGGAGGTCCTCAATGCCAAACAGGAAATTAGAGCTGTCTCCCTCGACATATCACGTGCCTTCGACACGGTCTGGCACCCCGCTCTGCTCACCAAACTCTCCTCCTTTGGTATCCATGGAAATCTCCACGCATGGCTGGCGGACTTCCTCTCTAGTCGTCATCAACGTGTGGCCCTGAATGGGTTTCTCTCATCTCCTCTTCCTGTTCAGGCTGGAGTTCCCCAAGGCAGTGTTCTGGGCCCCGTGCTTTTTCTGGTCTTCATCAATGATCTCTCTGACTCTCTCGAAAATCCTCTCTATCTCTTTGCTGATGACTCCACTCTCTGCCGCTCCATTCCTCTTCCCTCAGATCGACAGTCTGCTGCCTCCTCACTCTCTGAAGGCCTGGACAAAATCACAGACTGGTCAAACAAGTGGAACATGTCTTTCAATCCTGACAAATCTCACACTCTTACTATGTCTCTCCGAAAAGATCGACTGGACAACCCTCCCATCTACTTTCTCAACAATCCTCTCCAAGAAGTTCTGTCGCTCAAGATTTTGGGTCTCACTATCTGCCATGATCTTTCTTGGGAAAACCACATTTCCAAGCTGGCCTCCAAAGCCAGTCGCCGACTGGGCATCCTCCGTCGTGCGAAGTCCTTCCTCGGCACACCTGAGCTCCTCACCACATACAAGGCTTTCATCCGCAGCTCAATGGAATACTGTTCTCCCCTATGGGCCGGTGCTCCTGCCTCACACCTAGCTCGGCTTCACGCTGTTGAAACCAAAGCTTTCAGAATTATTGGAATCTCCCGCGATGAAGCTATCTCTGAGGGCCTTTCACTCACTCACCGCAGGCAGGTAGGTGGTCTTTCTGTCTTCTACCGACTCCTCTCCGGCCTTGCACCCCCAGCTCTCTCTGTGCTCTGTCCCCCAAATATTCCTACAGGTCGCACAAGATCTGCCAGCAACCCTCTGATGGTTAAACTGCCGAAATCTCGGCTCTCCGCTCACCTTCACTCTTTCATTCCTCTTTTCTCCCGCCTCTGGAACAAACTCCCTCACTCCCTTCAATCCCACTCCTCCCTCCAGGTCTTTAAAACAGCTGTTCACCACCATCTCTTATCTTCCCCCATCCAAAACCTTGATCTTTTCTACCCCCGCTAATTCACCCCAGATCCACCTTGTTTGAAATTCCAACTTCTTTCCTGGAAGTCCTGGCAGTGTCCATATGTTTTATACCTCTCCCACCGCCCCCTTCCCACGCCCCCCCCCCCAAAGCCCTCGCCCTCTCTCAGATCTCTCGATGTCTCCATGTCTCTCGGTCCCTGCTCTCAAATGTTGTGTTTGTGTCCTTCCCCCTCTCTCCCCATCTTGTCTACCGCTCCCGATGTTATATGTTTTGTGTGTCGATTTGTCTTTCTGTGTGATTAATGTTCGCTCTTTCACGAGCCTCGATCTTGTATACAAAAAAAAAAAAAAAAAAAAAAAAAAATCCCAGTGAGTCACAGAAGTCCTTTGCTGAGGTGCCATGACTGGTGAGAGAGGAACCCACACCCAACCAGGTGGCATGATGACAGTTGAAGTCACCACATATGAGGAAGAGAGAGTTGGGATGAGTGGATAGAAGTTGGTCCATGTTGTCAGACAGTGAAATGTAGATGGAGTCATCACTGTTTGGGGGACGGTACAGAACACATATGAACAAAAGGTGGGAGCGGAGAGGAAGCCGTAACCAGAGGTACTCCTGCGGGTGAGGAGGAAAGAGGGCAGTGCAAGGAGAGTGAGGAAGAGAGTTTTTGACAAAGATAGCCACCCCACCACCAGGCCGAGGCTCAGGTCTATCACACCGGAGGAGGGAGTAACCAGGAAGAGATATTAAGGAATCAGAGACATCTTGAAGGAGGAAAGTCTCTGTTAAGCAGATCAAGTCTGGATTGTCAGAAGCAACCTGTATGGAGAGATCAGTCAGGTTTGAGCGAAGGCCCCGGATGTTTGAGGTCCATACCGTCAATGAAGAGAGAGGGGGAGCATCGGGTACAGGACAGGGGAGGGGAGGAGTAGGGTAAGATGAAGGATGAGAGGGGGAGGTAGGGAGAGCAGTTGATAGTGTGTCAGATGTTGCAGAAGAGTTCCAAGAAAGGGAAGGAAGAGGAGGATGAAAGGTTTGATGGTGAAGGGATGAGGCACAGTGAGGGGTTGTTTGAGGGGGGCAGAGGAAAGTAGAAGGTTTGGGGGGGTGGAGGTATGAGATAGAAGGGAGACGAAGTGGGGAGGAGGCAGCTTGGAGGAGGAGGGGGGAGGAGGGAGAATTGGAGAGGAATGGTATGGGGGGAGAATTGAATGGGAGGGATTGGGGGGGAGTTTTGAAGGGGAGGAGTGAGGGGGGAGTTTAGGAGGGGAGGGGCAACGGGGGAGTTTTGGAGGGAAGGGGCAAGGGGGAAGTTTAGAAGTGGAGGGGCAAGGGGGGAGTTTAGGAGTGTACGGGCAAGGGGGGGGATATGGAGGGGAGGGGGAAAGGGGGAGTTTAGGAGGGGAAGGGCAAGGGGGGAGATCAGGAGTGTAGGGGCAAGGGGGGGGATTTGGAGGGGAGGGGCAAGGGGGGAGTTTAGGAGGGGAAGGGCAAGGGGGGAGTTCAGGAGTGGAGGGGCAAGGGGGGAGTTTAAGAGTGGAGGGGCAAGGGGGGAGTTTAGGAGTGTAGGTGCAAGGGGGGGGATTTGGATGGGAGGGGCAAGAGGGGAGTTTAGAAAGTGGATGATTAATGAAAGACGAACATTGATAACAAATTGGGTTTGTTGTGATTTTCAAGTTAGCAATCCGATTCAGAACGATGGAGGAGGGATGGAATGAATGTAAATTTAGACCATGTAGTGAGGGAGACGTATAAGATATTGAATTTCTTTTTTTTGAAGTGGAATGAGTTGGAGAGGAAATTGAGAAAAGCCTTTTAAATAGGAAGAAAAACAGCGTGTTGTAATATACCACTGAATAAAACACAGAAGGGGAAAGGTTAAACATATTTAAATAATATTTAAACAGAAACGTGAACAATCTTATATGCACAAAAATACCAACGGGGGGGAGAGCCGAGAGGGACCACCACGAGTCACGTGAACAGGGGAAACGGTGGATGGCAAGGAGATAATGGGGGCGGGGCGAACAGCACACCTGGACAGAAAATACAGGATGAGACAACAGTACACGTGGAGAAAATAAAATAAATGTTTTTGTTTTTTTGTTTTTTTTGGGGGGGTGGGGGGTGGGGATTTAGAACGTTAGACAGAGTATTATGTTCGGGGTAGAAGGGAAAAAACCAAGAGCCAAGCAAAACACGCTTAAGTTAACAAAACACCGACGGGGGTACAACTACAAGGCCACACACGAGGAGCAGAACACGATTAATTAATTACGAGTTACAGGAAATTCAAACCAAAACTAACTATAATCAAACAATATCGCATGGACGATAAAATAACGAGTTGAAATTTGACAATCTATCTGGGGAAATGGGGGAGAAACACGTGGTCGAAGAACGAACGAACGAATAAGAATGAATAAACGAATGAGCACAGAGAAGGTAATGTCTTTTTTTGTTGTTTTTTTGAGTTGAGATTTACATAAGGAAGTAGGCTTTGGGGTGGAAAGACTGGGAAAACAGAGAACGAAAGTTATTGGATCACAAACGACAGGCGCTGAGAGAAAAACAAAGCCTCAAGGTTGTACAGTGTACACTGTACAAGGCCTCAAGACGACACGAATTAACACGATTTTCAATACAGGTATGAAAGATTTGCACCGAAAATCTTTGTCGGGACAATATACGTACATACACCATAAAATAAATACAGTTATGATTTCAGCATAAGGCTGCAACATAACAAAATGTGAAAAAAGTAAAGGGGTCTGAATACTTTCTGAATGCACTGTACATTTCAAAAGTACGTAATATGTAATTAATTAATAGACGGATGTAATTATTAGACACAAAAAGTATGACACACACACACACACACACACACACACACACACACACACACACACACACACACACACACCATCCATTTACAGTAGATACCCCACCACATTGAAGATCAAGGTCTTACACTCATAGGAGTACTAAACCACCATTTAGATTTTTCTCTCTTTTTTCTGCTAATGTCCGAGCTGTATCTGGGAAAATTAAATTTTGCATCGATTAATGGGAGTATAAAGTATGCAGGACTGCCAATTCTTTGTCCTTGACACAATTTTGAGGTTATGACTCAATTATAGACATTTTAACATTTCTAACCACAACTCGACTAAGGTTTGTCCAATCGGAACTAAATTGCCCTCTCTATATAGCCTAGACCCTAGAGCAAGTCGCATTTACTCTTGATTTAAATCACACATCCCAGAGTTAAATATCAAGGTCAAATGGCGGTCTGAAAAAAAAGACGTTTTTTTTCATCACTGTTCAATTTTACAACACAGAATCTCAGACTTTTTGGTCTTCTCAGATGATTTTGCATCATAATAGTGTATCTGCACTGAAGTTGTGCACCTGATATTTGATCCATGTCCTCAACCCACATTTTTCGGATTGTGATGTAATTACCAAAAAACACATTTTTGATCATAACTTCAATAGTTTTCCTCTGATTTTCACGATGTTGAGTATTATGGATAGACTGCAGATGGGGACACATTTTGTTATTGTCATTTTTTTTTTTTTTACCACCAGCTTCTGCTCGTATATTTATATAATTATGTGGACAGCCTAGTCTGTAATCGATGGAAGGCCAATAAATGCGTTGTATGAGTAAAGAGATTTTAGAAAGAGTTGTGTGATTCAAGTAGCCTTTATAATGTGTTGGGAATTGGCAAAGTCACGATTGACGATTTGGTTTGCAAAATAAATCTATCAATTTATCAATCATTTCAGTTTTGTATGTTGCTATGAATGTGAAATAAATTAAATTGTCATACGCAGGTACGTACCGTTGTAGGCGTATGACTTATGACGTCGTTGACAGACAGCCTTTTGCATATCAAGATTTGACTTTGTTGTGGCTCCTTCCCATAAATTTGTAGAAATTGAAACGTTTCCATAGTGATGACTATGCGTTTTCTTTGGGGTTGTTTTTACAGCGTAGCCCATAGGGCAAAGCCGTCTAGAACAGTGTTTGTCCATCTGTATGTATGTATGTATGTATGTCCCCTCAAACGTATACCAATCAGAGCTGAGGATCTGGTCACATGATAGGGTGATGTGATTACGTCTGATATCATTACGGCGGAATGGTGGCTGACTCTCCACACACCACCATTTTGCTTCCAATTAGTTCAAGCCGAACATATCGTCGAACCTGTCTTATATCACAATCGCCATGCTCTACCTTTTCGTTTTTCATTCAGTGTGAAACACAAACAAACCGATTGTTAAAATGACCATCAAATATCGAAAGCATCGGCGTTACGTCTCTTCCAACAAAACGGTACGTGTAGGCCTTAAGCTTTATGCCTACCCGTTGGACCGCTTCGGACAAATTAAGCCCAGGTTTCTTAATACAGAGTAGTGTATCGTTTCAGTAGTATCGTTTTCGTAATAGTAATACTGTAATAATAATATAGTAAATATGACCATACCACTTTAATCCCAATGTCGTGAATACAAAGTTAATGGATTGAAGCGGTGTATGGTTAATGATTCCATGATAAGCGGTGTACGGACTAACAACCACGGAAGTAAGGAATTCGCCTCGGTTTTTTGATAGCATGTTATTAACCCACCCCTTGTGGGGTATATATATTACAGTTCATCTTCCCTCAGTTCTGTAAGTAAAACTTACCTCACAGATGTCGGGATTCCTCCAAATTTCTTTGTTTAGTTATAAACAACATTAGCGACTGTTTAAAAAGCTAATCATATGTGCTTGTGGTTAATAATATTTTACAAGCCCGGCCCGCTGTTAGACTTTCGGTCTTGTTTTTTTTAAGAGTCGTGGGCAGATTTTATTTTTCATTTTTCTCATTTTTGTTGTTCAATGCCATTAAGACTATATTCAACATGCAGTATGACTGGCTGTCATTGGTCGATATTAACCAATAGGGTGCCATGGTTTATAACCATACAAACTCAGTCGTTACTTGTCGAGTAACCACTCGAGAAGCCGATAAATAGGCAAAACGTTTTCAAAGGTCTCACAAATACATTTATTTAAATAAAGTTGCATTCTTATTTCAAAATAGTTGGATTGCTCTCAGTCATCAGCTGGACAGAAAGTTGTGATTGATTCATTGGTTGAAAGGAATGAAGTAACCATTCCTCATCGAAATTGATTAATCAGAACAGTGCTATTTCTAACTTTACACTTGTGTGTTTGTTTGTCCAAGGTGGCAGCCATGGCTGACACAGAGGACTCGGAAGGTTCTGTCGAGGCTGTATCCGACACAAAGAAGCGGCGAGAGATCCTTTCTCGACGGCCATCCTACAGGTACCAAACCCATGTCAGTAAACCAGTCACAACTCAACATTGTAGTCATTTGAATTGCCATTTCTCGTTTCGGATAAAATAAAGCCTTAAAGTTTGGTTAACATGGGAAATGACCCGATGTAATCTAATGTACCTTTTTTTTTAGCTAAGGTATAGGGAAATGTAGCCGTGCTTAAAAATTAAGATGTTGATTGGGGTTGAACCACCACATAGAAATGCACTTCATAATACAATGTTTCTCCCCTTTGTTATTTCAAATGCACACTCATGAGTAATGACATTCATTGTAATGCCTTCAACTGTGATGCTTAGAGTAGGGAAGAGGAAAGATTTTTATGCTTCCACCCCCAAGGTGGCCCGCCGGAGGCATCATGTTTTCGGGTTGTCCGTACTATTACGTGCTCCTCCCTGACCCCCTGATCACAGTGTACCTCCGAGCCCCGAAAGGAGTCACGGCAGAAAAAATATGTTATCCTGTGTCAAAAATCAATGGTGAAACCACACCAATTGCAAATAATACAAACACCAATAATACAAACAAATATTGTATTAAAAATCACACAAGAATAACAGTACAATAATAATAGGAATCAAGAGTACAATCAATATATCTCCGATGATAGTACCATCAGCTAGTACAAGGTAACTCACTGTGCTCCAAGTGAGTGGAAAAAGAACATTCCCCAATGAAATGTCTCTATATTCCCGACTTCGAGCTCAGAGCCGATCCCCTCCAGTGATCATCGGAGCGATGTCTAATCGAAACCAGAATCTCTTTCAGATGACGGGCACAGTCACGCCACCCAAAACGGCACAAAGGCGCATGCGGCCAAAGCGGAGAAAAGGGTCACGCGGTTAAAGCGGCACAAAGGCGCACTCACGGCGACTGGGAAATCCAAAGGCGCCCTCCAGGTATGAACTTTCACTGTTCACAGTCGGCGAGCCGCAAAGTAATCGTCAAAAGCCTCGGTGCACACACACACCACATATACGTCTGAAAGCGGTGGAAACAGCTGACGAAGCAAGGAAAGATTGCTCGACGCGCAAAGCGCGTGAGTCAAAATGGCCGACGGCTCGCCCTCAAGTCGCAACGGCGATGATTCTTCGGAATCTAACGCCAAACCTGACACGCAGGATGATCAGTCACAGCGATAACAACTTTATCGCAGGAATCCTTTTTCCCAGGAAACCCAAAGTACGTGACTCTTGCTCGACAACGTTCGATCCAGAACGCAAAGCAACCCGCTTCTTCTCCGACTTTTCGCTCCGCCCTCTTTTTCTTCTCCTTCCGCTTCCTCGTCGTCCGGTTCCGGTTTCATTTAAAACTTTAACCTTTTTACCTTTTGACAACAATAACCGTCATTTCCCTCAAACCACCATAATAATAATACATGGAACCAGAAATGTTTCAAATGGATGAAAACCACAACAACGGAAGTGATGAATCCATAACACTTCCCCCCCTCAAGAAAGAAAGGTTGAACATAGTGAAAACTTTGTAGGCAAAACTCTTCCAACAAACAAAAGTAAACTCACACCCAAATCATCAATTCCCATGAGCCAATAATCAATATTTCCCAAAAATAAAGCAACAAAACTTCAAACAACCTACAGAGAATTCCAAAGTTATTTCACTCTGGACAAATCATCAGCAACGACATTGTCCCTGCCCTTTACATGCTCAATTTCCCAGTTGAACTCCTGCAAAGCCAAACTCCATCTCATCAACCTCTAACTTTATTTTTCATTTTTTTAAATGAAGGTTAAGGGGGTGTGATCAAAAATCCAAAGTCAAGCCAATCTATAGCACTTTTTTAGGGAGGCCGAGCTGAGAGCCAGGTTTCATGGTGGTTGGGTGGTGAGGCCTGGAAGTATTCACTACATGGACGCCTTTAGGAACGTGGAGTTCACGGTTAATCCATGTAGGAAAGTTCACTACCTGGACGCCTTTAGGAACGTGGAGTTCAAGGTTAATCCGTGTAGGAATCTTGGTTCGGCTGCTCCGCAGCATTCAGTGCTTCAACTCTTCCTAACTTTAATAATAATCATGGTTGGAACGCTTGTCGCTGTAGTCACGTGAATAGCGGTCTCCTTCTCAGCCACTACCCTGATAATCATCCCTTCGGGAGCTGCCGTAACCCTGGGAGCCTCCACGTTTTCCTCCTCTGTAGCCCCCTCGACGCCCATGGCCTGCCTTCTCTACTATTAAGGTCCGACCATCCAAATTCTTGTCATTCAAATCCTTTTCTGCATCTTTGGCATCCTTTGTGTTTTCAAACGCGACAAAGCCAAACCCTCTTGACTTTTGCGTCTCCCTATCTTTTATTAGCCACACTTCCAAGAGTGGTCCATATTGGCCGAAGACAGAATCCAAAACAACTTCCTTTGTTTTGAAGTTCAGTCCACCTACAAAGAGCCTGCCAACATTGCCTCCATCCATGACTTGTATGCGCTGACACTTAGTTTTTGGGTACTGGACAAGACGTGCTTGTGCAAAGTGTGACGTCAGTACCTTCCTCTTCTTTTCAGAGCGCTTCCTACCCATAGCACGAGTCGCGGCACAGGATGGAAAGATACCCGGAATCTTCTGCTCTAACTGTGCAGTGTTATTTTTCATGCTAGGCTTTTCAACAAACATCGGGTTACCAGAAACTTGTCCACCGGCCAAATCATTCCCGATAACAAAAGATATTCCCTCTACAGGTAGAGTGGCTTGTACCCCTACGGTGACCAGTCCTTATACCAAATCAGACTTCAAATGGATGACATGAAGTGGGGCTTTAACACAGCCACCAACTCCCTGTGAAAGAACACTGACACCAGTTGCCGTCTTCTCTGACAATGGCAAAATGCCCTCAAGCATCAAAGATTGATGTGCTCCTGTGTCCCTCAATACCCGAACAGGTCTTTGGTTAGTCAAGTTTCCATCCAGGGACACAAACCCCTCTGAAATAAAAGGTTTGTAACCTTCTTGAGCAAGGTTGTTCTGTGATGCCGTAACTTTGGCATGGGAACCTTCACAAGGCACTGTCCTCCAAGGACGATTTCTCACATTTGCCAATGCATTCGGAGTTGTACTAGTCTGACTCCGCTCCTGATTTTTCCTTTCCAGGGCATAACATTGGGACATCAAATGCCAGGTTTCTTGCAAAAAGCGCAAGTAGGCCCGGAGGAAAAACTCGTGGTCTGCCTCGAGCCCCCGGAGGATAAGTCTGTCTTGAAACTGTAGTCTTCTGATTCCTAAAAGTCGCGGTATCAGAGTTGTCCTCATAGTCATCTCTTGGTCGCCTCCATGAATTTTTGTTCTCCACACCTGATTTACCATAACTCCCCTGGCTAACTCTAGGTGGGAAGTTAGGTTTGTGGAACCCCATCCTGTGTGTCAAGGCATAGACATCTGCCACGGTTGCTGCCTCATACAACTTTGGTACTTTTCTCTCATCCAGATGTACTTTAATGTCCGCGTGGACACTGTTTGAATTCTTCCACCAAGATCAATTGTTGTAACAGATTGAAGTCTTTCCCAACCTCCTTCAAGTCACACCACCGATCAAACATGGTTTCCTTCATTCTGGCAAACTCCACATGGGTCTCACTCTCCCTCTTCCTGGCATTCCGGAATTTTTGCCGGTAAGCTTCAGGGACCAATTCATAGGCTTTGAGAATGGTTTTCTTCACTATCTCATAATCTGCACATTGGTCAATCGGTAAAGCCGAATAAATATGTTGAGCTTTACCCACCAGAACACTTTGCACTAACATAGTCCAGGACTCCACAGGCCATTTTAGCATTTGAGCCATTTTCTCAAAGTGTAAAAAAAACTTGGCTACCTCCTTTTCATCTGAAGGGTTGAACCAGCCTCACATGCCTACCAACATCCCAAGTGTTCTGACTATTTGTCGAACTAGCCGGCATGGATGCTACCTCTCCCCGTTCTCTCATTAATTCCAACTTCTTGAGTTCAATTTCCTTCTGACACTCCATGTCACGTTCCTTTAACTCCCTTTCGGCTCTCCTCTCCTCTGCTCTTTCCTTTTCTCTTCTTTCTTCGAGTTCCCTTTCAGTTCTCCTTTCCTCTGCTCTTCTCTCCTCGAGTTCTCTTGCAGCTCTCCTTTCCTCTGCTTTGAAGCTTTCCTGGCTCTGCAGTTGCATCTCCGTTTTCCGGAGCTCCACATTTTCTTTTTCCTCGGGTAACCAATCCAAGGCTACCTCTGTCTATGTTCCCTGTCCCACCAGAGATTCTATCACCAATGTCTGCATCTCTGCCTTCTTCATACTAACTCGGACTTCCAAGTTAAAATGTCTGGCCAATATCAAGAGTTCCGATTTTTTTAATGCTTGGAACTGTGCCTCATTAGGGGACGCCGCAAACAGTACAGTACAATAATAATAGGAATCAAGAGTACAATCAATATATCTCCTATGATGGTACCATCAGCTAGTACAAGGTAACTCACTGTGCTCCAAGTGAGTGGCAAAAGAACATTCCCCAATGTCTCTATATTCCCGACTTCGAGCTCAGAGCCGATCCCCTCCAGTGATCATCGGAACGATGTCGAATCGAAACCAGAATCTCTTTCAGATGACAGGCACAGTCACGCCGCCCAAAATGGCACAAAGGCGCACGCGGCCAAAGCAGAGAAAAGGGTCACGCGGTTAAAGCGGCACAAAGGCGCACTCACGGCGACTGGGAAATCCAAAGGCGCCCTCCAGGTGTGAACTTTCACTGTTCACAGTCGGCGAGCCGCAAAGTAATCGTCAAAAGCCTCGGTGCACACACACACACCACAGATGCATCTGAAAGCGGTGGAAACGGCTGACGAAGCAAGGAAAGATTGCTCGAAGCGCGCGAGTCAAAATGGCCGACGGCTCGCCCTCGAGTCGCAACAACCCGGCGATGATTCTTCGGAATCTAACGCCAAACCTGACACGCAGGATGATCAGTCACAGCGATAACAACTTTATCGCAGGAATCCTTTTTCCCAGGAAACCCAAAGTACGTGACTCTTGCTCGACAACGTTCGATCCAGAAGGCAAAGCAACCCGCTTCTTCTCTGAATTTTCGCTCCGCCCTCTTTTTCTTCTCCCTCCGCTTCCTCGTCGTCCGGTTCCGGTTTCATTTAAAACATTAACCTTTTTACCTTTTGACAACAATAACCGTCATTTCCCTCAAACCACCATCTATCTATAATTCCAGCAATCTCTGTGTGTCTGTGTGTCTGTGTGTCTGTGTGTCTGTGTGTGTGTTTGTCTGTGACCGCTGTTTCTCGACAACCACGGGTCCGATATACTTTAGACTTGCCAGGTATATTGCTGGGGACCCGAGGATGTGCCTTTTCAAGGTTTGAAATTAATCGGACAAGTACTTACCGAGCTATGGCGATTTAGCCGTTCGCCGTTCGCTTTGGCGTTGCGAATGGACCAAACCATTGCATGTAAATAGAGGGGGGGGTTCTGTGGTCGTTGCGAATGGACCAAACCATTCATGTAAATAGAGGGGGGGGGGGGGTTCTGTGGTCGTTACTGCCACGTGGTTTCAAAGTTTTTTTTTGTTGTTGTTGTTTGCACGCATGTTTTTTTGCACCCACGTACGGGCACGCCCTAGGATGTTTACACACACACACCCCTACACAAATTTTTTTTTTTTTTTTTTTTTGGCAAGGAACGGGCACCCACGTACGGGCACGTCCTAGCTTATATATAGTACGGGCATGCCCTAGTAATAATAATACATGGAACCAGAAATGTTTCAAGTGTATGAAAACCACAACAACGGAAGTGATGAAACCGTAACAGTACATCCATCCATCTGTCCATACGGGCTATACCTCATTTTTCTCAGCAACCACATGTCAGATTGAGACGAAACTTTAACGATAGGAGCGACGCCCATACACAATGTTTTTCTGATAATTGTGACGTTGTCGGTCACCTGGCATGGCTGCCATCTTGGACTAAACGCAAATAATTAAAATATATATTTCTTCGAACCCGCAAAATGGGAAAAATTGAAACTTGGCCCATTGTCAAGTACTCCAAATGGGGAACAAAAGCATGATAATGATGACATTATCAGTGAAGTGGTATACAAGCCATAAATGCTTTAATTGAATGTCTTATCCTAAAAATCTGAAATTGCATCCACATGATCTCTGACCCATTTGTATTGAAATATTACATTTATGATATTATAGGTCACATGGTTTGGCAGCCATATTGGATTGAAGAAAAATATTTAATAATCATATCTCTGAAACCGCTTACCCTATCGTTGCAAAATGTTACAAATGTCATCTAATACCATTGTGGCATGTCGTTTCAAAACGATGACGTCGTAGGTCATGTGGTTTGGCAGCCATCTTGGAAAGAAAAACTAACCTTGCCCAATCAACACGAAACTTCACAAATGTGATGCTCTACCCATACATATGCAGAGTGTACATTTCTGATGTCATATGTCATGTGGTTTGGCAGCCATATTAGCTTGAAAGTCAATATATTAAAAAACCCTTCTCTGAAAACACTTCATCCATCGAAGTGAAACCTGTCCTGTGGTAAAAATGTGATACTTCAAAACAGCTGAAGGGATTTAAACCAAACTTGCTTATTTTTAGGACAGTGAATGAGGGCATCTACCCATTGTCACGGGCAGCGATTATGCGGAGGCATTTAGGCGACACAGTTGCATTGCTCTAGTTTTTCATGCAGCAGGTTACTATCAATCGCAGTTGTCCAATCGGATTAGGAAGCATATTCCGGAAGGTCAATTCTTGCAGCAAATCAGTCAGTTCGCGCAGATCTCCTGCAGCATCTCCTCCGTCAGTCCCAGGCATCTACTGATCTACCCCTGATCTACTGAACACCAACAAGAGGAATGACCCTTCCTGCCCCTCTCAGAGTCTGCGGGTGTACTAGTCATTAAAAAATTTGCAAGACGTGGTGCTCCTATGGTGAAAATTTATTGCCAATCAGACCAACCGTAACAGAGAAAAGCACCCTCACGTCTGTGCCTACAAACAGACAAAGAGACAAACGGACCCCAATGAAATACCCTCGCCAGCGAGAAAGGTACTGACTCTATAGAGTGCATACCTCCGCCAGGCTGAACAGTTTATGATTTGTATCCCACTGATAGGCCGGATCTGGTTCTGGACCTGAACCAAAATCTAATCGGCTTGTTCTTGCCACCTACCCAACTCATCCACCTAGTTTTGTCATGTCATCCATAACTTTTTTTTAATTATCATGTTATATATTGTTTTTGGCCCCATCTCTCAATGGTGAAGAATCACTTTTTAAAAAATTCAAAATTTCTCGTGTCCGGATGCGGATTTTCACCAAAATCGAATGAATTCCTTCTTGCCACACACCAACCTGTCCATCAATTTTCGGCTGAATCCATCCATAACTTTTTGACATAACCTGCTCACAGACAGACAAACGGTTGAAAACATAACCTCAGTTCACCTCAGGTGGCGGACGTAATAAATGGCATGAGTACCCAAATAGTACCTTTTTCTTCGATTCCAATTGATGCCATAAGCTTTGGGACCTTTGTCAAAAAAGTGGTCTGCAAACTGCAACGTACTCGTGACAAATTGCCGAATATGTAATGGTCTTTGTAAAGGCTTTGTTTAATTTGCTGCATGAAGTGTACCCACAAAATACTCATTTATTCATTCTTTGGAATTGTATACAAAGAGAATCCTTGGTCTTATGAATACAAGACTTGAGAATATTGTGATATTGTGATATTGGTGATGTCGACGAGTGAAGTGACTGGAGGCGGGCATATTCAGCACATAATTCAACCACTTGGACACGTCACTGCACAAGCATTGAGAACTGATCACAGGATGGAGGAGGGGAGGTCGGGGGCATAACAACGAAGAGTCAAGATATTTCATTAATGGAGCACGCCTTAAAAAATAATCATCTTTTCATTCACACACAACTGAGCTACCATGATACAAATTGCACTTGAGATCATAACCAGAGGTCCTTTAATATCGAATATTAATGTATTTTATGATTTTGCTTTTGAAAACCTCTTCAACTTGCACTGGAATGAGGGATATGGTTTTTGGACATCCACTTTGCAAAGCTAATGATTTAAATGTTGCTTTATGAAGATAGATTAAATCAGAGGAATAATATGTAGTTCCCATGGTGTAACTGTAATTAGTGATGTGTGTTTTACACCATCGGCAGGAAGATTTTCAATGAACTGTCTTCAGATCCACCATCTGTATCACGGATCGATGAAGAGAAAAGTGAAGAGGAGGGTAGTGGACAAGCTATCTCAACTGCTACGTTACCTTCAATTTACCAGACTAGTACTGGGCAGTACAGTAAGCTAGCACTCCCTACCACCTCTCACAATCCCTCACACCTCTCACACTCCATCACACCTCTCACACTCCATCACACCTCTCACACTCCATCACACCTCTCGCACTCTATCACACCTCTTGCACTCCCTCCCACCTCTCTCAATCTCTCTCCTCACTCCCTCTCTCCTATATATCCTCCCCAATCTTTTTCTCTATTTCTTTTTTTCTCTATATCCTCTTTCTTGATATTCTTATTATCCTCGTTCTCATTATCCTCGATCTCAATATCTTCGAGCTCTATATCCCCCATCTCTCTGTCTCTTTCTCTCTCTCCCTCTACTCTTCACCTCCTCTCTACCTCCCCTTTTCCTCCTCTCCACTTTCGCTTTTCTTCTATTTTTTTTTTTTTTTTTTTTTTTTTTTTTTATACAATATCGAGGCTCGTGAAAGAGCGAACATTAATCACACAGAAAGACAAACCGACACATAAAACATATAACATAGGGAGCGGTAGACAAGATGGGGAGAGAGGGGGAAGGACACAAACACAACATTTGAGAGCAGGGACCGAGAGACATGGAGACATCGAGAGATCTGAGAGAGGGCGAGGGCTTTGGGGGGGGGGGGGGGGCGTGGGAAGGGGCCAGTGGGAGAGGTATAAAACATATGGACACTGCCAGGACTTCCAGGAAAGAAGTTGGAATTTCAAACAAGGTGGATCTGGGGTGAATTAGCGGGGGTAGAAAAGATCAAGGTTTTGGATGGGGGAAGATAAGAGATGGTGGTGAACAGCTGTTTTAAAGACCTGGAGGGAGGAGTGGGATTGAAGGGAGTGAGGGAGTTTGTTCCAGAGGCGGGAGAAAAGAGGAATGAAAGAGTGAAGGTGAGCGGAGAGCCGAGATTTCGGCAGTTTAACCATCAGAGGGTTGCTGGCAGATCTTGTGCGACCTGTAGGAATATTTGGGGGACAGAGCACAGAGAGAGCTGGGGGTGCAAGGCCGGAGAGGAGTCGGTAGAAGACAGAAAGACCACCTACCTGCCTGCGGTGAGTGAGTGAAAGGCCCTCAGAGATAGCTTCATCGCGGGAGATTCCAATAATTCTGAAAGCTTTGGTTTCAACAGCGTGAAGCCGAGCTAGGTGTGAGGCAGGAGCACCGGCCCATAGGGGAGAACAGTATTCCATTGAGCTGCGGATGAAAGCCTTGTATGTGGTGAGGAGCTCAGGTGTGCCGAGGAAGGACTTCGCACGACGGAGGATGCCCAGTCGGCGACTGGCTTTGGAGGCCAGCTTGGAAATGTGGTTTTCCCAAGAAAGATCATGGCAGATAGTGAGACCCAAAATCTTGAGCGACAGAACTTCTTGGAGAGGATTGTTGAGAAAGTAGATGGGAGGGTTGTCCAGTCGATCTTTTCGGAGAGACATAGTAAGAGTGTGAGATTTGTCAGGATTGAAAGACATGTTCCACTTGTTTGACCAGTCTGTGATTTTGTCCAGGTCTTCAGAGAGTGAGGAGGCAGCAGACTGCCGATCTGAGGGAAGAGGAATGGAGCGGCAGAGAGTGGAGTCATCAGCAAAGAGATAGAGAGGATTTTCGAGAGAGTCAGAGAGATCATTGATGAAGACCAGAAAAAGCACGGGGCCCAGAACACTGCCTTGGGGAACTCCAGCCTGAACAGGAAGAGGAGATGAGAGAAACCCATTCAGGGCCACACGTTGACGACGACTAGAGAGGAAGTCCGCCAGCCATGCGTGGAGATTTCCATGGATACCAAAGGAGGAGAGTTTGGTGAGCAGAGCGCGGTGCCAGACCGTGTCGAAGGCACGTGATATGTCGAGGGAGACAGCTCTAATTTCCTGTTTGGCATTGAGGACCTCCATCCATTGTTGAGACAGCAGAAGCAGCATGTCCAGAGTAGAGTGACCTGGTCTGAAACCAAATTGATGATCAGAGATCAAGCCATTGGAGAAGAGGAAAGATTTCATATCAGAAGCAATGATGGATTCCATGACTTTGCTGATAATTGGGAGAAGGCTGATTGGTCTGTAGTTGCTAGGATCTGTTTTTGCACCTTTTTTGTGCAAAGCGGTGATGTTGGCTGATTTCCAAGCAGATGGCAGTTGACCTTGAGCAAAAGAGAGGGCGAAGAGAACAGAGAGAGGGTGAGATAGAGCAGCAGAGCAGGATTTTAGGACCCGTGGGCTGATGCCGTCGGGTCCAGTTGCAGAATCAGAGTCGAGGGTTGACAGAAACTTTTCCACCTTGTCAGGAGGAAAGGACACGGAGTCCAGGAGCAGCAGGGTACGACTGGGTATGGTGGGTACAGAGAGGGATGGGTTTGGGACACAAGATTTAGAGGCAAACACAGAGTTGAGGCATTCAGCTTTTTCACGTGCGGAGTCAGCTGTGTAGCCGTTTGAGGTAAGGGAGGGGATGGAGGGGGAACAAACACCAGAAACGGATTTGACCAGACGCCACCAGGATTTGGAAGAGGGAGACAGATAAGAGAGTTCGGTCTTGAGAACGGAGAGATATTGTTTCCTGGCTCTCCTGAGGGTGGACACACACTTGTTTCGGGCTTTGTGAAAGGAAATGAGATTTCCTTCCGTTGGATTTGCTTTCCAGGAGACGAAGGCAAGTTGTTTCTGGGCAACAGCCTCACCACAAGATTCCGTGTACCATGGACGGGAGGAAGGGTATGACAACTGAAGACGAGATGGGATAAATCTGTGCATGAGAGAGAGCAATTTACTTTGGAAGAATTCCCAGGATGAGTTGATGTCAGAGGTGGTAGAGATGGGAGACCAGTCCAGATGATTGATGGCTGCTTGAAGACCGTGCCAGTTGGCCTGAGTGAAATGCCAGACTCGTCGACGCTGAGCAGGCTCCCTGAGGATGGTCAGAGAGATGTCCACTTTAACAAGGACATGATCAGATGTTCCGATCGGAGCAGAAGAAGAGCAGCAGACATTTTCAGGGAAGTTAGTCATAACCAAGTCCAGAAGAGAAGATGTTCCGTTGACTGAGATCCGGGTCGGGAAATTGACAGATTGTGTCAGTCCCAGTGAGTCGCAGAAGTCCTTTGCTGAGGAGCCATGGCTGGTGAGAGAGGTACCCACACCCAGCCAACTGGCATGATGACAGTTGAAATCACCACATATGAGGAAGAGAGAGTTGGGATGAGTAGATAGAAGTTGGTCCATATCATCAGACAGCGAGATGTAGATGGAGTCATCACTGTTTGGAGGACGGTACAACACACATATGAACAAGAGGTGGGAGCGAAGGGGAAGCCGTAGCCAGAGGTATTCCTGGGGGTGAGGTGGAGAGAGTGCAGTGCAGGGCGAGTGAGGAAGAGAGTTTTTGATAAAGATAGCAACCCCGCCTCCAGGACGAGGCTCAGGTCTATCATACCGGAGGAGGGAGTAGCCCGGGAGAGATACTATGGAATCAGAGACATCATAAAGGAGGAAAGTTTCTGTTAAGCAGATCACGTCTGGTTTGACAGAAGCAACCTGTATGGAGAGATCGGTTAAGTTTGAACGAAGGCCCCGGATGTTTGAGGTCCATACCGTTAATGAAGAGGAAGGGGGAGCATCAGATACAGAACAGGTGGGAGGAGGGGTAGGGTAAGATGTGGAAGAGGTGGAAGAGGTAGGGAGAGCTGTTGAAGGTGTGTCAGAGATTTCAGAATAGCTCGGAGAAAGGGAAGGATGGGGCGGACAAAAGGTTTGATGGTGATTGGGTGAGCCACAATGAGGTGTTATTTGAGGAGGGGGAAGAGCGAGGCAGAAGGTTGGGGGAGATGGAGGTGAGAGTTTGAAGGGGGAAGAAGCGGGGAGGACGCTTTGAGGAGGGGGAGTGAGCGGGGGGAAATTGAGAAGCAATGAGGGTGGGGAGATTTGAAGGGGAGGGGTGAGGGGGGAGTTTGGGAGGGAAGGGACAAGGGGAGGGATTTGAAAGGGATGGGATTTGGGGGAGATTTGGAGGGGAGGGGTGAGGCAGGAGTCTAGGAGGGGAGGGGCGAGGGGGCGTCTTGGCGGGGAGGGGTGAGGGGGTAGTTTCGGAGGGAGGGGGCAAGGGGGGAGATTTGAAAGGGATGGGTGATGGGGAAGATTTGGAGGGGAGGGGTGATGGGGAAGATTTGGAGGGGAGGGGTTATGGGGAAGATTTGGAGGGGAGAGGTGAGATTGGATTTTTGAAAGTGTACGATTTATGGGAAACGAACATTTATTGCAAAATGAGTTTCTTGTGACCTTCGAGTTAAAAATACGTTTAAGGACGCTGGATGGAGGATGGAGTGCAGGAGAGTTTAGGGAATGTAGAACAAAGGCACTATAGGAGATGGATATTTTTTTTGGGATGAATTGATTTGGTGAGCAAGTCGAAAGCAGCCTTTTAAAGAAGAAGAAGAAAAAGGTGTTATAAAATATGACGGAATACATAACTTGAGGGGAAAGTGTAAACATTGAAGGTTAATGAGTGAAAACTATCTGGGGAAATGGGGGAGAAACACGTGGTCGAAGAACGAACGAACGAATAAGAATGAATAAACGAATGAGAACAGAGAAGGAAATGTTTTTTTTTTTTTTTTTTTTTTTTTTTTTGAGTTGAGATTTACACAAGGAAGTAGGCTATGGGTGAAAAGACTGGGAATACAGAGAACGAAAGTTATTGGATCACAAACGACGGACCACTGAGAGAAAAACAAAGCCTCAAGGTTGTACAGTGCACACTGTACAAGGCCTTGCTCGCGACACGGCAAACAGACGATCAATTTATGAAAGATAAACACCGAGAAACAACCAAAGTTGCACACAATAACTTCACACACCGAAAGATAAATACAGTTTCGACAAAATACAATTGTGAACAGACTTAACTTCGAAAAACGTGGAGACCGTGTGGAGCTTCGAAAATCCCTCTATTCTCCCCTTCTCCTCCTCACCCCCTCCTCTTTTCCCTCCTCTTCTCCCTCCACATCCTCTCCCCCTCCTCCTCTCCCCCTCTTCCTCTCCCCCTCCTCCTCTCCCTCTTATCCTCTCCCTCTTCTCTTCTCCCCCTCCTCCTCAACACCCTTCCTCACCCCCTACTCCTCATCCCTTCCTCCTCTCACCATAGTCCTCTCCCACTTTTCTCCTCTCCCCTTCCCCCTGTCCTCTCCGCTCCCTCCTCTTTGGAGCTTATTCATATATTGCATGTATAAAAAGGACATTATGAGATGACTGTGTACTTCTACGTGAATTACAAGAACATAAGTCGACTGGTCAAATCAGCACAGCATAATGGATTTGAACCTGGGTTGACAGCATCCTGAACCGTGTCCAGATGGGAACACCAACAAGGTCACTTTTATTTTATTGTATTTTATTAACAGAGATCGAGGCTCTTGGAAGAGTGTGTGCATGTGATGTGTGCATCCTGCTTTTTAATATGCACACCATATAAAGGCATGTGCCAAATGTGGCACTCAACATACATTTTGAACTTTGTAAATACCTCTTGTGAATTTTTCAATAAGTTGAAAGAAGCTATTCATCTTGGCATGATTTACATATTGAAACTGGAGCGGTACTCAATAGCGCATACCTCCACCAGGCCAAACAGTTTACGTTTTGTATCCCATTGATAGGCGCCTCGTGCGCAGCCTGGTCTTTCCGGGCTCCCTTCCCCCCCGTCGGTATTTTGTGAGTGTAAGTTCTTTCCTTCATAGTATTTGCTTGTTTCTTTTATTTTATTTTCTCCCCCCTGCCTCTCGCGGGCATCTTACCCTATGTCCGGCGTTTTTAAAAACAGGACAAACGGACAGACAAAGAATTCTATATTGATTCTTTCTCTCCTCCCGGACACGTGCTTGTTCGCTTTCCTCCTCGTCTCGACTTGTGCCCCGCCCCCTATATCTCGTTTTTTTTCTGCCTCTGCTCCTTCTTTCTCAAATCCACGTTCTCGCTTGGAGACTTTTCCCAGATTGTTTTTCATGGTTTTCATGGTTCTGTTTGGATAGTGTTGGAATATGTTTAAACCACAGCCGTGATGCTGACGCCGCCCTCCCCCCGACTCCCCCCTGAATTTCCATGTTTTAAACGCTTCCCAGTGTGTACCCTGGTTAGAATAAGTACACCGTATCCCTGCGTGTCGTAAGAGACGACTAAGAGGGTTGGCGTCAGGAAGGGAATCCGGCCATAAAAACATTGCCTCAAAAAGAGAACCATGACAATTACAAGTACATATGGGCAGGGTACACCCCGAAGTGGAGATCGGTTTCTGAGGTTTGGGACATGGAATGTAGGGACAATGACAGGGAGATCAGGAGAAGTGGTGGAAGTATTGGTCAGAAGAAGAGTGGACATATGTTGTGTGCAAGAGACGAGATGGAAGGGAAGTGGTGAGAATGGTGAAGGGGAGGCAGGGACAGAAATACAAGTTTGTGTGGCAAGGGTGCCTGGAGGGCGTGAATGGTGTTGGTGTCCTGTTTTCTGAGGAGTTTGTAGACAGTGTGGTGAGTGTGACTAGAGTGAGTGCTAGGTTGATGATGGTGAAAATGATGATTGGAAAGCTCTTGGTGAACGTCATCTCGGGATATGCTCCGCAGGTTGGTCGAAGCGATGAAGAGAAGGACAAGTTCTGGTGTGCGATAGAGAAGCTGATGGAAAACGTGAAAGATGAGGAAGTTGTTGTGGTGGGAGGAGACCTGAATGGACATGTGGGAAGGAGTATGGATGGTTTTGAGGGAGTTCATGGGGGTTACGGATATGGTGTGAGAAATGGAGAAGGTGAAAGGATTTTGGAGTTTGCTGATGGAGCTGATTTGTTGATTTGTAATACTCAGTTCCAGAAAGAGGATAATAAGCTTGTTACATACACGTCAGGTGGGTCGACGACAACCGTTGACTACCTGATGGTGCGTAGGCGAGATAGGGGGCACCCCCGGGACACAAAGGTGATCCCGGGGGAGGAGGCTGTTTCACAGCACCACTTGGTTGTCTGCGACATAGGGTGAAAGGTGTGAGGAGAGCTCGGCGGGTGAAGTACCAACCGAGAATGAAGGTGTGGAGGTTGAAAGAGGTGACAGTAAGGGAGGCATTAAAAGAGAGGCTGAGTAGGGTAGAGGATGATGTGGTTGAGCTTGAAAGTGGTTGGATGTCAATGAAAGCTAGTCTGTTGGGAGCCGTTGGTGAGGTATGTGGATGGACAAAAGGACCACCGAGGCACTCGGAAACATGGTGGTGGGATGATGAAGTTGGAAAGAGGATTGACGAGAAGAGGAAGAAGTTCAAGGAGTGGCAGAAGGCGAAGGGTACGGGAGCAGAAACAGCAGAGCATGAAAGTTATAAGGCAGCCAGGAAGGCTGCAAAGAAAGAGGTAGCAAAGGCGCATGAGGCATGTAGGAAAATGTTCGGAGAATGCTTGGATTCGGAAGAGGGTCAGAAAGCAGTATTCAGGATTGCAAAGCAGATAGCGAAAGGGAGGTGTGATGTGATGGGGGTGAGTTGCTTGAAGGATGAAGTGGGACAAATCGTTGTCGACCCAGATGGAATTAAAGGAAGATGGAAAAGATATATGGAAATGCTGTTGAATACAGAGAATGAATGGGATGGCAACATAGAGAGTAACCCAGTTTTAGGACCGGCAGAGAAGATAACTGAGAAGGAAGTTGAGGAAGTGATAAAAGCAATGAAGAGTGGAAAAGCGGGAGGGCCGACGGGAGTTGTGGGAGATATGTTGTAGGCAGCAGGAAGTTGGGGTGTGAAGAGAATGACAGAGATCTGTAATCTGGTGGTGAAAGAACGCCGCATTCCAGTGGATTTGGAACTGAGTACCCTCGTCCCTCTATACAAGGGGAAAGGTGACCCTCTGGAGTGTGGCTCGTACCGAGCGATAAAGTTATTGGAGCATGGAATGAAGGTATTGGAAAGGGTGTTGGAGAGGAGGATAAGGAAGAAAGTGAAGATCGACGAAATGCAGTTTGGATTTATGCCAGGAAGAGGAACGACAGACGCACTTTTCATTGTGAGGCAGTTGCAGGAGAAGTACATGGAGAAGAGGAAGAAGTTGTTTCTTGGGTTTGTTGATCTGGAGAAAGCATTCGATAGGGTTCCACGCAAAGTGTTGACATGGGCATTGAGGAAGTTATGAGTGGAGGAATGGTTGATCAGAGTTGTGATGGCAATGTACAAAAGAGCGCGCACAGCTGTAAGGACGAAGGACGGGAACAGTGGTGAGTTTGAGGTGAAGGTGGGAGTGCATCAGGGGTCGGTACTAAGTCCACTACTATTTGTAGCTGTGATGGAAGTGCTGGCTCGGAACGTAAAGGAGGGTTTACCGTGGGTTGTTGTATGCAGATGATCTGGTGTTGATTGCGGAAAGTATGGATGGACTGAAGGAAAAGATGAACAAGTGGAAGGAATGTATGGAGACAAAAGGTCTGAAGGTGAATATCGGAAAGACGAAGGTGATGGCAAGTGGTAAAGCATGTGGTGAGGTGGAAAGAACTGGGAAGTGGCCCTGTGCTGTGTGTAGGAAGGGTGTCGGAGTGAACTCCATTCAATGTACAATGTGCGCTGAGTGGGTTCATCAAAAATGTAGTGGTCTGAGAGGGTCATTAACCAGTGTGGCAGCTACATTCAAATGTAAGGTGTGCACAGAGGGAGCTGCAGATGGAGGAAATGTTGAGTTGGATCTTGGAGACGGCATGAAGCTGGAAGGTGTGAAAACATTTTGCTACCTCGGAGACATGCTGAATGGAGAAGGTGGATCAGACTCGGCAACGGTTGCTAGAGTGAGATGTGCATGGAAGAAGTTTCGGGAACTGAGTGGCGTGCTGATGATGAGGGGAGTGTCGTTGAAGCTGAAGGGAAAGGTGTATGCTGCATGTGTGAGAAGTGTTATGATTTATGGGAGCGAGACATGGGTAATGAACGTGTAGAGCAGCAACGAAGGTTGGAAAGGGTGGAAATGCGAATGGTTCGACGGATGTGCAGAGTATCGTTGAGAGAGAGGAAGACAAATAATGAATTGCGAAAGATGATGGGAATAGAGCCTGTGATTGATGCTGTGAAGAAGAACAGGTTGAGATGGTTTGGTCATGTGTTGAGGAAGGATGAAAGTGACTGGTTGAGAAGAGTGATGGAAATGAATGTAGAAGGGAGTAGAGGACGGGGAAGACCGAGAAAGACTTGGCTAAAGATGGTCGAAGAAGAAATGCGGGCAAGGGGGTTAACAAGGGGAGATGCAGAAAATAGGGCAAAATGGAGAAGATTGTCATGGGGGCCGCAAGGCTAACCCCCGCTCTAGCAGGGAAAATGGCCTTAAAATGCATGTTGTGTTGTTGTTGTATCCCATTGATAGGCCGGATCTGCATCCACACCTTAACCAAAATCTAATCGGCTTGTTCTTCTTGCCTACCCAACTCATCCACAAGATTTTGTCATAACTCATCCGTAACTTTTTTAGATATCATGCTATATATATTTTTTGGGTCCACCTCTCAATGGTGAAGAATCACTTAAATATTTAAAATATATAGTGTCCAGATTCGGACCCGGATTTTCACTAAAATCTAATCAATTTGTCCTTGTCACACACCCCACCTGTCCACCAAATGTCGTCCTAATCCATCCATAACTTTTTTTTAGATATCTTGCTCACAGACAGACAGACAAACGGGTGAAAAAATAACCTACATCCCATCGACCTTCGGTGGCATAGGTAATTAGAAAATGTGTTATTGTTTATTTCTCCCTTCTGCTGCACAAGGTCTTCTAATCTGCAGGCGTTATTGTGTTTTCTCGTTTGTTGTTTTAGTTGCCATTGCACAAGGTGGTGCTGTCCAACTCTCATCGGCAAGTGCAGGAGATAATGTATTAGGTCTGCAAGGCCTAAGTGTTGGTGGGGGTCAGACCGGTACTCCCACGCTTGTCCATTATACACAAACAAGTGACGGGCAGCAGCTGCTACTGCCTGCTAACCAGGTTGTTGTCCAAGGTATGCAGATTCATCATTTTACGTCTGATAATTGTTTATCCACATCGCTTTCTCTTATACTGCTCAGTAGTACATTTTTTTTCCAGCTGCCTCTGGGGAAGTTCAGACGTACCAGATCCGTACAACATCTGGGGGCATGCCACAGGGTGTCGTCGTAGCAACATCATCTCCGACAGGCGTGGCTCCAGTGGAGGAAGCATCTCGTAAACGGGAGCTTCGACTGTATAAGAACAGGTCCGTGTGACGGTCTTGTAGGAAAATCTAGCGTTGGATGTGAACAGTCTTGAAAAGAGGGAGTGTAGCTTTATTCGTGCAGTGCAGTTAGACAAAGGCATACAGTATTTGTATATTTTGATGTTCCATTATTTGAAGATGCAAATTCATAAAATATAAGAAATAGTGTGGTGGGGAAAAAAAAACGACGCAACAGGACTGAAAGTGTTTTCACTTAGTTGTTGAGTCAAAATGGATGTGTCAGCAGGCTTGAAAACGTGTGTGTGTGTGTGTGTGTGTGTGTGTGTGTGTGTGTGTGTGTGTGTGTGTGTGTGTGTGTGTGTGTGCGTGCGTGCGTGCATACATTATTGGTGGTGGGACACAAGTGCGTGCATTTTCACGGTCGTTAAAGCAAGTAGGGTATTTGTACATCTGTTTACAAATTACAATTGAGTTTGGGATGAGGAGGGGATGGAGAGAGGATGGGGAGGAGTGGGTAACCACATGGCAAGTGATACAATAATTATTAGACATCCTTAAATAGACTTGAAGTATTGTAATGTTGGACTGTGAGTATAACACATTACTATTGTAATGGTGGACTATGAGTGGACACCTGGTCAAATCTTCCACTTATACGGCCACCAATTCAGTGACGGATAGTCCTCGGAGGCCATATGCCATCCAACAGAAATCTTTTCTTCGGTTTCTGACAAACAGAAACTCCAACGAGATCTGTTGCCTACGGCCGGTTTGTTCATTTTGAAAGATAGGGGCCGAGCGATGACCCAGAAAGAACCATTGCTGTTTTAAACCTAATGAGGGTTTGAGGCCAATTTCCAATGCCAGTAGGTTTTAACTCACAGCGTGGTTAAAAATAGCCCCAAGTGAGCTGACAGTCATCTCTTGAGGTTGTAGCTCAGATCACTGCTGATTTCCTGAGAGGACCCCGATACGAAATCAAAAAATCTATGACTGGGCGATCCTGCTGACCCAATAAAAGGGCTGTATTGGGTTTCAGAGCAGTCGGTTGGTAAGGGATTAGTAGGCATCAAAATTTTGAGGAACCAACACACTACCCCAATTCACCTCCCTGGGAGCCCCCATGATCCGAATTAGAAAAGTACGAAGTCGGAAAATCTAAGACTGAGCAATCCTGCTGACTGTATCTGTAACTGATCTGTATCTGAAATTGTATCGGATTTCAGATCAATTGGTTGGTAAACAAGCATTCTGAGTATTGCGCTGCAATACATGTCCCCTATCGGCATTGGGTAGCACTGTCATAGAAGACAGTATTATGACTTACCACACTCCAAATTATAGTCCGGGAAACTGTTGGGGAAATTCCCAAAGTTCAACGTGCCATAACTTTGTCAAAAATGATCGAAACGTCGTGAAGTTCGAACTTGATCTGTAACTTATCATGAGGAAACCATGTACCTAGTTTGAAATCATTAGCATTAAGAGTTTAGGGAAAAAAGTCCGGAAAGCTGTTCTTTGCGTGACGGACTGACGGACCGACAGACTGACAGACGGAGGTACGGAGTGCAAACCTATAAGCCCCTACTAGTACAGCGGATAACAACAACAATTGTGCATTTTATGAGAAAAGCATGAAATTTCTAACATAGTTAGTGCATACCATAAGGTTTATTTTCAGATGTGGAGGGAAGTCAGATTTGACCTCTGAGGACCGTGAGAGGTCAAATCCAAAATGGCCACAAGTCCACCGAGTCTAATGTTCAAACGCGCTTAATTTTGGAACCAAATAGTGTAGAAAAACATTATAGGTGTCATTTCCAACTAAATTGGGGATGTTCCTGATGAGCTGTGGGTTGCCTTTGGTGTCGGGTCAAGCTTTCGGTACATAGCTGTTCAGGAAATGGTTACCACATTGAATCCAACACAGTGTCTGACTCTCCCAGTCTTTCACGCTTTCACCGGGTGTGATACTGTATCTGCATTCGCTGGCAGAGGAAAGAAGACTGCCTGGGAAACTTGGAAGCCTTTCCCAGAGGTGAATGATGCTCTCTATGAACTTCTAGGCATGCCAAGTGAGGTCAGTGAAGGCTCAATGTTACTGCTGGAGCGATTTGTGGTGCTGATGTACAACCGAACCAGTGAAAGCATGGAAGTGAATGATGCCAGGAAAGAGCTCTTCACACAGAAGTGTAGAACTCTAGAGAACATTCCTCCAACCCAGGCAGCACTCAAGCAGTACATCAAGCACACTTGCTACCAGGCCAACTGTTGTAACCAGGCATTGGTCATGGATCCAGAGATGCCAGACCCTGGTCAGGTTCACTATGTTAACAAATAAAATTTCGTTCAAAATTTTGGTAGATTAGCAAAACTATACATTTTTGGAATATTCAGAGCATGAGGAATCCAAAAATTAATGTTTACATTTGCGTAGACACCTTTGCGAAAATGACACTCAGGACAGTGATGAAGATAGTCAGGTTCACTATGTTAACAAATATAATTTCTTTCAAAATTTTGGGATTAGCAAACCTGTACATTTTTGGAATCTTCAGAGCATGGAGAATCTGAAAATCAATGTTGGCATTTGCACAGACACCTGCATGGCCGCCATTTTGGATTTTGAAAATGGCCGCCATAAAATACATATTTTGCGCGATCTCGGCTTCTAGTCAACCTAGAGACTTAATTAAATATGCTAATCCTATGTTTTCTGGGTCAAGGAATCCAATAAAGGCCTCAAAATAGTGCTCAGGATTATAGAAAAGCAACAAACAAAGGTAATTGAAAACCATTGTCTTTATATTTGTGATATAACTGTATTACATAATACATGATATTGCAAGTCCTTTGAAGTTATAGGTTGTTATAGGAAGTTATAGGTAGTATCAGATTGAACTATAAGTCCTATACACAGGATCTACGAGGTCTATACCGTTCAGGAATATGCTTTTACAGATCTTCATCACTGTCCTGAGTGTCATTTTCGCAAAGGTGTCTACGCAAATGTAAACATTAATTTTTGGATTCCTCATGCTCTGAATATTCCAAAAATGTATAGTTTTGCTAATCTACCAAAATTTTGAACGAAAAAACATAGTGAACCTGACTACCCATCTGACTGGGGCTGGACAAAGGAGACAACTAGGTGGCAGCCTCTTTGGACCACTCTTCCTGAAGCATCAAAATCGTGCCATGAATTGATCGACTGTGGCTGCAAGAAAGGGTGCACTGGACGCTGCAAGTGTGCCAAAGCTGCACTCAAGTGCACTGCACTGTGCTTCTGTTCTGGAGACTGTTAGATTTTGATAATTACCAATTTTCATCATTGCACTTGATTTAATGTAAGCGTTTGTGGACATACTTGGTTAACTACAGTTATTTTTTCAGAGGTTATTGCATCATTCCTTGCAGTGTAAACACTTTTTTTCATCATTTCTGGTCTTTGGGTGTTCTGTACCTATCCCTGTACCTGAAAAAATAAAGTTTTAAAAGTTCAAATGAACTTTTTCCAAAAGCAGTTCCAACTGCAGTATCATAAAAATAGATATTTAACGTAATTTGACCTTGACCTAAATGCGTGTCCTTGAGTTCTGGCGATCTCAAAAGTATCACCAAATGAATGGGCATCCCCAATTTAATTGGAAATGACACCTATAATGTTTTTCTACACTGTTTGGTTCCAAAATTAAGCGCGTTAGAACATTAGACCTGGTGGACTGGCGGCCATTTTGGATTTGACCTCTCACGGTCCTCAGAGGTCAAATCTGACTTCCCTCCACATCTGAAAATAAACCTTATGGTATATACTAACTATGCTAGAAATTTCATGCTTTTCTCAAAAAATGCACAATTTGTTAAAATATGAGAGCTTATCCGCTGTACTATACGGTGTACACCAGTAGGGGACTAATAAGGGACAAGTAGGGATCCGAATTTTGGACGGAAATCCCCCCTCGTCCCCCGGGTGCGCCCATAATCTGAAATTGAAACATCGAAGCCAGAGCAATTGTGCGGGCTACTCTCTTGTATTCATGTGTCAAGTTTCAGAACAATCAGAGGGGTGATAAAGGAAGAGTAGCAAAAATAGCAAAAAGTTAACGGATGGACGGATGGATGGATGACCAGATGGACAGACATCACAACCCATTTTACAAGTTCTCATCTCTTTGAGAATCAAGATGAGATGACCTACTAATAATATCCCAAATCCGAACCACACATCAAGCCAATATGCCAATGGTGAGAAAACCGGGATTATTACAAAAAAGAGGGTTTGAAAGGACAAGGAACCAACACACTGATACAGTAGTTATTTACACAGGTATAAATCACCATGCGCCCACTTGACTGCGACAATATAAAACGCTACCTTAACCACTTGCACCGAAATAGTAAGACAGGGATAGAAGTCACATGACTTGTTGCTGTCATTAATATTTGCTTGTCTGTCGCTAATTTAATCTCAGCTTTTGTTCAGAAAGACAAGATGCAATTTATCTATTTCATTGATGTGCAGGGAGGCAGCTCGTGAGTGTCGCCGTAAGAAAAAGGAGTACGTGAAGTGCTTGGAGAACCGGGTTGCTGTGTTGGAGAACCAGAATAAGACTTTGATTGAAGAACTAAAGGCTCTCAAGGACCTCTACTGCCCAAAGGCAGACTAATGTACAAAGGTTTGGCTGCCAGTTGTGTGCAGCAAACTGATTGCAGAGCTTGGTTCCTGCCAGCCTTGAACAGTCCCTGCTCTGAATGGAGAGTGGTCAAAAAGCTGCATGGAATCCCCCTTACTCTTCCTGCTCTCACAGGACCTCCATCTTTCTTGTGCTCTCGCAGGTTTTTATGTTGTACGTTCACTGGAACCTGCAGGTGAGTGAAATATGCAACTATCCCTTCATTTATATTTGGGCACTTTCTCACCCTGAAATATGTGTCACTCATCATCGGTGATGATGAAGATGGACTTTTGAATGAAGATTTGGAGAAGGACCTGTTTGGCGCAGCATGTAGCAAAGAACTGGGGCATATGAGGAGAGGGGGAATGGAACATACAAAAGACAAATGAAGGAAAGCGATTTGATAGATACGTGTGGAGTTCAAGTTGCAAATTCAAAGTAAGAGAGGGTTGGTAGGTGGGTACCACAGCAAAGAGAGAGAGAGAGAGGGAGATAAAGACATTTGTAGCCACTTTAATACAAAATAAAAATTGTACAAAAACAAAGACTAAAAATAATATCCGTTTCTCAAGGCATTTTTTCATGTGACTATTATATATAAGTATAGATCGTTATGGTGCAATGCAGTTTTGAAGGGAAGGCTAAATGAAGTAATGTATTCACCATTGAAGGAGCCCTACCCTTTTCAAGATAGGTTTCTGGTATTAAAGCCGAATTGGGCAAATATCCTCGACGTTGCGCCAGGCCTCGCGGTGTCCCAAAGGAGTGTCTGTGCAGTCTGAACAAAGGAGGTACATTGTCTTTTTGTGAAGAGAGAGGAAAAAAAAGAATGAGGGAGCTCAGAAATCGGCCCCCATTGTACTCAAATATAACAACTGGTCGTTTTAAATGCATACAAATGTGCAGAGAGAAAGAGGTAACGAGATAAAGATAAAAAGTGAGTTATGGGGCTGGTAACTGCATACATAACACGATGGGGAAAGTTTATTCTTCTTCTTCTTCTTTTTTCCAAACACGAACACTTCCCTGCTGGTTTGTACATGTGATGAAATGGCTGTCATTTAGTGTAGCTTAGACAGTTTCTTGTACCTAAGGGATGGTAGTACGTTCTACCAATGTCTGCACTTCATAGTCCAAAAGATATGTGTGTGAGGATGAATTAAGTGGCAGCGCTTAAAATTCTTCCTATTTTAGTCATCGTTACATCACAGCACTGCTCCACTTGCTGGCACCCAGTTAACTTTTTATGAATGAGCATTTTTGTATTTTAATTACCATAAACTCCCAGCCAAATTGTATGCGTATTGATTGGGAGAGAAGCGTGCTTGTAAAATATAACGAATTGCAATATAGTGTCTATACATACAGTCATGTGAAAAAGTAAGTACACCCCATGTAAAGTTTTGACTTTTTCAACATATTTCAACATACAGCTATTTGATCTTCATTTCAACAATATTGATAGATAAAGGTGATATAATATAACAAATATCATGAAACATTTACATTTTGTAGTCCATTGTATAATTTAAATAAACATAAATGCAAATTTTGCATGTGGAAAAAGTAAGTACACCCCTACATTTATCACTACTTCAAATACCTAAAATTAGAATCAGGTGCACCAGCTCAGGTGCAAATGATTGGAACATCGTTAGAGAGGATCTTGGAGAAACCTGTCTTATTTAAACCTCAGACGTTTAGTTTGGTTTGCTCTTTGTTGTTGAAGTGTGCGGCGTCACAATGCCTAGATCAAAAGAGCTCTCTGAGGCCTTCAGAAAGAAGGTTATAGATGCCTACGAGTCTGGGAAGGGATTTGAAAAGATCTCCAAACAATTTGAAATCAATCATTCGACTGTCCGGAAGATCATCTGCAAGTGGAGAAGATTTCAAACAACTGCCAACTTGTTCAGGCCAGGCCGCCCCAGCATGTTCAGCCTGAGAGCAGACCGCAAGATGCTGAAAGAAGTCTCTAAGAACCCCAGAATGTCATCACGGGACCTACAGGTAGCTCTTGCCACTGTTGATGTCAAAGTGCACGAGTCTACCATTAGAAAGAGGCTGCACAAATTCGATCTACATGGGAGGTGTGCCAGGAGGAAACCTTTGCTGTCCAGAAAGAACATCAGGGCAAGACTAAAGTTTGCCAATGAACACATAGGCAAAGACCAGAACTTCTGGAACAATGTGCTCTGGACAGATGAGTCAAAGGTAGAGCTATTTGGCCACAGTACCAGAAGACATGTTTGGCGAAAACCAAAGACAGCATTTGACCACAAGAACCTGATACCAACTGTAAAGCATGGTGGTGGAAATATTATGGTTTGGGGCAGCTTTGCTGCATCATGGCCTGGGCAGCTCACCATCATAGAATCCACTATGAATTCTTCATTGTACCAGAGGGTGCTTGAGAATAATGTGAGGCCATCTGTCGGAAAGTTGAAGCTCAACCGAAGGTGGACCTTGCAACATGACAATGACCCTAAACATACCAGTACATCCACCAAGAATGACTGAAAAGAAAGAAATGGAGGGTTCTGGAATGGCCAAGTCAAAGCCCAGATCTCAATCCCATCGAGATGTTGTGGGGGGATTTGAAACGAGCTGTGATGCAAGAAACCCCTCAAACATCGCACAGCTGAAAGAATTCTGCATGGAGGAGTGGGCAAAAATTTCTCCCAGTCGATGTCAGAGACTGGTAGACAGTTATAAGAAATGCCTACTTGAGGTTGTTTCTGCCAAAGGGGGCAATACCACCTATTAGAGCCAAGGGTGTACTTACTTTTTCCACATGCGAAATTTGCATTGATGTTTATTTAAATTATACAATGGACTACAATATGTAAATGTTTCATGATATTTGTTATATTATATCACCTTTATCTATCAATATTGTTGAAATCAAGATCAAATAGCTGTATGTTGAAATATGTTGAAAAAGTCAAAACTTTACATGGGGTGTACTTAGTTTTTCACATGACTGAAGCTCATTTTCTCATCTTAAGATATCAAGTTAGAGCAGAAACTGATCTTTTGGTTTAAATCCTCATTTTTTTTCCAAACCAGTAATTGACCAGAATATGCAGATTGACATGCTTTGATCTTCCTCGTAATTACTTTCTCCATCAAGAAAATGGTCATTGTCCGAACAGGTAAGTTGCTATTTTAACTTTGTTCGAGTTGTTGACAGGGTTTCCGATTCATTTACTTGTGTTGCAGTTTTTGTTATCTCTCGTGCATATTTTGGATCGTGTTCATTTGTTGATTGTGTTTCTCTTCTTGCAATGAGCTAGCTGCAAACATCATTGTTTTGTATGATATGGACCAGAATGTCACGGCCATGTTCTCAACCCTCTTTTAAACTGTATACAAGAGTTGAGTTTTGTAAACGTTTTTTTTAATTTTCCTGTAAAAGAGACTTTAAAAAAAGACCCTATGTTTGGTATGAGGACCCACCTCATCCATTTCCCACGATATTGTACATTTAATGAAATGCATATTGTTGCTTGGTCTTTTGAAGCTTTCGATTTTCTGTTCGCTACAGTAAACGGACATGGAAAGACTTTTTTTTTTTTTTTTTTTTACTTCAGTTCAGTTCATTGTTTTGTAGTTCAGTGCTTTGAATCGCATCATAGTCTTCCTCTAAAAATCATGACAATTGGTGCTTTTTGATGAGACCCTCTCACACGTATCACAACACATTTATACCCTCACTTATCATAAGCTACCGACAATATTGCCATTATTCAAATTTAAGCTTGTCTACTGTCTCTATTGCCACTACCTTTCCAGGAAGACTCTTCCATACATTAACGAACAACCTCTGCCTTACTACCGTTATTTCTTTCCTTTTATTCATTCTAAAGCTGGTCCTGTCATTGTCAATTCTGCAGAAAAAACTCTTCTGAAATTATTCTGTCTATAACTTTCATTATCTTAAACATCTATCAGATCCCCTCGTAATCACCTCCTTTATAATGTAAAATGTCCCGTCTCCTCAAGCCGTTCGTCATGGCTTCGTCGAGTACAGTAGTTAGCCCAGAAATCAACCTACTCCCTTTATGCTGACACTTTTCTTTAGCAACTATGTCCTTCCTCAGATGTGGTGACCAAAGCTATACAATGTTCTCGATGAGGCCTCAATAAATTTCTACACAGAAATAACACTACCTGTTTTGGTTGATAATTTATCCCTCCATGGATACGACCTAACACCCTTTTAGCTTTACCTATAGCTGCCTGGCACTGCTCTGTCTGCTTACCCCCATTATCTGTCACTATCCCCAGATCCTTCTGCAGTGTCACAATCTCAAAGATGACATTCATCCCAATTTACATTATTTTTAGCTGTCCCTAGCACCATAGATTTCCATTAATGGTAAACTCCTGCCAATATTTTGCCTAATCTCGGCTTTACTGAATCTGATCACCATCCTCTCTGCTATCGAACCTACTTGGGTTATTTGTCATTAGACACGCTGCATTGCCATGCTTTTGAATGCATTTCTTCTTCTCTTCCCTTAATAAGGGGTGAAGTCCAGAGGTGGCAATCTTCTGTCCTGCCTTGAACACAATACTCCTCCACTTCCCTGTCCACAGCTATCACTCTCCACTCTCCAACCACTCTCACCTTATTGATATCCCTCACCCAATCTACCCATCTCAACCGTGGTCTACCTCTTTTCCTCCTACCTTGCTCTCTCAACCTATCCACTCTCTTTGCCATTCTCTCTTCCCCCATCTGCACCACATGACCAGCTCACTTCCGCTGGCTTCTTACCACTCTCCTCATGAAGCTTATCTGCACACAAATCTCCTCCCTCAGTTCATCCATAGTCCTTCTATCCACCCTCTTCACTCTCAAAATCCTCCTGACCCAGTTGTTCTCACAGACTTGCAACCTTTGTTGTCTCTCTGTCAGTGCCACCCTCTCTAGACCGTAAAGTTAGGCTGGTGTTACACAAGACACTAGAACTTTCTCTTTCATTTTTCTTGATATTTTTTCTGTCTGCCATCAATCCCTCCAACCTCATCCATACATCTGCACCCACCTGAATCCTCCTCCACACCTCTGCCTCCAACCAACAGCCCCGGCCACTGTACCCCCCCCCCTCCCCCCACACCTCAGATACTGAAACCTATTTCCCTGTCTGATATCCTTCCAATCTAACCGACCTAATATTAATTACTCTTCTCTGCTGTTGCCCAACCCACATCACCTCAGTCTTCTCCATATTCCTCTTCGGTCAGTGCTTCCTGAATGCCTCTTTACACTCCCCCCGGCATCCTGCATATTTTGCTTGCTGTCCGCCACATCAGCCAGATAGTCCGCGTACAACATCTTGACAGAATGCTGTTTATTTTTACCCCCCTGCTTGCCATCTCCATCGCCATGATAAACATGAGTGGGCTGAGAGAGATTCCCTACCTCAAACAGATGTTCACTCTGAACTCCTCTGATATCCTAGGACCAGCCAATAATCTTCCCTTGTTCCCTTGTACATCCCTTCCACCAACCTAACTTCTACTTATGGCACTGCCTTCCATCTCAGTGTCGCCATCACCATCTCTCTCAGGACAGTGTAGTAGGCCTTCTCCAGGTCTGCAAATCCCAATATGCCATTTCACATTGCACTTCCAGCCTCTTCTCTACTAGCTTTCGCAGCATGAACATTCCATCTGCCACCCCTTACCCGTTTTAAACCCCTGTTGCTCTTTGCCGATGTCCATCTCCACACTCTTCCTCATGTCCTCCCATCCAATATCCCCTCCAGTGCCTTCATGCATGATTTCAGAGTGCAATGCCTATGTAATTCCCTGGATCTTGAACATCGCCCTTCCTCTTCCATTTTGGCACAATTAGCCCTGCCATCCAATATTCCTGAATCACACTCTCTCTCGTACATACATTCAACAGCCTCTTCGTTTAACTGACTAAGACTTTTCCTACTGCAATTGACATCTCTTTACACACCTCAGAAATGCCTTGTGTTGTTCCCTTTTTCATCCTCTGCTGTCCGCACCTCCTCCTCCGTGACCTCCACTAATTCCACTTTCTCCTTTGCAAAACACAGAAGCTCCAGCTTGACGTTGCTTCCTCCCCAATTTGCCTTTGTTTCCACCCCAGTTCAACAGCACCTTGAAATATTACTTCCATACCTTCAATACTGCTCCACTTTCTGCCTTTCTGTCACTTGTGTCCCACCACCATCCTTAACCCCCATCCCCCTCCCCCACCCCACATGTATATGTATGTTTATATACAGTCACGTGAAAAAGTAAGTACACCCCATGTAAAGTTTTGACTTTTTCAACATATTTCAACATACAGCTATTTGATCTTCATTTCAACAATATTGATAGATAAAGGTGATATAATATAACAAATATCATGAAACATTTACATTTTGTAGTCCATTGTATAATTTAAATAAACATAAATGCAAATTTCGCATGTGGAAAAAGTAAGTACACCCTTGGCTCTAATAGGTGGTATTGCCCTCTTTGGCAGAAACAACCTCAAGTAGGCGTTTCTTATAACTGTCTACCAGTCTCTGACATCGACTTGGAGAATTTTTTGCGCACTCTTCCATGCAGAATTCTTTCAGCTGTGCGATGTTTGAGGGGTTTCTTGCATGCACAGCTCGTTTCAAATCCCCCCACAACATCTCAACGGGATTTAGATCCGGGCTTTGACTTGGCCATTCCAGAACCCTCCATTTCTTTCTTTTCAGCCAATTCCTTGGTGGATTTATTGGTATGTTTAGGGTCATTGTCATGTTGCAAGGTCCACCTTCAGTTGAGCTTCAACTTTCCTACAGATGGCCTCACATTATCCTCAAGCACCCTCTGGTACAATGAAGAATTCATAGTGGATTCTATGATGGTGAGCTGCCCAGGCCCTGATGCAGCAAAGCTGCCCCAAACCATAATATTTCCACCACCATGCTTTACAGTTGGTATCAGGTTCTTGTGGTCAAATGCTGTCTTTGGTTTTTGCCAAACATGTCTTCTGGTACTGTGGCCAAATAGCTTTACCTTTGACTCATCTGTCCAGAGCACATTGTTCCAGAAGTGCTGGTCTTTGCCGAGGTGTTCATTGGCAAACTTTAGTTTTGCCCTGATGTTCTTTCTGGACAGCAAAGGTTTCCTCCTGGCACACCTCCCATGTAGATCAAATTTGTGCAGCCTCTTTATAATGGTAGACTCGTGCACTTTGACATCAACAGTGGCAAGAGCTACCTGTAGATCCCGTGATGACATTCTGGGGTTCTTAGAGAGACTTCTTTCAGCATCTTGCGGTCGGCTCTCGGGTTGAACTTGCTGGGGCGGCCTGGCCTGAACAAGTTGGCAGTTGTTTGGAATCTTCACTTGTAGATGATCTTACGGGACAGTCGAATGATTGATTTCAAATTGTTTGGAGATCTTTTTTAATCCCTTCCCAGACTCGTAGGCATCTATAACCTTCTTTCTGAAGGCCTCAGAGAGCTCTTTTGATCTAGGCATGGTGACGCCGCACACTTCAACAACAAAGAGCAAACCAAACTAAATGTCTGAGGTTTAAATAAGACAGGTTCCTCCAAGATCCTCTCTAACGATGTTCTAATCATTTACACCTGAGCTGGTGCACCTGATTCTAATTTTAGGTATTTGAAGTAGTGATAAATGTAGGGGTGTACTTACTTTTTCCACATGCAAAATTTGCATTTATGTTTATTTAAATTATACAATGGACTACAAAATGTAAATGTTTCATGATATTTGTTATATTATATCACCTTTATCTTTCAATATTGTTGAAATGGAGATCAAATAGCTGTATGTTGAAATATGTTGGAAAATTCAAAACTTTACATGGGGTGTACTTACTTTTTCACGTGACTGTACATGCACACACAAAGGGAGGAGGGAGGAAAAAGGGGGAGAGGTGAGAGAAGGGTGAGGGGGGGGGGGGGGGGAACAGTAATAGGGAGGAGAGGAGGAATGAGCGGTGGGGAAAGAAGATGAGTGAGGTGGGTAGAGGAGAGTGAGGTTTTTACTCATTTTGTAAAACTCTTCGGCAGCATCTAACTCAAGATGCCCAAATGGCATACACGTCTCTGCCCATGGGTTTCCCACAGGTTCCCCACTAAACTAATAAATAAAATTAATCGGATGTCTGTCTGTTCGCATTTTTTTAAAGCCCGCTGGCCGACAACCACCAAATTTGGCACACAGACCAAGTCCGACCCAGGGATTGTCCTAAGGGTATTTTAATCCACCACCTCAGCCTCTAAAGACCCCGAAAACCCTTAATGTGCTTTTATACAAGCTTGGGAGATTAGACCCCTTAAAAAGTAAAAAGTACATATATCGACAAACGAAGGCTTTGTTGTGCTATTTCATTTTCTCCCTTTTTGTGTGATCTGCTTTCATTATACGACTTGGCACTTCCACATGAATATACACTTGTAAAAATTACGTCCATCAACCTCGTGTTGGAGTTCCAGCATGTTGGTTTGAGCTGTGAATTTCAAACTCAACAACAAACTTTTTAATCAAACTCGGAAAACATGACAGAGAAACGATGTGCTTCTGATAATCCTTCTTCTTCAAACTCGAAAAGCATTACAGAGAAACTCAGCCATGATAATTCTTCTTCTTCCAGAGAAACAACTTGAACATTGGCAACATACACTGCACAGATCTTCTTCAAACTCAAGAGAATGTATTTATGCAAACTCAGAAAACATTACGGAGATTCTGACTTATTCTTCAAACACTCCCCTATGTGCCTGTGACTTGATATATTTTTGAATTGAATTACGACAATTCCCACTTTAATTCCTCTTTGAAAGACCTCTGTTTGAAGGTAAACCTCTGGCATTGTATTTTTGATGTATTCTATTCATGTATGTATAGATTACCACAACAAATTAACCAACAGGATCCCAGTGAAGGCTTCCGCATCTAAGCCTGGGTACTATGTGGCGAAATCTCTGAGTTATGAAGGCAAAATAATTGGGAGAATTACAATGATGACAGCAACGACGGGACGAGCGAACTCCAAGCGCTCATAATCCAAAATCCTGATCTTCAAAGGATGAATCACCAATCGCTGGCCAAGCCAGGCATTCCTCAACTGTTTTGGAGTGCTTGCTTGGGTGCTTAAGCTACTTGGTGAGCACTCTACAATCTTATTGCTCACTAGCAAGGTTACCCATGTTATTTAAAATGGTGAGTTGAGATGATGCTGGTTTGGGTTTATTTAAGAGGTGAGTTAAGGCGATGCCGGTTAAGGAAGGAGTCTTAAAGGGTCTATGGGATCTTAAAGGTCTTCCAGGTCGAAATGGTGTTTGGGGTCTAAAGGGTTATCAGGGTCTTAAGTGTCTTTCGGGTCTTAAAGGAAGGAAGTAAATAAAATAGACTCAATCAGAGGAGGGAGCAGCAGGGGTGTTCCATCTAGCAGGGTGTTCTATTACCAAGCTGCTTGTAGAGTGATCATCAAGCAGCTTAAGCGCTCCAACAATACTGTTGAGATGCCTGGGATGGAGTGTCCCACAATGCTCGAATTAGACAAATGATTACTTTTTTAATGGTCGGAATTGCTGCTGAGGTCAAGTCCGGAGTTAAAATTTTGAAATTTGGTTCAGGCCTCAACTCTGGGCTTGCCTCAAAATCTTGTGTCCCTAACCCATCCCTCTCTGTACCCACCTTACCCAGTCGAACCCAGCTGCTCCTGGACTCTGTGTCCTTCTCGCCTGACAAGGTGGAGAAGTTTCTGTCAAACCTCGACTCTGATTCTGCAACTGACCAGACGGCATCAGCCCACGGGTCCAAAAATCCTGCTCTGCCGCTTTATCACACCCTCTCTATGTTCACTTCACCCTCTCTTTTGCTCAAGGTCATCTGCCAGCATCTTGGAAATCAGCCAACATCACCGCTTTACACAAAAAAGATGCAAAAACAGATCCTTGCAACTACAGACCAATCAGCCTGCTCCCAATAATCAGCAAAGTCATGGAATCCATCATTGCTTCTGACATCAAATCCTTCCTCCACTCCAATGGCTTGATCTCGGATCATCAATTTGGATTCAGACCAGGTCATTCGACTCTGGACATGTTGCTTCTGCTGTCTCAACAATGGATGGAGGTCCTCAATGCCAAACAGGAAATCAGAACCGTCTCCCTTGACATATCACGTGCCTTCGATACGGTCTGGCACCCCGCCCTACTCACCAAAGTCTCATCTTATGGTATCCATGGAAACCTCCACGCATGGCTTGCGGACTTCCTCACCGGTTGCAGTCAACGTGTGGCCCTGAATGGAATTCTATCAGCTCCCCTTCTTGTTCAGGCTGGCGTTTCTCAAGGCATTGTTCTAGGCCCTGTGCTTTTTCTGGTCTTCATCAATGATCTCTCTGACTCTCTGTGAAAATCCTCTCTATCTCTTTGCTGATAAATCCACTCTCTGCTGCCCCATATCTCAACCCTCAGATCGGCAGTCTGCAGCCTCCTCACTCTCTGCAGACCTGGACAAAATTACAAACTGGTCAAACAAGTGGAACATGTCTTTCAATCCTGACAAATCTCACACTCTCACTATGTCTCTCCGGAAAGACCGACTGGACAACCCTCCCATCTACATTCGGAACAATCCTCTCCAAGAACTTCTGTCACTCAAGCTTTTGGGGCTCACTATCTGCCATGATCTTTCCTGGGAAAACCACAATTCCAAGCTAGCCTCCAAAGTCAGTCGTCGACTGGGCATCCTCCTTCGTGCGAAGTACTTCCTTGGCACACCTGAGCTCCTCATCACATACAAGGCTTTCATCTGCAGCTCAATGTAGTACTGTTCTCCCCTCTGGGCTGGTGCTCCTTCCTCACACCGAGCTCGGCTTCACGCTGTTGAAACCAAAGCTTTCAGAATCATTGGAATCTCCCACGATGAAGCTAAATCCGAGGGGCTTTCACTCACTCATCGCAGGCAGGTTGGTGGTCTTTCTGTCTTCTACCGACTCCTCTCCGGCCTAGCTCCCCCAGCTCTGTCTGTGTTCTGTCCCCCAAATATTCCTGCAGGTCACACAAGATCTGCCATCAACCCTCTTATGTTGAAACTGCCAAAATCAAGACTCTCTGCTCACCTTCACTCTTTCATTCCTCTTTTCTCCCACCTCTGGAACAAACTTCCTCACTCTCTTCAATCCCACTCCTCCCTCCAGGTCTTTAAAACAGCTGTTCACCACCATCTTTTATCTTCCCCTATCCAAACCCTTGATATTTTCTACCCTCGTTAATTCACTCCAGATCCACTTTTTTAAAATACCGACTTCTTTCCTGGAAGTCCTAGCAGTGTCCATGTGTTTTATACCTCTCCAACTCCCCCACAACCCCCCTTCCCGTGCCTCCTCCCCCCAAGCCCTCTCCCTCCCACAGATCTCCCGATGTCTCTGTTCTCTTCTGTTGTTCTTGTGTGCTTCCCTCTCTCTCCCCATCTTGTCTCCCGCTCCCTTTATTATATATGTTTCATGTGTCAGTTTTTTTTTTGTTGTGATTAATGTTAGCTCTTACAAGAGCCTTGATCTTGTGTACAAAAAAAAGAATAAAAAAATTCAGCTATATTACCATTCGTAGATATGAAACTTTATTGTTCAGAGACCGACCTGTTCTGAAGCAAGGCATATTTGAGTTGAGCGGACAAAATGGCAGAATTAAGACCCTAAGCTGAGCGACCTGAATGCAGGCTGACTAAAGGTAAGCCTATTGGCATAAATTATTTTCAAAAACACACCCAAACACCCAGTTTTCATTCATGCAATCCCATGGACGTCAATAAGTACGCATGCTAAGATTGGGGCCGCTAGGTTTCATGGTTTTGGAGTTCTGGAGGAGACGAACACACACAAACACACACACACACTGCCTTTTATTATTATCAATGAGCAAAAGTATCTGGCTTTGCCACACAATGCAGGGTCCTGCCTCCCACCCTTTCCCCTCCATCCCTCTTCCCCACCCCACCCTCCCCCCCCCCCCCCACCCCCTGATCCTGAGGGTCGAATTGATCAATATGGCTGAAATAAGTCATGGTATAGATGTAGTTTCTTATAGAGCACTCGACAAGTGGCAAGCACTCAAACAAGCACTCCATTCAAAATCGTTGATGAGGAACGGCTGGCTTGGCAAGCGCGAGCTAGCGTGCTTGGTAACTTAACACACCCCTGGACACCACGCGTAATACATACAAAATGCCATCAAAAAGACAATTTTTCTTTTTAAATTAAAGACTTCAAATATTAATCACAAGTATCGCAAGTCTCAGTAGAGTGATACCCTATCCTATGGAGGTATGAATTAAGATGACTGAGGGATGGCAGCTTTGCTTACATAAATATACTTAGTTATAAGAATCGGTAATTTCTTAACTCTCCCAGATTTCACTTCAGATTTCGCAGCTTATTTAATCCACAAGATCCGATCCTCAAACCCGACCACAAATTTTGATTATATACTTTAATTAGTCTGTGAAAGTAGATCGTGTTTCCTAGGCAAGACATGTTTTGATAGGCCAAAAACTAAACAAAATGGCAGCTATGCCCCTGCGAGGTGAAGTTGGGCAGATCAGGAATAAATCCCTTCATGAAGGTAAGCCATTAATTATCTTCAAAATTTTGGTTTAAATTTATCCAAACACCCACTTTGCATTCATGCACTCCTTTGGAGTTCTCTTAGTATGCATGCAAAGTTTGGTGTTTCTAGATTTCATGGTTTTGGAGTTATGGAGGAGACACACTGACACATTGCCTTTTATTATTATATCGACGAGCAAAGGTACCCGGCATTGCCGGGCAACACAGGGTCGTTTTGCTGATGGGAATATTGAGAGGGGGGAGGGAGAGCATGGGAGAAGGAAGGATATAGGGTGGGGATGGTGGAGTTGGAGGGGGAGGATGTAGGGGAAGAGAGAAAGAGGGGAGGGGGGTCAAAGGGGAGATGGGAGGGGCAAAGGGAGCAAGGAGGAGAAGTGGAAATGTGGAGGAGGAAGGGAGTGTTCTGGACTTGCGTTTGTGAGGGGCACTTGAGGGGAAGCAGGGAGGAGGAGATGGAACCCTCTGCCAGCATTAGTACAGGATTGAATGAGGCGGGGTACGTTAAAACATCACGTTCAAACAGGTCATACTAAACACTGCCTGGAGACGCTCGGGCACGGCCTGTAGATGTCCATGGGTATTGGGTGTGGAGAAATTAGTAGCTTTTGGAGGAGGGAAGCGTGAATGGAGGGGAATGAAGGTAGAGTGAGTGCAGGGAAGTGAAGGTAGAATGAGTGCAGGGGAAGGGAAGGTAGTGTGAGGGGAGGGGAAGCAAAGGCAGTTTGAGGGGAGGGGAAGCAAAGGCAGTTTGAGGGGAGTGGAAGCAAAGGCAGCGTGAGGGCAGGGGAAGGCAGAATGAGGAGGGTGAAGGGAAGGCAGCATGAGGAGAGGGGGAGGGAAGACAGCATGAGCGGAGATGGGAAGGCAGCGTGAGTGGAGAGGGGAAGGGTGGGCAGAGAGGGGGAGGGTGGGCGGAGATGGGGAGGGTGGGCAGAGAGGGGAAGGGAAGGTGGCGTGGGCAGAGAGGGGAAGGGAAGGTGGCATGGGCGGAGAGGGGAAGGGAAGGTGGCATGAGAGGAAGGGAAGGTGGCGTGAGAGGAGGGGAAGGCAGCATGAGAGGAGAGGGGAAGGCAGTATGAGAGGGGAAGGCAGCATGAGAGGGGAAGGGAAGGCATTATGAGAGGAGGGGAAGGGAAGGCAGCATGAGAGGGGAAGGGAAGGCAGCATGAGAGGGGAAGGGAAGGCAGCATGAAGGAAGAGAAGGGAAGGTAGTGTGAGAGGAGGCGATGGGAAGGCAGTGTGAGAATACAGGAAAGGAAGTCGGCACCATATAATATGAGGGCTTGACAAGCTTAACAATATAATAAAGAATATGAGCTATATTCCCCCAGGTTTCTGCAGGGCTCAGATGGTCCATGGTCAGGATCACTGATTACCTCCACTCATGTGTTCCTCTTTTTTTTCTAACCTGTGGAATCAACTTTCACATCCTCTTCAATCTTATCCTTCCCTCCAGGTCTTTAAGACAGGTGTTCACCACCATCGCGGATCATCCCCAATCCAACGCCATGATGTTTTCTACCCTCGTTAACCCCACCCACCCAAATCCCTTTTTTCTGCAAGAACAGAAAGAATAATAGAAGCAGTCTGGAGTATAGGAACGACTCCTTGCTCGCCTCATCAATCACCCAGCCAGGTGGGGATGGTTCAGGCCAATTAATATAGATGGTGGGGTGGGGTGGGGTGGGGGAGGTTGGTATGATGAGGAGGGTGATGAAGTGCTAAGGTGGTGGTGACAGGAATATGTGGTGTAAATGCGTTGGTGCCTTGTGGCAGGCCAGGGACTCCACGGGGTCACTGCGCCCCCGCCTTGTGTTTGCCTTGCCTCACTGGACCCAGTAGCTTGTCCTAGACCTAACACGACCCAATGTGGATCGTTCCGGCAGGCGAAACTTCAAGCAGGCAGCACTCGTAATGGGGTGTCCCTGACGTACTCAACGGCCAGCTCGCATTGAGGCTTCCTGACATGCACACCACAGCAGCCACTAATCTAACTGTGCCCTGGGCTTGTTGTACTCGCCACGCAGGGCATGCAGGCTCCAAGTGTTCTACATCTACATCCCTCTCCCTCATAAAAGCAAAAGCGGATTCTTATATCAATCCCACATTCTTACATTAGATAGATAGCTAGACAGACAATACAAAATTGCATTACATAGACATTACACAAGGGCATTCAGGCAGTTCAATAGATAGATAGACACATACAGATATATAGATAAGATAGACAGACATAGAAACAGACACATAGATAGCTGGACAGATACACCAAGCAGGCTGGACAGCTTAGAAGTGAGTGTATGTACCTCTAAGCTATTCTGTCAGCACAGTATATATATTATTAGGAAATATTTTTGTTTAATTAATTATATACACTAGCAACAGTACCCACCCTGCGGACGGGGCTTCAATTGGGAAGACCAAATGAAAAGGTAAAATATCAGAAATTGAAGGCTTTTTTTCCTTTAAACGATTTATATAAACATCCGTCAAATCATATCACACGCAAATCATCAAAATCTAAACAGTATTTGTAGAATTTCAATAAAAGTCACATCACTGTTCATATTGGTAAATATTATTCCATCGTGTTTGGGAAAATTGGGAAAACAATATAGCCTATTTTACTCCAGGGGGTCCCAGGAATACCCACCCAAAATGTCGTTGCGATCAATTCAGCCGTTTTTGCGGTACCTGGGAACAGACGGACGGAACTGACAGACACTTGGTGAATTATCGTAAGATACTTAAATGTGTTTATTCAAAATTATGAAAAGTAGGCATTTGGAGGACTATTTTAATCCCGTTCTGAGAACTTGATGAACATCATTCATAAGTGTGCGAGTGATGCAACATGAAATCTGTCGGGAGGAATGTCGCACCACTTTACATGTATTAATAAGAAATGTGCCAAAGCAATGGCAGCTCTACTGCTTGGCAAGTGTTCAACAGTACTCAGAACTCTTATCATCCATTATCTCAGTTTCTTGTGGGGGTAAAGGAAGATGGAAGAGATTCTATATGCAGTAATGCTTTTGGTAATCAATTCTGAAGCACATGGGTGTGATGGATATTGCCATTTGGGAACTAATCATCACATGTTTAGATGCTCGTAGTGCAGAATTAAAAGAATGGACTTCAACTGAGACAATGTCAATATGTGATCAAACGATGCCCGTTAGAGAGACTAGAGAAACCATGAACCAGACAATTACATTACCCCACCATTGGCATACCAGGAAGGGCAAATAACCTCATGAAGTCAGAACATTTGGACCAAATGGTATAAGTCAGCACTTGTCTAACTTCACATCACAGAGTTTAATCTAGAGATTGTTTGTCAAACACAAGATGCACTTTTCTGGTTTCAGCAAAGACATATTAGTGCCTTGCGCTTAGGGGAAATGGTTACCCAATGATGCAGTCATTTATGAGGATAGAAAGGATCATCCTGTAGACGCCATTGATTCACAAACAACCTGGGAATATGAATTTGTTTAGCGAGTACAATCTGCTGCCCAGACAACAACCATATACTGACAGCAAGTAGTTTAACCTGACTTGAAGTGGTGGTTGAAGGTGTTGGTCCCAGCCAGCCACTGTTGCGTTTCCTGATGGTATAGGCCATTGATCTGGGAAGGATTGTTGGACCAGGGAGATGGGGTTCTGCAGTGTGTTGTCGACAGTACATATTGCAGTCATGTTTCATTGATGGAAAGCGAATGGATGGTGATTTGAGATGGTGTTAGCTGATTCAGTGGGAAACTCTGTCCTGGACGGGCGAGCTTCCTAACTTTTGAGCTTCCGAATAAACATTGTCTTGGATTCTTCTATCCAGGTGAGTAGTGAGTATTCCATCACATTCCTGATATGAGCCTACTCTTGTGGGTTTAGGAAGTGAAGCACTCGTCAGAAATTGTCTTGTTCTTGTAGACTTCGTTTTATGAAGATCAATCTTGAATGCTTGAATGCTTGAATGAATGAATGCTTGAATGCTTGTTGAATGCTTGAGTGCTTGAATGAATGAATGAATGAATGAATGCTTGAATGCTTGAATGATGTAGAAGAATGAAGCTCAATGGTAATAGCATCAGTATCCTTCCCTTTCCTTTACCTGACCAAAGTGACTGGACCTTAGTCTTTCAGCCATAACCTTTCTTGAGCTGAGCACGCAACATTTCTGGATGATTTTTAAACTAAAGCTCTGAAAATTATCTTCATCTGAAATGAGGAGGCTCAAGATCAAAGCCTTTTCTGCTTGCAGTGCACAAAGTCTCCCATTTCTCAATTCCGGTCTTACCCCCTCCTGCACTCTCAACCTTGTTCCTGCCAAACCACATTAGGTCATACACACTTATCATTATGCCTGGTGTTGGTCGAGCGGTTAAGGTGCTGGCTTGGGATCCGAGGCTCCTGGGTTCTGAATCCCGGTCGATCGCTGAATTAACGCCAGGGGGGTTGACTCAGCCTGTCATCCTTCCGAGGTCGGCAAATTGAGTACCAGCTTGCTGGGATGAATGATCCCGGTGTGTACCCCGGTTTAGAATAGGTACACCGTATCCCTGTGCATCGTAAGAGGTGACTAAGGATTGGCGTCAGGAACGGCATCCGGCCATAAAAACATTGCCTCAAACAGGGAACCATGATTGTCATGGGGCCCCCGCTCGAGCGGGGAAAATGGCCTTAAAACGATCATTCATTCATTTTTCACATTGATCATTATACTACCACTTCAATCTTATATGAGCTACCTAAAAACACAACTTGATACTTCCATGCTTTTTGAATGCTATTAATGTCGATTTTAAACTTTGTTTCCATATATATTGTCGTTTTCAACTCTTGCTTGTCTCAAATTCGTCCCCAGCTGTTGCAATACATTCACAAGACCTTGACCCCGAGACTTCCCCTAAATAAACTTGTTATTACAGCTTGTGAAACCTGAGGCATTGGTATGGCAAATACCTTTTTCCCTGTCGGAAAATATACCACAGATATGGAGACATCCGTGCAATTGCATCCTGATTATCAGATAATAATCAGCTTATTGTTGAAATATAAAACCATTCCAACGCATCGTTGTTGCTCATTTGGTAAATTCGCTTTATTCATTGATATTGATGGAATATACCTTCCAATTCTAATAAATGTTTTCAGGATATTCAGGCCAGTCTTTATGCTCAGAAATATATATATATATATGTATATATATACAGTGCATTCAGAAAGTATTTAGACCCCTTCACTTTTTCACATTTTGTTATGTTGCAGCCTTTTGCTGAAATCGTTTAAATTCATTTTTTCCCTCATCAATCTACTCTCAATACCCCATAATATCAAAGAGAAAACAGGATTTTAGAAAGTTTTGCAAATTTATTACAAAGAAAAAACTGAAATATCACATTGACATAAGTATTCACACCCTTTGCTATGACACTTGAAATTTAGCTCAGGTGCCTCCCATTTCTCTTGATCATATTTGAGATGTTTCTACACCTTGATTGGAGTCCACCTGTGGTAAATTCAATTGATGGGACATGATATGGAAAGGCACACACCTGTCTATATAAGGTCTCACAGCTGACAATGCATATCAGAGCAAAAACGAAGCCATGAGGTCGAAGGAACTGCCTGCAGGGCTCAGAGACAGGATTGTGTCGAGGCACAGATCTGGGGAAGCCTACAAAAAAATTTCTGCTGCATTGAAGGTTCCCAAGAGCACAGTGGTCTCCATAATTCTTAAATGGAAGAAGTTTGGAACAACCAGGACTCTTCCACGAGCTGGCCACCCGGCCAAACTGAGCAATCGGGGGAGAAGGGCCTTGGTAAGAGAGGTGACCAAGAACCCGATGGTCACTCTGGCTGAGCTCCAGAGATCTTGTGTGGAGATGGGAGAAACTTCCAGAAGGACAACCATCACTGCAACACTCCACCGATCTGGGCTTTATGGCAGAGTGGCCAGTAAATGGGTGGAAAGTAAATGTGAGACTTTGCATTATGGTCTTTGCAATAAAGTTATTTGCATCTTTTTGTGATTAATGTTAGCTCTTACACGAGCCTCGATCTTGTATACAAAAAAAAAATGGTCCTTTCAGAGAGAGAGTGTGAGATTTCTCAGGATTGAAAGACATCTTCCAAGTGTTTGACCAGCTTATGATTTTGTCAATATCTGAAGAGAGGGAAGAGGCTGCTGCTTGCCCTTCTGAAGGATGAGGGATGTCACGGCAGAGGGAGGAGTCATCAGTAAATAGATAAGGGAGATTTTTCATAGTGTCAGAGAGACTGTTAATGAAGATTGGGAATATGGCTACACCGAGAACTCTGCCTTGGCGCTCTCCAGCCTTCACAGGGAGAGATGATGAAAGGATTCTGTTGAGAGCCACACGTTGGCTATAAGAGGAGAGGAAGTCGGGAAGCCATTTGTGGAATTCGCCCTGGGTGCCATAGGCAGAGCGATTTGAAAGCAAGGCGGGATGTCAGACTGTATCGAAAGCTGAAGATGTTTCGAGAGACGGCCCCGATCTCATGTCTGACATTGAAGGCCCCCATACATTATTGGGAGAGTAGGAGCAGCATATCCAAGATAGAGTAGCATGGTCTGAATCTGAATTGATGATCTGAGATGAGGTTTTTGGAGAAAAGGAAGAATTTCTAATCAACTGCAAAGATGGATTCCATGACCTTGCTGATGATTGCAAGTAAGCCAACAAACACAGAATTGAGGCATTCAGCCTTCTCACGAGCAGAGTCACATATGGTGCCATTTGAAGTGAGGGAAGGCATGGAGGGGGAATACTCCAGAGACAGACTAAGCAAAGCACCATCAGGTTTTAAAGGAGAAAGACAAGTTTGAAAGTTCATTCTTGACGTTGGATAGATGTTGTTTTCTGGTTCTCCTGAGAGCCACACTTGTTGCAGGCCTTTTTGAATGCACTGAGTGTGCCTTCAGTCGGATTAGCCTTCAGGAAGAGAAGGAAAGTTGTTTCAGAGCTGGTGCCTCACTACAGTGTTCATTGTGCCATGGGTGGGGAAAAGGGTAGCCTAACTGAAGACGAGATGGGATGGATCTGTGCATCAGAAAGAGCAGATTTCTGTGGAAGAATTCCAAGGCTAATATAATATCAGGGGCAGGAGACCAGTCCTGAAGTGAGATAGCTGCTTTGGGTCCCTGCCAATCTGCCTGAGTGAACTGCCAGACTCAACGGTGCTGAGGCAACTCTCTGAGAATAGCCAGAGAGACGTTGACTCTATTTTTTTTATTTTTTTTGTATACAAGATCGAGGCTCGTGTAAGAGCTAACATTAATGACAAAAAAAAAAAACGGACACATAAGACGAAATAAAGGGGGCGGGAGACATGATGGGGAGCGAGGGGGAAGCACGCAAGTACAACATTTGAGAGAGCAGGGACATCGGGAGATCTGTGGGAAGGAGAGGGCTTGGGGGAAGGAGGCATGGGAAGGGGGGTGGGGTGGGAGAGGTATAAAATACATGGACACTTCTCGGACTTTCAGGAAAGAAGTCGGAATTTCAGAAAAGTGGATCTGGGGTGAATTAACAGGGGTAGAAAAGATCAAGGTTTTGGATGGGGGAAGATAAGAGATGGTGGTGAACAGCTGTTTTAAAGACCTGGAGGGAGGAGAGGGATTGAAGAGAGTGAGTGAGTTTGTTCCAGAGGTGGGAGAAAAGAGGAATGAATGAGTGAAGATGAGCAGAGAGTCCTGATTTTGGCAGTTTCACCAGAAGAGGGTTGCTGGCAGATCTTGTGTGACCTGTAGGAATATTTGGGGGACAGAGCACAGACAGGGCTGGGGGGGGGGGGGGGGATGGGGGTGGTGAGGCCAGAGAGGAGTCGCTAGAAGACAGAAAGACCACCATCCTGCCTGCGGTGAGTGAGTGAAAGGCCCTTGGAGTTGGCTTCATCGCGGGAGATTAAACTTTTATTTTTTGAAGACTCTATTTTGAAGACTCTATATTGACTATTTTTGGAGGTTAGATAAAAGTAATTTCATCATAATAAGGTTATTCTTTGATATCTTAGGGAAACAGAGCATTGTTACGGTAAAGAATTACATAATACGCGACTTCCAAAATGATTTAATCCACCCCAAAGTGCTCGGTGTGCATGTGCAGAAACCCCATGAAACTGCTATGTTCGGGGGCGAAATAAAATGTGTTGTGTGTCCGTGATAAGGATTGTTACATGATATGGTTGACAACGTTTCTGAAAGAAGCTGAAAATACTGTACTGTCCTTGGAAATGTACCTGAGATAAAGGGCTGTGCTTCTATACAACAAAAGACTTGGAGAACTTTCTTAGCCCACCAAACAGGCAGCTGCTCGTACTGCAAACTCCCGACCATGTGGGTTGTGCAAGACTCGAGTGAATGGGCGTGTATTACACAAACCCCATGATGGATCGCTACTAGTGAATGGACTGCATATCTGGATTGGGTGCTTCTGAACACCAATGGGAAGGACATATCTGGGGCTTGGGCATGCACAGGATAAGTTTAAAATGGTATGTTATTTACTATTAATTGTGTTGGGAGGGGGGAAGTGGGGGAGAGCTATGAGGGCCCTGTTTTAAATATTTTGTTTGTTTGGTTCTGAGGCCACAAGCGAAATTTAATATACTACATTTTTGCATCTATTTGTAAAAGTTGAAGTGTGTGTGTGTGCGTGCGAACGTGTGCAAGTTGCTATTTTCTGCTTGCAGTGTGTCCATCTCCAGGTTGTGTGTGTGTGTGTGTGTGTGTGTGTGTGTGTGTGTGTGTGTGTGTGTGTGTGTACGTGTGCGTGCAAGTTGCTGCTGTTGGCTGCTAACTCCACACGTGGGTGTCTTTCAGGAGGTGGAAAATGGAAACCGACCAAATCTAAAAGTGTCCACCTCTGGTGTGTGCAGGTGGAGTGTGTTTTCCCCCATGGCCGACAGTACGGACGTGGTACGGACGGATATTTCTCTCACCCACGGATATTTCTCGTATTCCTATCTTTCCGTAAGTCAGATTGTCATTCAGGAACAGAACAATTATGGAAAGTTTTTTTTTTTTAAAGTTTCCATCCCTACATCTAAATGCTTCAAATTATGTTTAAAAGACGATTTGAATCACAGATTTTGCGCTAGCAACTCAAAGTATTGTCTCATCCAATACCCATACCTGACGTTGTGTTAGGGTTCCTCTGCATGCTGGTGTCAAGCTGCCATTGTATGTGGCCTAAATTTAGAGCCATAGACAGGCACGAGCTATCCCACGACTCCACCCAGCCACAGCCACCCCAACCTTTCCACCAGCCTTATTCAAACAACCTCCAAAAGAAACATTTGTTCCTCTTTGTACATGAAGAAGATAAGCCAGAAGACAAGGGTGGTTGGCTGGAAGTAAAGTTTCACTGGTGAGATAACCTGAATTGATTTTGATTGGCCGGGATTGATTTGGTGGGCAGTACAGTACGATGTCGTATTGATTAATAAAGATGGAATACTTCACAAATACTTTAGTACTGAATGGTAAGTTAACATCAATCCTTACAGTATGCTCATAAATAATGTAGGATAACCTGGAACATTGTCAGAAGCTTTTGGGAAACTGCAGGTTGTCAGATTCTAAGTGGACATAATTAAGACTGATGACCTTTTCCTTCCATCTCCTTCTCAAAATCTTAAATTTTCACTTTTTTATTTCTTTCAATTTAATATGTATAGAACTCATCTTTTCAATCTCTATTTAATTTCCTCAACCTCCAGCTTCTCCCTAAATCTTTATCTTTGTTTATTGACATCTATTGCCGTGTGCCAGCAATGGATGGGGACGTCTTTGGTGTCATTTTCCATTCTTTGAACAAAAGTACCAGTCTTCTCGGTGAGTAAAAATATTTCTGTCTCAGATGCCATGTCATATCCCATTCCACACCATATAATATCGTTTCTGTCCTTTTTATCCCTCTCTTACCGTTTTGTATTTTTTGATTCTTGCAATTTTTTATCCCCCGTCATCTTCATTACCAAATTGCTGGCACCATTGCCAACTTTTCGCCAAATTGCTGGCATCATAGCCAAATACTTGCCAAATCGCCGGCACCATAGCCAAATCTTTGCCAAATATTTGCTGAAATGCTGGCACCACAGCCAAATCTTTGCCAAATTGCCGGCACCAGAGCCAAATATTTGCCGAATTGCTGGCACCATAGCCAAATCTTCGCCAAATTGCCGTCACCATAGCCAAATATTTGCCGAATTGCTGGCACCATAGCCAAATCTTTGCCAAATATTTGCTGAATTGCTGGCACCACAGCCAAATCTTTGCCAAATTGCTGGCACCATAGCCAAATATTTGTTGAATTGCTGGCACCACAGCCAAATCTTTGCCAAATTGCCGGCACCATAGCCAAATATTTGCCGAATTGCTGGCACCATTGCCAAATTGCCGTCACCATAGCCAAATATTTGCCGAATTGCTGGCACCGTAGCCAAATCTTCGCCAAATTACCGTCACCATAGCCAAATATTTGCCGAATTGCTGGCACCGTAGCCAAATTGCCGTCACCATAGCCAAATATTTGCCAAATTGCTGGCACCGTAGCCAAATCTTCGCCAAATTGCCGGCACAAAGACCAAATTTTCACCAAATTGCCGGCACCATAGGCAAGTCTTCGCCAAATTGCCGACACCATAGCCAAATTGCCGGCACCATGGCCAAATATTTGCCGAATTGCTGGCATCGTAGCCAAATTCCCGGCACCATAGCCAAATTGCCGGCACCATGGCCAAATCTTCGCCAAATTGCCGGCATCATAGCCTAGCCCTCGCCAAATTGCTGGCACCATAGCCAAATTGCCAGCACCATGGCCAAATGTTCGCCAAATTGCCGGCACCAAAGCCAAATTGCCAGCACCATAGCCAAATTTTCGTTAAATGGCCAGCATCATAGCCAATTTTTTTCCCAAATTGATGGCACCATGGCGAAATTCCAAATTCCTGCCTTAACTACTGGTACGAAGGCGATGGCAAGACACCCAGTATAACCCTTGCCAAGAAACTGCTTCGGCAGCACCGATGCTCTGTAACAGAGTATCATTAGGCATACGTTCACTCGCCTTTGCAATAGTTGTGGAAAGGTCAAGACAATGCTTTTAGGTCCAGTGTCATCGCAGAGAAAAACAGGGTGTTCATTTGAATGATCTGTGCCATTTTTGGTTTTGCTTGCATCTTGATCCTGGTCAATAAGCTTCATTTCTGACTTGGTACAAGATTGTATCCATTGTGAGCACAGCACATACATCTGAGTTTAAAATGATGATAATAATAATAATCTTTATTGTCCTATATCCAGGGAAATTATTCTTTGGTGACACCGTAAGTTTAACCATCATAAAAAAACATAAAACACAAAGGGAATAAGAAAACAAAATAAGAAAATATAAAATATGGAAAATAGACTAAACAGCAAAATGACTAGGAATTTGAATTTAGCATTTGAATTACACATGGTGCAAATGACTTTTTGAAAATGTTCTTTATGATTATAAACTTTATGATGATAAACTTTTACAAGTTTAAAACGTTGCACTGATACTAAGAAAGCATTTCTTTGTATTCTTTTTCTTTTGTACCCACAAGCAGACACAATAGGATATTATCTTTATCAAAGGGTCGCCAAAGGCCCTGGTGTTGGGCTAGCGGCTAGGGTGCCGGCTTAGGATCCTAGGATCCTGGGTTCGAATCCCAGCCGATCGCTGAATTAACGCCAGGGGGGTTGACTCAGCCTGTCATCCTTCCGAGGTCGGCAAATTGAGTACCAGTTCACTGGTAATTCCCTGTTTGTCGTTAAAGGCGGCAAAAAGGGTTGGCGTCAGGAAGGGCATCCGGCCGTAAAACATTGCTTCAAAAAGGGGACCAAAAAACAACAACAACCACGGTTCCCGAAAAAGGCCAACCCCCGCCTTGCGGGGAAAAATGGCCTCTAAATGTGGTTATATATATTATAAAGGGTCGCTAATCATTCAGACTGAAGGTGCTGTATTGTCAAGATGAGCTCTCTTGCCTTGAATGTGGTACATTTTAATCCTTGATGGATGAGGATTGATCCTTCTCTTTGTCTGTGATGCAAATAGGGCCATAAATATATGAGCCACAGCAGGTGCTCTTGCCTGGGATCCTGTGTCACCCAAGGTGGGGTGGAGGGAGGTTAAAGCTTAAGTAGCAGAGAAAAAAAATCCTAGGAGCAGGCATTTCAACATTCTCAAAATTCATGGGATTTCCATGGTTGTTTGGTTTTAAATGAAAAAGTACTTCTGCTTAATTCTTTAATTGCTGCTTAATCATCTAATTAATGAACTATTCTACATTAAAAGAGAAAACGAGAATGAATTTTAATTGACCAAAAAAAAAGTGTCATTCTCTGGTTGCCATATCAGAAAACTAATACAACTTCGATCATCGAAATGTATTGCACAACATACTGCACAAACAACTTCTTTCCTTAAAAGAGCTCTCCTAATCTTATTCATTTATCTGGTCGATTTGATCGTGATGATGTCTGTCACTATTAAAGCAAATTGCAACTCAAGACAAATGGCCCCAATTATTCCACCTTGTGGGGTCAGCACATTGTCATCCAAGTATTTCAGGCTTTGCCTGAAATTGGACCTAAGGTGGTAGAAATTTCTTAATTGCTCAGGACAAGCGAGATATAGCTCACATATTCTTCACGAATGACACCATGGGATCTTTAACCTCCGCCAACTAATGACTCTCTTCCCCAAATTACCAATTAGCATTCCTCGAGTCCATATCTGGTACGACCTATTATTCATAACAAATTCCCTTTCTTTATATTGTAATTATCACACCAACACACATAACCACATTACAGATGACGAAAGTGACCACAACGTCCTTACCTTTCAAACGCGTTAGGCGTGAAAGACCACTGAGCCTGGACAACCCGTTGGAGGTGAAAGACCTGGCTCTGAGGGGGAGGAGGAATAGGTAGACTCTGAGATTATTGACAATAAAGGGGGCATCGGCTGGGGAGCGTGCCTATGAGAGTCCACCGTGGCAAGTCAAAGGCAAGTCCTGTGGCCTTTGCTCCCTGTACCTCCACCTCACATGAACTTTGCTCCCTCAAATCTCTGCCCCGCTCAAGCGGCTTAAAAGGCAGAAAGATCTATCAACATTGTAAGGTATGCTGACAACACTATACCCTGTTAGCAGGAAGTAAAGAGGATGTGATGAAACTGGTGCAGACAGTGAAGAAACAAAGGGAAAAAGCTGGTCTTCATTTAAATCTAAAAAAGACTAAAATCTTGTCAAATGAGAAGATCGATGTGTTCAGATTTGGAGACAGTCACGTGGAAATAGTGGAAAGTTTCATTTTCCTGGGTTCTAAGAATGAGGTGAGTGGAGAATGTGGAGGATAAATTAAGAGATGATTGGCATTGCAAAAAACAGCAGTCAGTATTGACAAAGATCTGGAAAAACCTAGTAGAGCCCATTAAGGGGAGATATTGCAGCCCGTGTCTTGCGCCACCAAGGGCCAGTACGTGTGGTATAATGCGCATACACGTCACAGGATGTGACGTGACACGGGTGGGGGGGTGGGGGGAGGCAGCCTGGCGGGCTGAGCTGAGCTAGGATGTACATGGAGTCATTAGCTCTCGGTCAGAGCCTCATACCGAAGTTGACCTGTATGCTTCATACTGTAATGAAACAGTTAAACCTTCGCTGTTGTTGAATCCTTTAAAACGCCCAACACGAAGGTAAGGACCTGAGGAGATGACCATCTGGGCATGTGGTCAAGCAGCCTCCTCCTGAAGCCCTGGGGCAGCTAGACTGAGACAACCTTCCATGCTGGGCTTGTCAATGGAGGCAGGTCCCTCTTGTGAGGACAAGTTCTAAGTACTGCCCACCGGACAACCAACTAGAGCATCTGTGAAACATTGTGGAGTGATTTGGAAAGGCCTGCAGAGGCCTGCATAACCTTCCACAGATAGTCCACTGTGACTGTGACTGTGTGTGTGTGTGTGTGTGTGCGACTGTGACTGTGTGTGACTTCCACTGTGACTTGATGGTCTCAGTTTTTGGGAAGAGAGCCTGGCGTTTTAATTGAATTGGTTAATGGAGAAGATTGCCTGCAGCAGGTACTGCCTGGATTGAACAAACTCCCCAATTGTAATTGGAAAATCTAAATGTAACTTTCGCCGTTGTCACGACTCACCATGCTTTGCTTTTGGGGTATGCGCGTGAGTTGGGTACTTGGTATGGGTGTTTAGCATGGAAGAAAAGACATCCAGGACGTTTGGATTCCAAGTTCATTCTCTTTATTCAAACCTCCATTGTCCGATCCACTCGTACTTCCTCCGGGAAATCCCGTACCGGAAATGCTCAAATAAACCAGAGATCAAGCCTGACAATCCAAGGCAAAATGATGCTGCCACAAGTGATGGGCAAGAGTGGCCATGATAACTAAGCAGGTGGACAGGATGGAAGGGGGTAAAAATGATTGTTGTGTGGAATAAAATAATTCCACCCTTGATTGTGTTTCTTGTGTATTGATTGTGATTAGTGTGTGTCCAGGTCATTGCAGGTAAGAACACAGTATCGTGTAATGCAGGTGTAGGTAGAAATGATTGGCACCTTTGGAGAGCTCATTGGGTGTATCGTTTGTGGATGGGGAAGTGGTGTGTGTCCACAGGTAATGAGGTTTTTAAGGTGAGCGCGTGTTGCAGTGCCTCGCCCCGAGTGAGGCAGACATTGACTGGGACGGAGAACCCACCAGGAGGAGTGTCGGATCAGTGGGCATGGGGCGGGAAGACCGCTGGCGACCGTGGAAAGGCAAATGTGTACCATATGGGTGACCCTCTTCAGTGGGGTGGGGTGGGGTGTACATTGAAAGTAGCTCCTGTGGTGCTGGAGGGTTGGGGGGAGGAGAGGGGTAGAGGTCAAGGAAGGGGACCAAGGGAATCAGTTGTTTTGGAACTTTGTTTATGTTGTGGGCATACACACTTTGATAGACACACCTCCACCACCACATTATAGAACCTCCTCACTGCCGACTTGGGGCCAAACTTCCAGGTAATTGAGATGCCATGGCCTTACAGGGAATGACTTATGATAGTATGGGAATGTTTATTGGTTGTCTTGTGTGGCTATGGTGATAGGAGGTTATGCTTTCACCCCTGTCTGTCTGTTTGTCTTTAAACAGGATATCTCAAAAGGTTGTGGATGGATTTGGACGAAACTTGGTGGACACGTTGGGTGTATGACAAAGACAAAATGATTCGCTTTTGGTGAAGATCCGAATTCAGATACGATGATTTTTTTTTTTAATTTTAAGTGATTCTTCAACATTGAGAGATAGGGCCAAAAACAATATATCGATTGCATGATATTTCAAAAAGTTGTGGAAGAGTTATGACAAAACTTGGTGGATGAGTTGGGTCGGCGACAGGAAGAAGCCGATTAGATTTTGGTTTTAGGTCTGGATCGAGACCTAAAAGGAAAGGAATAAGGCCTATCAATGGGATACAAAACATAAACTGTTCACCTGGTAGATGTATTCACTCTACCGAGTGTCGTTCTAGTTTCATATTGTGATTCCCAAGTGGAGAGGGATTTATTATGAACCTGAAGCCGAAATTTCATCACTGAACGTTTATCCCAACTGTTATTCAATCCACATAATTAATGGTGAGTAGGAATTGTATATATCTGTGCAATTTCTACAGAACCATTCACCACACCTTGTGCAGCGTATGGAACCTCCTCTGGCTTTGAGGAGCTATAGTGATGTGAGTTTTACATGTTGGGTAAATGTATATTGTGGAGGGCCCATAGTTAGTTTGTCTTTGGCTAGAAGGAGGAAAAAGGGAAGGACTGCTGGAGGAGAGTCACCACCAAAGTGGAGAAAAAAAACTGTGCATATGTGATGTGTTTGTGGGTGTGGTGAATTGAGTGGTTGTGTGTGAAGGGTTGTTGTTGTTGTATAGCCCCAGACAGTTCTCTTGACAAGTCCGCAGTACGGAGACAGCCGATCGATCTCGCAGGAGAGACCAAGAGATTCTGCACATCCAGGATGTTATACCCACGCCTTCACGACGTCAGGGTCACGACAAAGACAGATAGAGAGAGAGAAGAGGGAAAGGGCCGGTCCATGAGGACCGATCAGCGCGCAATGACCAGGATCATGCTGTCCTGATGAATCCGGGAAGGAGGGAGGAGTGGGGAAGATTTGGCCCCCATTTTGCTTTGGGGTTACAACCACCACGAAGAGGAACGTCAATAGTTTATGTGCCTGTGGTTGTTGTTTCTGGGTTTCTGTGTATGTTCTATATTTTCTATTACTTCCAGAGGTATTACTGCATCTCCTTTTGTGTGCTCCTATCACGTCCTTGTAAAGGGTTCCTGTTGTCGTGGAATAGTAAATGTTACCTTTGGAACCGCTACGTTAAAGCTCAAATTCCACTTCTTCTTCGTCCTAGAAACATGGGCTTTTAAATGTGGCAAGTTTGTGATTAAACAAACAAATTTCTGTTCCAAGTAAATCACTTATTAGCTTTCCAACCATGTAAATGGATTATTAGTTTTCCAACGGTTCTACTTGTATTATTGTATGACAGCCGAAAATCTTTAGAGTAAAGTGTTATGGATGGAAAAACTCGGCTTCTTTTATATATATTATAAAACAGGAGTCTGTCTGTCTGTCACCAAACTACTCCTTCAGTTTTTGGGCTAGCCCCACCAAACTTGTGGAACGGAACGTTTTGAGGTCCTAGTGGATGTTGTAAGGTAGGTAGGAGGTTTCAAAAATTCCTCAATAGAATTATGATTTTGAAATTAACTCAATACGAACCTGCCGCCAATCCGGAAGTGGGCAGTTGACGGCAATGAGCTGGTTTGATAATATCCCCATACAATCGTCATTTAAAACAGTTTTGTTAAAGCATCAATTAATGATTCGAATGACGTTTGGAATGGAGTGGATACAATTACGATTTTGAATTCGTAATTGTATTCACCCAACCATACGGAACTACTCCACATACAGATTTAAATATTTGTTCATGTCACGAATGTTGGAAAAAGTTTATTACTTGCAAAATCGAAGATTTTTCAAGTATATTGGATGGTTGTGTTTGTTATTCTGTCTGTTTGTTTGTCACCTACAGGTCACAATTCTAAACCGATCGTCACGAAACTTCACCAAGTTGTAGTCTTTCTTTTTACCCTTTTTTTTTTTTTACCTAAGTCTTTCACGAACCTGCTGTCCATGCTTGATGTTCAACTACAGGTGCTACAGGAATGTGGAATTTATTGGTTCCATTGTTTAGCATTCGCCGTTTCTGCATTGTCTGTTTGCTTCTGGCCTCCCACCCGTGCGTAGCACGGGTACCTCACTAGTATGTATATAAACAACCCCGTATACCTCCTCAGACCCCAATTTTTGTAATGCCTTGAACAAACATTGGTACATCATGGATGATTAAGGCTGTGGTCAACTTTCATCGAAAATGCGCATGTAGTTTCTGAGAAGAAAGCAAAAAGCAAAAATTCCATTGGCAACTCAAGGGTGCCTTCTACATAAAAAACCTCTTTTGGGGGGCAACCCCCCTGTAGACGCCGAAAGGGGCAGCTTTTGTTTTTTTAATGCCATGGACAAAATTTGGTGCAGCATAGATGGTAAACGTTGTGGTGAACTTTCATCGAAATAGTGTGTGTAGTTTCAGATAAGAAATGAAACATCTATTTTGGGGGGTCAAACCTGGATCCACTTTGCCCCCGGTAAACCCCCTTAGACCTCGATTTTTTAATACCGTGAACAAACTTTAGTCACAACACAACAAATATCATTTGGTCGTAATCCCATCAGCGGTTTCGGAGAAGAAGTTTCAAGTGTTTATGGACGGACGGATGGACGACGCGCCATCGCATAAGCTCACCTGAACTTCGTTCCAGGTGAGCTAAAAATGTGAGCTCATTCTTATTGATAGAACCATCCAGAACATTAGTGTTGTGTATTTGGACCTGAATAATTTATGCATGTCACCTGAAAGTATCCTACCTATAACATTCATTCTTATATCTTCCCTAAATATTTTGCTCACCCACGTGTCGTAAAGCTCCATTTTGTTTGGCCTGTGATCCATAGGCAAATTCTGGTTCGTTTTGCTCTTGGCACGGATGTGGATGCTTCCCGAGAGCCCTGGAGTTGCCGAAGGAGGACCAGGCCCACCAAAACTACTCTGTGCTGGACTTCAGGCTGACTGTGCAGCTGCTTGCTTGTCACAACTCGAGCCGATTCCATTGTGTCGCTTCGAGCGTCTTCAGCTAGTGGCTGTGGCACTGCCATGTGGCCTATTCATTGTTCATCTGATTCACCGGCTGGCACAACGCAAGGATAGAAGAGGTGAGGTCAAATTGATGTTGGTTTTTTTTCCTGAGAAGATTCATTTAATTTGGTTGCAAGTAATGCAAGCAGGAAGTGCAGCTTTAAATGAAGAGTCTGTAGCAATCAAACCTGATACATTCAATCCTGACAGGTGGTGAGGGTGGCGCAGAATGAGGCAATGGTTTCTGGTGTTCTTCCAGAAGAGGAAAGGGAATCGAATATGAAAGTAGAGCGATAGATGTCAACCTGCATTATTGGAGAAATAGTGTACGCGGCTATAATTTGTGGTTAGGCAGTCATGGGAATCATTTCTGGAGCAAAGGGAGTGTTTCCAGAATGATGGGTTGAACAGAAATGTGGCAGCAAGGTTTTCAAAACAGAAGAGTGGAGGGTTAAAAAGGGAGGCACTGCAGCTGATAGCATGATTGGTGATGGCAGGCAGCAACAAACTTACAGAAAGGGAAAAGTTACAATATACTATACACCAACCAACACGAGGAGTTTAAATAATATGATGGAGGAGCTTGGAACAAAAGAGAATGCAGCAAGGAAGACACGGTTTGATGAGGAGAGATCTTGGAGGCCAGTATCAGAATGCGACAAGATGTATCGAGGTGTGATCATCATCATCAATATTGCCTACCGTACCATATTCTTAACAGAGCGTCGATACTGGCAAAGCAGTTTATGGTCATGGGTTAGGCCGAGTAGTTTTCCATTGCCTTCCTAGATAGATGTGGGAATCTGGGTAGAAAACAGCATTATATCGAGATATAGTGGTGACCTTAAGGAGGGAATTCATATGGAGGATTGTGTGTGGATAGAGAGTACGGATAGTAAGAATAGTGAGATACAAACATATTGTAAGTCGATTGTAAGATGACATGCAATATGTTTGTTTGTATGTATCGCATGTCATGGGATGCTTTTCTAGGACTCCTAGTGTGAGGGGAGAGAACGGTAGAGCAGGGTAGAAGGCTTCATGAGGAATTCAGAAAGGCATTTGGTAAGGGAAGAGCATTGATTTATGGGGGATTTTCATTTGCAACGGATAGATTGGGTCCAGGAACAGGGAAAAGGTGGAGTAGATGAGGAATTAATATATCTAGCCCAGGATTGTTTTTTCAAGCAAGTTTGTACATAAGCCCATGAAGGGGAGTGAAGTGTTACACCTCCTTTTAAGTGATGATCTGAATATGGTGGAGGTAGGACATCGTTTAAGGGGAAAGTGGCCAAAATATAGTATGGTACTGTATTTGAAGGATTTATTTTTTCACCAAGATGAACAGTGGCAGAAACAGAGAGACATAAAAAGTGCAGGAATAGTGATGAGTCACTTGATTGTTGGAAAAGTTGAGAGGACATGGGTTTTGTGGGCCGTGTGGCTTCCTCCTATGTCTGGGTTTCCTTTTGTTCTGTAAGGAATAGGTTTCATGGAAAGGTCAAGTGAGTTGTAGATCTGCAAGTTAGATCGACTACTCACTACAAAGTTGTACATCTGTATTTTCTCTGTGTAATTGATGCCTCGTATGAATGAGAAAATGTTTAATTCTAAGCTGAGGTTAAAAAACAAACTTGGAGTTCATGAGCCTCATTAGGTATCCCTTTTGTGAATTGTAAAGTAAAAAATAATGATGCTAAGGTAGGTGGTGTGAGGTTGATAGAAGAGTAAACAGCAACCTTGCTTTTTCAACAGCTCACCATAAGGCCATGGCCTTGCCAGCCAACAACACTGAGCTGCGTTTCACTGCAATATATGGCTGGCAGCTTGTGGCCCGGACATTCACCGAAGCTGTGCTTGGAGGGCTACGGTATATGGCCTACGGAGGGCCGGGTGTTCCAACAACTGCGTCGTTTCTTTGTCAAAGCCCTGCATGTGGTGGCCGTACAGAGTGCATCGTTACTGGCACTTCCAGCCGTCAATATTCACTGTGGCTTTCACATGCACTATGCAGTCTGGCCCTTACCATTGATATTGCTGACCTCGCGATCTTCTCCTGCCATTTTCCTCGCCGGAACAGTGCTCTGTCCATTGTGGACAATGGGTATAGCTCACAAAGCGACCGGGGGCAAGGATCAGAACTTCGTATTTCTGAGGTGAGGAGCAACAACTGGGCAACAGGGCAGGGAAATGGCTGCGTAGGGTCATCCAGATGGTCACACGATGCCCAACGACAAGTAACCACAGAGGGACTTGAGGTGTGGGAGGAGGAGTCGATGAAAGTAGAGAAAATAGCTCAAGATTTCAGCCTCCAAGGAATCAACAGACAAGAAACCTGTGTTGGGGACCAGTCTGAAGAGATCACGATGCGAGAAACCCCTTCAAGATTGAGGTTCAGCACTGACCCTTCTGGGATTTGTGTAAAAAGTGAAATAAAAAAAAGCCAAAGCAATGACAATATAACAAGTCACAAACCCCAGACCTGGGTCTAGTTATAGATGTAATCGCAGTTGGGCATTTCTACCACTGTAACAGAAGACTCGAAAATAATAATACTCTAAAATGTGTGCTCATGTTCAAGTTGCTAAGACAGGGGAGACATCTCCACAATGTGAAGTAGCTAAATAATTTTACATTATTTATTATCACCTAAGATTGCCTAAATCGATTAAAAACATAAAAAGTAGTTTTTTCGGAATTGCTGAAAAGTCCAGAAAGATATTTTCAATTTCTTTCTCAAAAATGGAATAAATAAAATAAAGTTGCAAGATTATAATCTGTTATTAAGACTTCAATAACTATGCCTTAAACATTGATATGGTGGATAATGGATATGTTTATGTTTTGGATCCACTGATAGGCCGGATCTGGATCCAGACCTGAACCAAAATCGAATCGGCTTGTTGTCGCCGAACCAACTCATCCACCTCGTTTTGTCATAACTTGGCCGCAACGTTTTTCGAGATCACACTACATATCGTTTTTGGCCACATCTCTTAAAGTTGAAAATCAATAAAAAAAATTACAAAATTCTCTGATCCAGATCCACATTCGGATCTTCACAAAAATCGAATCAATTCTTCCTTGTCACACACCCATCCTGTTCAGCAAGTTTCGTCCGACTCCATCCACAACTTTTTGAGATGAGATATGATACATTGACATTTGCGGCAAGTTTTGGAAGAACCAAATGTACAGCAATGAGGCAATGGAATTCTGGTTGCACCAAAACACAAGAGCAACAATCAACTAACAATATGTGTGTTGAAAAAACATGAACTCTAGGCCTATCAAGCTCTAAGTTCAAGAGAAATGCTGATGTATGGTGCTATGTTAATTTGCATACATGCTCCATACTGCAAGGCATCATTTATTTCATGAACATTGTTTGAAGGAATGGACATTTGCAATTTAACAATAAAAACGTTTAGCTGTATTAGATTTGTCAATTATGTGTGTGACAATAGACAAATACACTAAAAACAACACAATAGGGTTGAAAATGGCACCATGAAGGAAGGAAATGTCAACCGATGCGAACTACTTCAGAATTCAAAATAGGAAGAAGATTTGCATTTTCTGCCTCAGTCTTTCTGAATCTAGACAAGCATGTGTTGAGAGTCAGAAAAGTCAGTCGGCATTTGAATCATTAACCCATAAAGTGCTGTATTTACTTGTTCGTCGGCCAGGAATGCTTTTTTGGCATCCGCTTTTCTCCACCAATTAGAAGCAAGCTTTCATAAGTTACCTCGATTATTATGTATTGTAAGAAAAGTCATGATTCATTATTTGGGTTGATGTCAGCCCACTGATCGGCTGGGAGGCCCCCTGATCCGAAATCGGAAAATATAAGACCGAGCAAACCTGTGGCCCATCGAGAAGGGCTGCATCAGGTTTTAGTCTACTTGCCAGCAATGTGAACCCGGAAATGTTGAGTACCCCAAAGTTTTAAGTTAGAAATGTACAGTATGGGTCCCCAGCACTTAGAAACTGCCGGATGCTAACTTGCATATGTTGGGCAATTAGCAAAATTAGCATTAATAGCATTAACCCTATCAAACATAGGCCTGGGACACTGAAATTTCTGTTTCGCTCCATTGCTCCACTTTTATTCACAGGTATTAGAGGTAACAAACTGCAAGTACCATACCAAACTAGAATAATATGACTATGGGTAAATAATATCCTCAAAATTAAAACACAAGTATACCCAAAATTATCAGAGCTGAAAAATATGTGCACTAGTTACACAACATAAAACTTCCATCAAGAAAGAGCGTCTTGCACTTCTACTACTCTGCACTGTTATAAAGCATATCCTCATCATAAAACTCATCCTCATCGTCTTCATCTTCTTCTCCTGAGTCTACATTCTTGTCATATTGCTCTCCTTGCTGTGAGTGTGTGAGTGTGTTGCAACATGTACTATCAGAGCCTTTGCAGAAGCAGTAGCTGGTACAGGCCAGGCCTGCAGCTACGCAGCTGCAATTTGCTGTTAAACAGGGCTTTAACCCAGCTTTGCAGCTACAGCTGATCATTTCCAACATGGCAGGAGGAGCAACGGGGCTTGCATCCAGGATGGGCATGATGACTTCCTCTCCCTTCTCGCCTTCCTTCTTATTCCATCCAAACTCTGTTATGTCCACAGCTGGTGGTCAGGGCAGTCTGCTGCTTTCCAAAGCAGCACCTGTAGATGGGCACGCCGTCCATGGAGGAGAGCGTTGCGCTCTGTAGGACGCAGTGTCTTCAGTGCTGGGGGGGTTTTGCGCTTTCGGTAGATGTCATATCTGGCGAGGTTCAGAGATGCCGACTCCCTCTCGTTGTACAGAGCCAGGAAGAAACCACTCACTGCCTCTGTAATCTGTAAATCAGTAGCACCCTCCTCTCCGATGAAGTGAAGCAGGTCACCAGGTACTACTCTCATGGCCTTGAGTGCGGACACCTTCCCTTTCCCCGCGGGATAGGAGGTGGTGTCACATCCGGAGAGAGCATGCATAGCCAGGATGGAGCGACACTGCTCACCGAGATTCTCTACTGTCGAATTGATGTTGAGAATAGTGCCATCCCATCTCTCCATCTGCAGGTTACATGTGATACCCACCTTCCAGCACCAATAGACCATGAGTACGAAAACATCAGTGTCGTCGCTGAGAATGCGGACAGTTTCAGCTCCGCGACTGGCTGCATTCAACATGTATGAGATGAGGGAGACGTCAGCCTCGTCATGAGTGACAATACTGTCTGCTTTGCTGACCATCTTGATGTGATCTCCTATGCTGTGTGTGCACAGGAGCTCACCCAGTCTCCGTTTGTTTGTCTTGTTCTTCATCACTTTGTCGCGGCTAGGTAGAGGGGTTGTCAGTGAGAGTCGGTACTCTGTTGAGCTCTCCCCAGCTCTTCTCTGCCTCTCGTGGTCTTTGGCAGAGACTTGCTCATACCGGTCAAAGATGACAAATGTTTCGGTGATGTAGCGATTAAGCCGGCACCCCATGCTGGCTGCGAGGTCAGCCACAGTGCCTGACGATGGCCACACCACGTGGTAGATGAGCTGCGATGCATCAACGAGTACAACATGTGGTGGGTGGGGATTGGGGGCAAGGATTCCAGGACGCTGGACGATCACAGACTTGTTACCCTTCCTGAGGCATCCATACTCATCGATGATGGATGCAGGGACCGGGCCGAGCTCATAGTCAAAGAGGGCAGAGAGCTCCATTCTTCTCTTGCTCCCCACCACCAGCAGCCGAGCAAACAACGCCTCAAGGTCACATATGATCTTCGCATTGACCTTCACTCTTTTTTTGGTGAATGTCATTGTCACCACCTTATTTGAGATGGGCGCATGAAATCTCTCAGGAAGTGATGAAGAGAACAGTGTGCTCATGTCCTGTCCGATCTTCAATGCATCTTGCACATTCACCTTTTCATCTGCCACCTGGCCATTTATGATATGGTGGAGGGTCGCGGTCTCTATGGTGAGTGGATGGGAGTTTTCCTGTAGCACTCTCAGGATTTTAGCCCGGTCCTCCGCGTCCAATTTCCGCCGTCCTTTACCCTCTTCTTTGTGTCTGTTGGGCTTCATTGTCTTATACGGTGCTTCAGCATCGTCGTAAATCTCATCCAATGATTTGGAGAGATAGGATCAGATGCCGAAAGATTGGATCCACACGGCGACCTGCTCAGGGTTGGTGGAGATGCCCTTCATGCCTCCTACTCCCTTCCCTTGCTTGATGCATGTCTGCTCCCCAAACATGTCTCCACTCACTGCAGCTGCACCATCAGAGTGGCGGCACACATGGCTTCCAGCGTAAAGGTCATCCTTGGCAGTAGCAGGAAGGTACTGCATGTCGCGCAGATGCCATGTGATCCATCTTGCGTAGTGGTGATGACCGGCAGCAAAGAAATAGGGCAGCATCTCTTCAAGGCAGTGTTGTTGCAGCATCCAATCACCCTCTCTTTCTGCTCGCCAGAACCTGTGAGCTATTAGGGTAGGGGTGATGAAACAATCCACCCATAGCCGGCCTGTGGGGGTGCTCTCTGGCTTTCTCCAGGAATGCCGTAATCTGCTCGTGAGTCTTCTCTCCCTCCTCTAAGAAGTCATGAAGAAGAGCAGACACAACCATACGGAAGGCTCACATAGCCTTGGGCCAGGCCTTCCCGTTGAAGATGGATTTCAGGCCTCCAAATGATGCACCGACTAGCTCCTCCACACCTGTTGAATTCATCAGTTGTCCGATTGAGCCGATGAATGACATGAGAGTGTGCATCATCCCAGGTCTGAGAACCACTGATGACCATCGCTGCAGATCACTCTACTTGATCAGGCAAGCGATCACGTACAGCTGCATGTCAAACGTGATATGACTGTGGCTCATGCCAAGCTGCCTCAGTGATGTGTCTAAGTAGGCAATGGTACTGAGCACTGTATCAGGGTGGGCAGGGGGCGAGTCAAGCAGTGGTCCAAAGACACTTATCGTCTTCAGCTTTGGAGCACTGTCATCACCATTGCGATCTTGCACAACATTGTAGGCTGCCCAGTCCAGAGGAAGAGGGGAAGAGTGGAGCTGCGAGAGCCAAGCAGCATCCTTCTTCTGTGCTCTTGAAACACTCTGTTTGATGGCATCTTGGAAAGCATCAGTTCTTGGGACTTCTTTCAGAGCTGGTGGAGTCATCTTCTTGGGGCCTGTGTAATGTTCAATGACAAAACTGCTCTTATGAGCTATACTAAGTTTCCCAGCTTCAAGCTTTGTCAGACGGGGTAGTTTCAGCGACATGACCTTACCACCAGGTGTGGCTCCTCCGGGGAACAGGAGACCTGCTGGATTCTGCACAAACTGAGTGGCCATGGCATGAGTCGTGTGGCGACCATTGGGTGTGAAGACCACAGGATCAAAATTATCACCCCAACTGTGGATAGGGCCGATGTGCCTCTCCAGGCCGACTGCACGCAGGAACTTATCTGGGTCCTCAGAAGTATATTTGGCAGCTGACTTCCGGAACCGTAGGACTTCATCGTAGGTAGTGACAATGCCATGCTCATGTAGGTTCTGAACCAGTTCTGAGCTGCCATACTTGTGGTGGAGTTTGACAGCAAGCCCCAGAGTTGTCTGATTCCAGCTCCTACTGATGTGCTGCTGGATGCATTGAGCGAGTGTAAGTGATGGTTTAGTCACTTTTCCTTCCTTGGACACGAGACTGGAGACAAGCTTCAGAAGGGTTGGACTTGTGGCTTGAACGACCTTGTCATGTCGGAAGCTGCCAAGGTCATATTGACGGGGCAAGGGAATATTCCGGATCTCTGCTCGCACTCTCCTGACAAGCTTGGTGACATCATCATCAGCACTAGAGGTTTCAGCTTGTTTTACTAGTTTGAGTGACTTCCCAACGCACTGTCTAAAGCCAACAATAGTATCGCACCCTTCAACCCTAAGTACAACTATAGTGTCACCATAATAATCACACAAGTTGGATAGCATCTGCTTCCTGCAGTGGTCCCCGGAATTAACTACACATACATCTTGTAACTCTGACACAGTCCAGGTGAACCACTTGTTTGCATTCATATGGTCAATGACAGCAGCTAAGCAGCTATCAACTGGTTTACAACTATCACTTGCACTTGAGTCAATAGACACCTTCCTAAAGTCATTGCAGCACTTGGTGTGATACTGCGCATCAGCTGCAGGCCGCTCCACGACGCCATTCACCCGTAGCGCCACTACCTCAGCCCAGTCATCCTGGCGCTCATCACATTTAGACAAGATGACGTCTCTGAAGGGTGGAATACCTTGTCTGTCTACAGTCTGGCATTGTTTAACTGGCTTCCACCTTTCAGGGTGTTTGGGGTCTTTTGGTTCACAAATGAGACCACAGAACAGACAGTCTTTCGAATACTCGAAGGCAGATACTTTAGAGCGAAGAATTCGCTTTCCTGGCTGACTATTACTTGCGTCCGACTTACGTTTTACATTTCTCGACCGAGAGGTATATGAGCTATAACATGATTTGTGACATAATACGGAGGCTGATGTAGCACCATGGGTAGCAATGATGTTTGACAAAGTCTCATGTATAGCTGTATCTCCAAGCTCTTCACTCCTATTAAGTAGAGATGCTATGCCTATGGATCCGGACGTTTTTAAGTCATTGTCCCTGCCGTCGCAGGGCGCGAATAGGCATTTCTTCCCTGCCATGCCAACCTGGAAAAAAAAGAAAAAAAAATGTTATTGTAGAGGCACCAGCCTACATACATACATGAAATATTGTCAATACAAGCGATTATTCTAATGAACCCTAGCAGAGCCTATGGTCACTTGGTGATCCCAAAAATAGTTAATTTCGTAAATTTTTCGTAAATGACGTCATTTCTGTCGCAGCAAAATTCTAAATACACTGTTGGAAAGGGCGTCCAAAACTCTATAAGATCACCAAATTTCATAACTGTCAGACAGAAATTATGTGTGCACCTATTGGTACTGCAAATTTTGAATACTCAAAAAAAACCTAAAAATTTATCTAAATACTCAATATCTCAAAAGCTATAGCAGCTCGCGAGATGGGGCTTAGTGCGTTGAACGTGCCAGGTTACGATCTGTTCAAATAAACACTAACATTGAAACTGTAGCTCAACATGAGAGTAGGGGCACTAACCGCGCAAAAAAATGTTGGGTGAAAAAAAATCCACGGCTTTTACATCCCTTTTTTCACATGAAATTTTGATCGCAGGAAATTTTTATAAGAACACTCACGGAAAGCATATCTGTCTAAGTGTATTATGTCCAAATTTCATACAGATCCTTCAAATAGTTTGCTCACACGAAGCATTCAAACGGAGCAATAGAGCGAAACAGAAATTTCAGTGTCCCAGGCCTATGTTTGATAGGGTTAATGCTATTAATGCTAATTTTGCTAATTGCCCAACATATGCAAGTTAGCATCCGGCAGTTTCTAAGTGCTGGGGACCCATACTGTACATTTCTAACTTAAAACTTTGGGGTACTCAACATTTCCGGGTTCACAACAGGGCTCTATAGGCTTGGCAAGTAGACTATTTCAGCGCAATCAGTTGGTAAATAAGGGATGAGTAGGGATCCGAAATTTGGGGTTACGTAAGAAAATATTATGTGACGCTATTTTTTTGAGGGAGGCGCGTACGGGCTTGATTAAACCTTACTAATAATTTAATACTCGACTCAAACAAAGCTGTACAGTGTATAATCAGCAGAGGCCTATATGCCTAATGTGTTAGGCCTTCCAGACAACCAAGGTGGCGGCCATATTATTTCATCATAATGCTATCTATGGTGGGTGGAGTCAAGGTGACCGATGTGGGTGTGGTCCGACAGCTGGCCGACCAATGGGTGCACATTCAAAGATCGACCCCCAACAAGAACCCCAACAACAACAACACAAACCTCTTGTAGAGTCGGAGGTAAAAATATTAATTAAATAATGTAAATGTCTCAACTTTCTGTTTTGGTCAGTTCAGATATCCATTATCCAGATACTTTGGATATTGTTCATTTCTCAAAAAAAAAAAACCCCATCACGTTCTTCAAAATGGCCAATAACATTGAGCTCTTCACGCCAGGGCATTGCGCCGACCTCGCCGGCCCGGAGTCAGGCCCACAATCGGCTCATACGTGGGTCGAGCCATTTCAACTTCTTGTGTGCGCTCAGCAAAACGCATCACATGCTGTCAGTTCAAAAACAAATAAACAAACAGGGGCAATACCCCTGGTGCTCACCTGGTAGAATAAACACTATACTGCACCAACTAAGGGTATTTTAAACTAATTTCAATGGTTGTTAGAAGACAGGACAGCAGTAGAATCATACTAACATAATCATAACACTTTAAACCAAGAAAGAAAAAAATACATATTTTTGGGGGCAACCCCACCTCCCCCAACCCCATATACCTCCTCAGACCCCAATGTTTCTAATGCCTTGAACAAACATTGGTACATCATGGGTGATGAAGGTTGTGGTGAAGTTTCATCGAAATTGCGTGTATAGGTTCTGAGAAGAAAGCAAATACCTATTTTGGGGGGCAACCCCACCTCCCCCAACCCCATATACCTCCTAAGACCCCAATTTTTCTAATGCCTTGAACAAACATTGGTACATCATGGGTGATTAAGGTTGTGGTGAAGTTTCATCGAAATTGCGTGTATAGGTTCTGAGAAGAAAGCAAATACCTATTTTGGGGGGCAACCCTGTAGACCCCCAAAGGGGCAGACCTTTTTTAATGACGTGAACATACTTTGATACATCATGGGTGGTGAAGGTTGTGATCAAGTTTCATCAAAATCGTGTGTGTAGTTTCTGAGAAGAAAGCACATACGTATTTTGGGGGGCAACCCTGTAGACCCCCAAAGGGGCAGACCTTTTTTAATGACGTGAACATACTTTGGTACATCACGGGTGAAGAATGTTGTGGTCAAGTTTCATCGAAATAGTGTGTGTAGATTCAGAGGAAAAAGCAAATACCTATTTTGGGGGGTCAAACCTGGATTCACTTTGACCCCAGTAAATCCCCTTCGACCCCGATTTTTTTAATGTCGTGAACAGACGTTGGTACAGCATGGATGGTAAAGGTTGTGGTCAAGTTTCATCGAAATAGTGTGTGTAGTTTCAGAGAAGAAATGAAACATTTATTTTTGGGGGGGGGGGGGGGTCAAACCTGGAACCACTTTGCCCCAGGTAAATCCCCTTAGACCCCGATTTATTTTAATGCCGTGAACAAACTTTAGTCAACACAACAAATATCATTTGTGACAAATTTGGTCGCAATCCCATCAGCGGTTTCAGAGAAGAAGTTCCAAGTGTTGACGGACAGACGGACGGACGGACGGACGCACAACGCGTCATCGCATAAGCTCACCTGAACGTCGTTCCAGGTGAGCTACACATTAACGTTACACTTGGCTACAAAGACAATTAATAGCAAGGTAAACTCAGGTGAAGTATTAAAATGCCAAAGTGAATATGATGGGGTTTACATAGTAAAGCACAACTGCAGGTGAAACTGACCAGCGTCTCCTTGTATTCCTTGGTTTTTGGGTCCACACAAACAATCATTTTGATGGTTCCATCGTTGCCAAGGTACCTCTTCAATAAAAAGGTCAGGCCTGTATCTCGAAAAGAGAGTGAGACCATCTGTCAAGAATGGAAAGATGTCATTTGAAATACGCTGCAACAATCAGTAGACTTCTACCATAAGCAAAGAGGGGGGAGCATGTTTTATAATCATGTGACCACTAACAAAACAGTTCTCCAAACTTATCCAACAACTTAATTTCATCTTTAACTGTGCAGGTAGCAGTTATTGTTCATTTTCTCTTTACATTTGGAAAGACTGTCCGGCTGTGACTCAGTCGTAGCAAAAACTCAGCAGCAAAAGATTTGCCGGGTCCCAGATCAGCTGGGAGCTCAGACAAGTTTCTTTGCATAAAGCGCATGTAAATCAATCACATGGAGGATGCTTGGCCTCAATCCAAGCTGCAGTGCCCGATTACGGTCACTGTTCCCGTGTCTATTAGCTGATATTACAATTGTTTGCACTCGTTTTCTCTCTCCTCCCAGTTTCAGTACACGTTAAATCATTAATCACGTGGGTGTCTGAGTTATTCACTGGGTCACACTGGCTACCTCCGCTCGGGATCCATCTTAGATTAGGACCCTGGTGATACGAGATGTCTGGCGCACTGCCCAGCATTCCAATTGAACCCGGTATAGACAAATAAAGGCCCTTAATCCGGTCTAAAGCATCTCGGCCGCCATGGCTGCTGTTACATTACTAAGGTGTTACAATGCAAGATGGAACCAGAGCGGAGGTTCTCAGCCGGCAAGGTTAATATAATGATGAGCGTTCAGAGAACTAAAACCCAAACATCCTCTAAAAGGATATATATATATATATATATATATATATATATATATATAAATATATACATACATACATACATACATATTGTTACAGACACGACTTTGATGTTATGGTGGGCCGAGCGGAATGGCCGCCGTGTCCGCACAAGTTACCCGATTATACTCGAACGTTGCCGAGTCGCGCTACGCTAAATCAATGAAGGAAAAGGACACAACGGCTGGGATTAAAATGACACGACACCAGGGATACGGTTCTCAAGACCTCCGGAGGAGGTTATATTAGGGCGGAAGGTCAGATTACAACGACAAGAGGGACAGCATAGAAAGGCAGGCACTTAGACACACTCTTATATTAGCCCCGACAGACGACAGATAAACGGGACAAAACTGACTCACACGGGGATTGATGGCAAGGAGGGGCAGGTCTTCGATGGCTCAAGGTGCACCTTGGCTCAGGGGCAAAATCGACCCGGTCCAGTCCAAAGATGCGGGAGGTCTCACTCAGCGCTTGGAGGTGGTGACTTGTCTTCTCAAGCTGGGGGCGCATCTGACGTCACGTCCGGTAAGTGGCTGCGTATATCCGGCGGGGAGTGACACGCCCTCGGCTCGTTAGCTCCGCCCCAGATGGAATCGGTCCGCCCTTCTTATTGGGTGCGGGGGGGTTACCGGCTCCGCCCCTGACGAGGAGCTGACAGCCGGCCCCTTCGTGGTAACCCCGTGGAGCGCATGGGCAATGGCGGCTAACCACGCCGGTGTGAGGACGCACACTCCCCGCGCCGCGCCGCCCCCAATCTCCTCTGTTGTTGTAGTTGTAGTTGTTGTTGTAGTTGTTGTAGTTTCATGGGGAAGATGGGAGGAGGTATGGGAAGGTCCTAAACTCACTACTGGTGCCATACAATCACATTCTGGTGCAACGAAGAGTCAGAATTAATGGAAACGAGTCCTTAACTGACATAGACTAAGAATAACTAGCAAGATGTCCGAAAGTTGTCTACGTGAGATGCGGTGGACCTGGGCACGACATTTAATGGGGGAAAAAGGGGAAGGTCGGTTCTACAGAGTGTTATTTACAGGCAATGGGACTAGGGAATGGGGGATTGGGGATAGTTGGGGAGTATTGGGGAAATAGGGGAGTATTTACAAGCGGATATTGAGGCCAAGTCCCATATCCGCAACATTGCACCCTTCTCTACCCTCGGGGCGACCCGACCCGATAAATTTTTACCTATTTTAGTGTGGCACTCAGATGTAGTTCCCTCTACTATTAACTCTACCCTGAGTGCGACAGTTTTACAGATATTCACAAATGAGTAAATATGTCCCCCTGCGACGTTGCACCCTTCTCCTCACAGAAACACACCCACAGGATAACCGAATCCGGAAAGAATTCGCAAACTAAACATACAGCCGGTAGGGAGCATTATTTACAAGACTACGCTGATATTTACACTACGATCCAGGACCTGTTTTTGGAGGAACACAAGCAGATGTTATGCATAGAGGGAGCACGCATGCCAGCATCGATACACCAACCCACGAGTGCTCTGTGGCCTTACGGCCTTTAATAATGTGCAGAGCACCCCTTCCAAGCACCAAAAGCACCACCCCAAGCACCAATCGGTGCAGTCACCATTGTTTATTAAAATAAAAACAACAACCCCTAACCCTGCAGGTGTCTCTTGCTCTTCGTGTGGTGCACTTGGCCTTCTTGCCTCTTTCAAAAATAAAGAAAGGCGCCAACCGCGTCCATTTCTGTATTGTGGCCTTCAGGGGGCCAACTAAAAGTGGTTCACCTGTATGGCATAGGTGCCACGTTGACCCATAGGTCCATCCACGGGTGGTGCTTGGCCGCAAAAGAACTGCGGTCCATTGTGGGTGGCCACCAAAATTGCGGTCCATATGGTGTATCGATCCAGGCAGCAAGCAGCGAAAGTGCAGGCCCACAACTGCGAAGCCAGCACCTCTCTCTCCTCTCTCTCTGCCCCAAAGCCAGATCCTCGGAGGTGGGAGACAAAAGAAAAGACAAGTGAGTAAGGTGGTAAGGGCGCAAAAGTGCACGCAATGTAAGGTAATGCACTCTGGGGGCACATGGGAACCAGGTGAGACAGGTACGTTCCTACCGTACGCCCCCCCCCCCCCACCAGGTAACCTACATGGCCCCTCCCTTACCCCTTACTGTATCCACACAACACAACACTACCCATCAACATCTACTTTACAAATCAACAAACGTCCCTACTGTCTTCCCCGTTCCTCCCATAAACCAAATTCGTCTTCTCTCCCTCCTAACCAATCAAATTTGCCATTTTCAACTCTCATCAAAATTTGCCATCTCCAACTCAACATCATAATTTGCTATCACCAATTCATCATCAGTCCCTCCTAGGGAGGGAGAGATGGAATCACCCCAATGTCTCATCCACGTCGTGATGCGTCTCACAAATCCTCACAGCAATTCTCATTTCCTGCAACAGAACAAAGAAAACACAGGTGTGGAGTCATCATCATCACCACAGGTAAGTGGCTGCGTATGGTGCGACAGGTTCTTCAATCCTAACTATTTCCTAAATGACTTTAACAACTTTACACTACCCGGGGTCTTTCCCTGCCAATCCATTGGCCAACTTACACTATGGGTTCTAAAAACCAATTCCCATTGGCCAACTGTGGTGCTTTTCAATTTGGGGTCTCACTCCCCCGATTCATCTCCCGGTGCCCTCGCACAATTTCTGGGCTGTGGCGTGTACCTCTCCCAGCGGGTCTACCCACCTGCACACCTCCACCACTGCAGTTGCCTCCGAGCTTACCTGCTCCTTACCCTAACCTAACTACCTGGGGAAGGCCCTCTGGCGCTCTCCCCACTCGGTGCCCTCTCTGGCACTGGGCTACCCGGGTCCGTCCTCCGGATCCTCGGGCCCCACTGACACTAATGGCTCCCAGAGCCCACCTGCGGCCTCACCTGGCCGACATCCTCACAGTGGTGGAGTGCCCAACCAACTACACACACTAACAGGCTACACGCCCAGCCATTTCCACTACACTAATGCACCCATCCACAACACCATTCTGCAACCGCACCACAAATGCCAATATCCAACCACAATTTACCTGTACCCTCTACCTAACACTTACACTACCCGCCCCGGGTATCCGTGATGGGGGTCCACTCTTCCCCCATTCACACCTTCGCACCATGCACACCACTCCGTACCACTTACTCCAACTCTCTCCACACACCTGTACCTGCACACCTGTGCTCTCACACCTGGTGCCACCTGCACCCTTCTCTCCCCAAGCGCATTCGCGCTGATCCACAACACTCATTACTCACACACTGCTCCACACACCTGTCCAGTTGCACACCTGTGCAATCACACCTGTTCAATCCTCACACACACAGCATCATCTCAGCTAACTACTCCCTTCTGAAACTTGCGCTTCCCAGTCGTCCCTTTAAACTATTGCGCTCCCTCGTCATTATAATCCACACCAATCTACCTGCGTCCCCACTACAGGTATCAGTCACTAACTAACCTTAACGTCACCTAATGTCATCTTCTAGGGCCCTATCAATATCCTAACCCACCCGGGCTAGTTTTCACTGCCATACACCCCATAATCTATAGCTCCTTTGCCTCCACATGGGAAGGGTGGCAGGGATGCCACCCTTACCCACCGGGCTTATCGCTCCTCAATTCCCCAGTCCTCTGGCACTAATAAGTCCCCCTTATTCAGAGGTACTGGGTCCCGCCTCGGCATCTAAAGCCGAGGCAATCCACGGGGGCGCCTGCTCGCCGGTGTAAGGCCTTATCCGGTCGGCGTGGACGATCCGAGGGAGGGCTCGTGGCCCCATTTTGATCTTAATGACCACGTCACAGATTTGCGACAGGACGACTCCTGGGCCTTGCCAGGGGGAGGTGAGCTTTGGGCACCTTCCCTTCCGCCTCCGGGGATTAAAGAACCAAATCTTCATCCCCGGAGCGTATTGACTCCCCTGGCTCCGGTCGTCGTACCTGCGCTTCATCTTTTCCCCCGCCAGATGGAGTTGGCGGCGGGCGAAGGCATGGACTAGCTCCATGCCTTCCTCTAGGTGACGTGCGTACCCCTCCCTCGGCGGGTTAACCACTGTGTCTGGCACGGGACCGCATAGCAAGTCGGCGGGAGCCCGTAACTCCCGCCCATACATAAGCAACGCTGGACTGCATGCGGTGGCCCCGTGCTGGCTGGTTCGGTAGGCCATAAGCAAATAAGGGAGATGTTCGTCCCAGTCATCCTGACGGGTGGCGGTGAACAGTGCCAGTAGTTGTATCAATGTTCTGTTGAACCGTTCCACCATCCCGTCAGATTGTGGCCGCAAGGGCATGGTTCTTGTTTTCCGAATTGACAGGAGACTGCACACATCTTTTAGCAATTTGCTCTCAAAATTTCGTCCCTGGTCGGTGTGCAACTCCTGTGGAATCCCATGCCGGCACACAAATCCTTCCACGAAGGCCTGCGCTACCACCCCTGCTTCTTGGTTGGGGAGGGCGTAGGCCTCCGGCCACTTGGTGAAGTAGTCCATCACAACGAGGATGTACTTATTACCTAGGCGGGTGCGGGGTAGTGGGCCTAAGATATCCATGGCCACCCGCTCTAGGGGGCCCCCCACCTGGTGTAATTGAAGGGGGGCCCTCATCCTCCGTGCTGGTCCCTTTTTGGCAGTACAGGCGTCGCATCTCCGACACCAGTCCTGTATGTCGCGCCCCATATTCACCCAATAAAACCTCCGGCGTACCCGCGATATTGTCTTTGTCCTGCCCAAATGGCCGCCGGAGCGGGTACCATGCACCTGTTGCAATATGACGTTCTTGAATTTGTCAGGGACTATCACCAGCCAGGAAGTTCTATCAGAGGGAACCTCCACCCACTTGCGATACAAGATGTTATCCTTCAATTCCAGGGTCTGCCACTGAGCCCAATATGCCTTTGTTTGTGCCCCGAGGGGGGTGACCTCTTCCCCCTTTGGTCTTTGCCCCAATTGAATACTGGCCCCAGGACAGGATCCTCCTGCTGGGCCGTGCTCCATGCCAAAGTTCCGAATTCCTCATCTGCGGTTAGTGGCAAAATTGGCCCTCTCACCCGGGTTGCCCGGACAACGAGGGTCGGGTCCGAATCGCCCAATTGTTCCCTCTCCTCGTGTCTCGCACAAAATTTGCAGTTTTCCCCCAGACAAGGACGCCGAGAGAGTGCGTCCGCATTACCATGGGCCTTCCCGGCCCTATGGGCCACATCAAAATCGTACTGCTGCAACTTTTCCAACCACCTTGCAATTTGGCCCTCTGGTTCCTTGAACCGAAGGAGCCATTGCAAGGAGGAATGGTCAGTTCTAACCAAAAATTTCCGCCCGTACAAGTACGGGTGGAAATGGTTCATGGCAGCCAGCATAGCCAATAACTCTTTGCGAGTGACGCAATAATTTCGCTCGGGCCTACTTAAGGCCCGACTATAATAACCAATCACTCTCTCCACGCCCTCCTGTGTCTGAGACAAAACTGCGCCCAATCCTTCCTGGCTCGCATCCGTGTCCAGGGTAAATGCCCCGTTGCTAGTGGGGTACGCTAGAAGGGGTGCGGATGTCAGACACCCCTTCAATTTTTGGAAGGCCTCGTGGCACTCCCGTGTCCAATTAAATCGCGTCCCCTTCTCCGTAAGCCGGTGGAGGGGACGGGCCAACTCCGCAAATTTCGCCACAAAGTGCCGGTAGTAGGAGCAGAGTCCCAAAAATCCCCGCACCTCTTTGATGGTACGTGGTGCGGGCCACTCCTCTACCGCTTTAATTTTGTCTGGGTCCGTTTTTACCCCCTCGCGGCCGATCACGTGACCTAGATAGGCCACCTCTCTTGCAAACAAAGTGCACTTACTCGGGTTCAGCTTCAACCCTGCCTGTCTGAGGCACCCGAACACCTGGTCCAAATTAGCTACTGCCTGGGGGAACGTTTGGGCATGTACCAGGACGTCATCCAGGTACACCAGGCATGACTGCCATGGCATGCCGCCTAGTACATGCTCCATCAATCTTTCAAAGGTGGCGGGGGCGTTACACAAACCAAACGGCATCACAGTAAACTGATACAGTCCCTTACCTGTGGAAAATGCCGTTTTCTCCTTCCCTGCCCTATCCATCTCCACCTGCCAATACCCACTCTTGAGGTCCAAAGTCGAGAACCAATTTGAGCCCGCAACGGCATCGAGGGTGTCATCAATCCTTGGCAGGGGATATGAGTCCTTGAGTGTCACGTTGTTTAGCTGGCGATAGTCCACGCAGAACCGCGTGGTCCCATCCTTCTTTTTGACCAGCACAACAGGTGACATCCAAGGACTTCCCGAGGGCTCGATCACGCCTGCGTCGAGCATTTTTTCAACCTGCTCGTCAGCTTCCGCCCTCTTGCTCCAAGGGAGCCGTCGGGCGGCCTGACGAATAGGCCGGGCCTCACCGGTGTGGATCTGATGTTTCACCAGGCCCGTACGTCCAATATCCTCGGTGGACAGGGAGAAGAGGTCCAAATGGGACCCAACCAGTTTGTGTAAGGCCTCCCTCTGGGTACCTCCCAACTCTACGCTACTACGATTTACCATCTCGCAAATGGGATCGGGCCAATTCCTACTTGTTATTGAAGGCTCCCCCTGGGGTCGGCTCGGCTGGACGTTCTCGCCCCTCACTGTCGCGACTTCCTCAACTGGGGTGCAGCCAGCTACCCTCGTGCCCCTTACTATAGTGCGTGGTTCTGTACTTATATTTATTACTCGGACGGCCACTACCGGTCCGTCCGTTTTTACAAGGGTGCGGCCCACGATTAAACCCGGTATGGACTGCGCTGCCACCGGTTCGACCAGGCCGCAGGACTCCTGCCATGTTGGGCGAGCTGCCCACCGGGCCGGCACTATCGCCTCGGCCCTTGGGGGGATGGTCACGGCCTCGGAAGCCTCCAGCTCCGCTCTCTCGGCCGTGCTCACTCCCCCTAACCGCAGCTCTTCTACTCCCACCTGCAGGATCCCCCGGCACAAGTCGATTTTACAGCCACTGGCAGTCAACAGGTCCAACCCTATTAAACATGGGTCGCACACCTCCGCCACCCAAACATCTATCTCCCTCCTTACCGACCCTAACTTGAGGGTCACAGAACCACGCCCTATGATCGGGGCCGTTACCCCGGTAGCAAGCTGCAAACTATAATTTTGCAGGCGCTGGATCTTATCCCAGCCACCTGCGCTCGAATCAAGGACCACAGGGCTGATGATCGTGGCGCTAGCTCCTGTGTCCACTACGGCGTCTACCCCCACGCCGGCAATTTTGCATCGAATTGTCAGGCTACCGGTTCCAATTTGGCCACAATAAATGACCTGTCGCGTCAATGAGGGCTCTCCTCCATCCTCTTCTGCCGAACACCGCCCTACGTGCCCGACACCTTCTAGTTTCCCGGGGTCTGGCGGGGGGGTGTCTGGGATCGGCTAACCCGCTCCCCCCTGGGCGGAGTTGAGGACCTCAACCGCCGGGGATCATCCCGGCGCGTGGCTCGACAGTGCCGCGCCAGGTGACCCAGACGGTTGCAAGTGTAGCACCTCACCTGGTAAGGTGCTTGTCTCCGGAATTCCAAATTTCCCCCCCTGTAGGTCCGAATTGGATTACCCGCTCGTGGTCCACCGCGGGCCACCTCCGGGGCCGCCTGCCATGGTCCAGGTCCCGCCAGGCGCTGGTCCACCAGCCTCCGGACCATGCCCGCCAGGTCAGGACCCACGTCGGGGGCGGGCCCCCTAAGGGGTCCGCCCTCCATCGGGGGTCCCACCTGGCGGACCGCCATTGCGAGACGCTCGCCCCCCCGGGCCAGGGGCCTCGCTGCTTCCCAACGGGCCGCAGCGTCAGCCGCCTGGCTCAGAGTCTGCGGGCGCCACATGGCGAGCTGTTGCCGGAGCTCAATGTCCGGGAGGGCCTGGATAAAATGGTCCAGCGCCAGGCTTTCCCGGGAATCCGCTGCCATGCTAGCATGTGCGATCCCCACTGCGCGGCGAATGTCGTGGGCAAGTTCCCCGATGGCTTCCTGGGGCTTGCGCTTTTGCAGCGCGAGCTGAGCTTTAACAAGCTCGCTCTGCTGTTCTATGCCGAATCGATTAATTAGGGCGTCGCGGAGGGCTGGCAGGGTGAGAGCACCCGCCGGTAATGCCGTCAGCACCTCCGCCGCCGCGCCGCGCAATGCGGCCACCAGGTGTACTCCACCTTCGTCCTCACCCCAACCGTTGCCCTTATACACACAGTCGAACTGCGCCAGGTACGCGCGTAGATCACTCTTGCCGTCATACGGCGCGAGTGGGACCTTGTGGGACCACCTCGCATGCGAGTCGTTGCCCGCCTGCCGGACCCCGTGCGTCGCCCCTTGCGGGGTCAGCGTGGGGCCGAACCGGCCGGGCCCCCACAGTACATTACCCCCAAGGGGCTCTCGTGCCTCCCCGGTCCCTCCAACAACTACCCCTGTTGGTGTCGATGCATGGGTCACACCTCCGCAACCCGCTACCCATTCCATACCACCACAACCTTGCTCACCCACACCTCGCACCTCTCGTTCCATACCCTCCGGACCAGCCATACACCTCACTCGTGGCCTCTCACGAACATCCGGGTCTATCTCGACCCCCAAGCTTATTAAATCACCTGGCGCATCATACGCACGACCATATTGGTCACCACTTACACTGGGTCCTCTTTCTCTTCGCTTCTCCTCCATCACCTGCGAATCCCTCATCCGGTTAATGAGCACATCATCACGATCCGAACACAGACTTTGGACCAATTCTTTTACTTCCTCCTTTATCTCTTTCTTATCCTCTCTCCGTCGCTTCTTAATTTCGCTCACCCCTTCTTCCACTTCTTCTAATTTCTGCTTCACCTCCTTCATCTCTTCGTGTGCCCCTTTAAGTTCTTCCTCTAACTCCACTTTATTTTTTTCTATGTGCTCCCGCACCTCCCGCTCTTTAACCTCCAGCACCTCTACCACCTTGTCCATTTTCCTCGTCAGGTCCTCATGTACCGTCTGACACTCTTTTTTAATTACCCCTACGTCCTTTTTCATCTCCTTCTGTGTCGATTTTAAACCCTCTATTACCGCTGTGTTCTTCTTTACCTGGTCCCCCAACTCCTTTTGTCCCACTGTCAGTTGTTCTACTCCCAGCGTCAACTCCTCTATACCCCCTTGCAGTTTTACAGTCCCCTTTCTCACCTCCTTCTCCATGCGCTCCTTACAGTGCCTCACCTCCTCGCGCACTCCTCCGACCTCACTCACTCCTCTTCTGATCTCCTCTCCCATCACTTGCATCTCCTGCCCAGATGCCACCCTCATCTGCTCCATTTCCTCCCTGTGAGCATCCAGTTTGGTTTCTACCCCCATTCTGACCCCCTCTATCTGCTGCCCCATTTGTTTAACTTCCCTTTCCGCTTGGTCCCTCATGTCCCTCAATTTGCCTTCCATTCTGTTTTCTAACCCCTCTAACCCATTTTTCACCCCCTCTAACTGATTCTCCTGGGCAGCCATTCTGTTTTCCACCCCCGTTAACCCATTCTTTACCTCTTTTATCCCGTTGTCTAACCCCTCACCGGTACCCCTCGCTTCGTCCCTCATTACCCCCATTTGGTTTCCCATTACCCCCAATTGGCCCTCCAATCGCTCACTCTGAGCATCCATCCGGTTCTTCAAACCTCCAATTTGGTCTCCCATTTGTTCCATAAAGGCCCTCATTTGCAGGAGGAAAAGGTTCGAATCCACCAGGGGCGCTGCCACGGTCGCGGGCGCCGCGACCAGCGAGGCGCCATTTTGCGCACCCGCAATGTCGGGCGCAACGACGCTAATTTGTGCGTCTGCTACCCTCGCTGCTTCGCTCTCCTCGCGTCCCTCAATTTGGTCCTGGACCGACCCTGCCTCACTCTCCTCTACCGGACCCCAGCTGTCTTGATCCGCCATAGCGCGACTTTCAAAATTCGGGTTTTTATATTTTGTAAAACACAATCAAATTTCGCCTTTATAATTTTGAGCGTGTAAACGCGCTCCGGATCGAATTCTACTTCCCAAAATTTGGGCCTAACAAATTTAGTCCCAGGTCCGAATCCGACACTCCTGACACCAATTGTTACAGACACGACTTTGATGTTATGGTGGGCCGAGCGGAATGGCCGCCGTGTCCGCACAAGTTACCCGATTATACTCGAACGTTGCCGAGTCGCGCTACGCTAAATCAATGAAGGAAAAGGACACAACAGCTGGGATTAAAATGACACGACACCAGGGATACGGTTCTCAAGACCTCCGGAGGAGGTTATATTAGGGCGGAAGGTCAGATTACAACGACAAGAGGGACAGCATAGAAAGGCAGGCACTTAGACACACTCTTATATTAGCCCCGACAGACGACAGATAAACGGGACAAAACTGACTCACACGGGGATTGATGGCAAGGAGGGGCAGGTCTTTGATGGCTCAAGGTGCACCTTGGCTCAGGGGCAAAATCGACCCGGTCCAGTCCAAAGATGCGGGAGGTCTCACTCAGCGCTTGGAGGTGGTGACTTGTCTTCTCAAGCTGGGGGCGCATCTGACGTCACGTCCGGTAAGTGGCTGCGTATATCCGGCGGGGAGTGACACGCCCTCGGCTCGTTAGCTCCGCCCCAGATGGAATCGGTCCGCCCTTCTTATTGGGTGCGGGGGGGTTACCGGCTCCGCCCCTGACGAGGAGCTGACAGCCGGCCCCTTCGTGGTAACCCCGTGGAGCGCATGGGCAATGGCGGCTAACCACGCCGGTGTGAGGACGCACACTCCCCGCGCCGCCCCCAATCTCCTCTGTTGTTGTAGTTGTAGTTGTTGTTGTAGTTGTTGTAGTTTCATGGGGAAGATGGGAGGAGGTATGGGAAGGTCCTAAACTCACTACTGGTGCCATACAATCACATTCTGGTGCAACGAAGAGTCAGAATTAATGGAAACGAGTCCTTAACTGACATAGACTAAGAATAACTAGCAAGATGTCCGAAAGTTGTCTACGTGAGATGCGGTGGACCTGGGCACGACATTTAATGGGGGAAAAAGGGGAAGGTCGGTTCTACAGAGTGTTATTTACAGGCAATGGGACTAGGGAATGGGGGATTGGGGATAGTTGGGGAGTATTGGGGAAATAGGGGAGTATTTACAAGCGGATATTGAGGCCAAGTCCCATATCCGCAACAATATATACTACTGTGTTCAAAAAGTATCCGACCTTTATTTTTCGTGCGTAAAAAAAAAAGAAGCTAGGGAGGCGTTGATTGGTGCACGTATGTAGGCGATCCTAATGCGCATGCGTGAATTTTTTCCCACCTGCAGAAGCTGTCATTCGACGGCAGACCGCCGATGAGTGAGGACATGTAAGCGAGCGCCGTCGGATTTTCGTTTTTGACAAAATGACAGAAAAACTTGAACAACGCTACTGCATCAAATTTTGTGTAAAGCTTGGCGATTCCCAAGTGGAAACGATCCGCAAGATTCAACACCGTTCATTCCATTATGAAGGAGGATTTGGGCTTCAGGAGAATCTCAGCGAAGTTCGTACCAAAGCTGCTAACGATTGAGCAGAAGCAACTCCGTTTGGAGATCGCACAGGACATGCTGGAGACTGTGAACAGCGATCCCAGCTTCCTCAACACAGTGATCACTGGCGATGAGTCCTGGGTTTATGGGTACGACCCAGAAACCAAGTTGCAGTCATCACAATGGAAGCATCCAACATCCCCGAGGCCAAAAAACACAAAATTTGATGCAGTAGCGTTGTTCAGGTTTTTCCGTCATTTTGTCAAAAACGAAAATCCGACGGCGCTCACTTACATGTCCTCACTCATCGGCGGTCTGCCGTCGAATGACAGCTTCTGCAGGTGGGAAAAAATTCACGCATGCGCATTAGGATCGCCTACATACGTGCACCAATCAACGCCTCCCGAGCTTCTTTTTTTTTACGCACGAAAAATAAAGGTCGGATACTTTTTGAACACACTACGTATATATATATGTATATATATACAGTGAAACCTTGACTTACGAGTGCACCAACTTACGAGGTTTCCGAGATACGAGCCGTCGCTCGGTCGGTTTTTTGCTTTGTGATGCAAGCCGAGATCTGAGTTACGAGCGAGCGAGCTTGGATATAAAACAGGTAATCGTCGAAAAACATGAGCGAGGTGTGTGTGTTGTCGACTTGGCGAGGCAGTACGATCGTAGTACTTCTACGATATGTACGATTTTGAAGCAGAAGGAGTCGATAAAGGCTATAACGCCAGCCAAGGGCGTTAAGATTATTTCAAAGCTCCGGACCTCTGTCCATGAAGAGATGGAGAAGTTGTTGTTTGTGTGGTTGACGGAGAAGCAGCTCGCAGGAGATACCGTGACCGAAAGCATCATCTGTGAGAAGGCACGAGACATTTACGGGGATTTGGTGCAGCAGACGGCGGGAACATCAACGGACGAGGCATCGGAAGAGTCATTCAAAGCCAGTCGGGGATGGTTTGATAATTTTAAGAAGAGGACCGGCATTCACTCCGTCGTCAGGCATGGTGAGGCAGCAAGCTCGGATGTGAAGGCAGCTGAAGATTTTATTATAACTTTTGCCGAACTGATAGAAGCCGAAGGATACATCCACCAGCAAATCCTCAACTGTGACGAGACAGGGCTCTTCTGGAAAAAGATGCCAAGGAGGACGTATATAACGGCAGAGGAGAAGAGCATGCCAGGCCACAACTTGTTCAGAGTGCCGGCGATAGCTTGCCTTCTCTTTGTGGAAGACACGGTGAGATCCTTAACATCCAACAACTAATGGGACGCAAACGGGGCGCCCAGTTTAGCGGTACACACATTGATGAATCACCCTGCCTGTGAAACACCGACATGACAGGTTATAGCTGGGTCGGGATTCAAACCCAGGCTGGACAGTTTAGAGTCAAGTGTGCGTACCTCCAGTCCAGTCCATCCTGCCAACTTGTATGCTGCATACAGGTGAAATATAAAGTGCGAGATATTTTTATATATACTGTATATTTAAAAAAAAATTGGTGTGGTTTTTGGGGGGCTGGAACGGATTAATAGCATTTCAATTCATTTTAATGGGGAAATTTAATTTGAGAAACGAGCAAATTGAGTTACGAGCTCGGTCACAGAACGAATTAAACTCGTAAGTCAAGGTTTCACTGTATATATATATATATATTGTTACTGATCGCGGTTTAGATGTTATGATGACCGAGCGGTGGTGTATGACCGCGACCTAACAGGATCCCTGACTCACCCGATTCACCCAGAACTTTGGCCGTATCGCACCGTAGCTGCTCAATGAGGGGAAAAGACGAAAACGACGCAATGCAAGAGGAAAAGGAATCAAACGAGAAGACGTACAGACGAGTAATGGGGTTTATTATTTACACACACAAGCAAAAAGGAGCAATCAAGTTTATTTACAACACATAAGACGCAGGTGACACAGTGCAAATTTTAGCTTACCTACAGACTTAATTAAATACCCAGGGACAGAACAAACAAAACAAACTCACGTATACAAGAAGGGTGGAAAGGCAGGAGGTGGATGGTTGGAGGGAGAGGGAGGTCCAAGGGGGTCCCGCAGCACCACCGGCGCGTTTAGTAGCCGCCGTTCCTCTTCGGCCCTGCTCCAAACCGCCGTTCAGGCCCCCTTTGGCTGTTGGGTGCTCTTGCTGCTGCGGCCTCCGTCCGCTGCGTTCCCAGGACTTGTCTGGTCCAAACCCTCAACTCTTTCTTGTTTCTCTCACTCCTCACCTCCGACTCCTCACCGCAACCAACTGACCACTGACCCTCCTCTGGCAACCGACTCAGACCAACTCCTTGCGACCAACTCAAAGTGCATCTCTGACCAACTCCTTGTTCATCCCTGACCAACTCCTTGTGCATCTCTGACCAACTCCTTACTCACTTCCGTTTTCGCTTTTTATAGCGCCTCCAGCGATTACGCCCCCGGCGTTTTGGACACGCCCATCGGGGTGCTCACCTCGGCCCTGGTTGGTCGCGCGACCCTCGGGCTCCGCCTTGGATGACGACGGGCGGGCACGCCCCTCCTCCCCTCTGACGAGGTGGAGACACGCCTTTCTTCTCCGACTCAAGGCACATGGTCAATGGCGGTTATTGGAGGGGAGGTGATTGGGAATCGAGGGCTCAGCAGTGACGAGAGGGGATGTAATATGGAAATGGAGGTTTTGGGGATGGGAAGGAAAGGGGATCTATTCTTTCACTGGTGCAATGGAGTATTTCAATTAATGGAAGACACAGCCTTACACTAATACACATAATAAGGATATAACTGTCAAAAAAGATATATCGTGTCCTGCATGTATGTTTTATGGACTAACTACGGGAACGCCCTTTTGACCTTTATACAACCACAAACTGAGGGAGGAGGGGTGATATTTTACAACAACCTTTTACAACAACATTTTACCACAACAATAAAATAAAAAAACATTCTCATATCCACAACACTGCACCCTCCTCCCCTTAGGCACGTCCCGGGCCTATTACTTTTACCTTAGTGTGGCACGTAGGTGTAGTTCCCTCTACTTTTAACCTGACCCTGAGTGCGACAGTTTTAAAACATAAATAAATGTGTCCCGCTGCTCCATTGCACCCTGCCTAACAGACTTACGCCCACAGTTAACCGAATTGCGGAATGGTCTTCAAACTATACACTGACGGTGGGAAGCATTATTTACAATGACGCTATTTTTATTTACAAAACTAACCCAGGACCTGTGATTGTTCTTTCTGGGGGGGGAGACAGTCTGCTCTGCATCGACGCACCATGAACGCACCCAAAAACGCACCAATACAAGCACCCAAGCACCAATCGGTGCACAGTCATCACTGTTCAAGAGTGTTCAATGAATAAAAATAAATTCAACAACCCCTAACCCTGCAGGTGATCTCTTGCTCTTCGACTCCCTCTGCTGGTTATTATTATCTCTTCCAGTTGTCATTTTCTTTGCTTTTCTTACTGGCGGCCTATTTGCAATAAAGTGTGCCCCATGTGTCCCTTTTTTATTTGATTTTATTTATGGCCCACAGGGCCGACTAGTGTGGTTCACCTGTGGGGCATCGGTGCCCTGTGGCCAAGGTCCGCCAGCAAGATTTCGGGCCCTCATGGCCGGTTCCAGCAGAGGGGCCATGCCCCAACCCATGGCGTCCATAAGTGGTGCTCGGCCACAGACATGTGGTCCATAATGTGGTGCATCGATGCAGACAGCTGGTTCTGGGAATTTCGGGCGCACAATGGCCGACCCACGCACGCTCCCCTCGGCGCCCAACGGCGCACAGGTCATGTGGGAGACAAAAGAAAGACAATTGAGCGAGGGGTAAGGTCACAAGGGTACACGTCAATAAGGCAATGCAAGGCGAAATGCGTACGGAGGGCGAAGTGAGAAAGCTCGTCCCTACCGTACGTCACCCCCTGTCACCTACCCTACCCTTGCCCTTACCCCATATGTACAAAAATCTACCCATTTACAAATTCGTCACTACTGTCACGTCTTCCCCATATTTCCCCTATACCAAATTCGTCTCCACAATCCCTCTACTTCAAAATTTGCCATCACCAATTCATCATCAATCCTCATAAGGAGGGAGAGATGGAATTACGCACAATGTCACACCCACGTCATGATGCGTCTCACAATCCAAACATTTGCATCATAAAAAATAATCAAAACATGGCATGGTGTGGAGTACCTGTTACCTCAGGTGAGTGGATGCAGATGGTGCGAGGAGATCCTTCATCCTAACTATTTTCTAAATGACTTTAACACACTTTACACTACCCGGGGTCTTTCCCTGCCAATCCATTGGCCAACTTACACTATGGGTTCTAATAACCAATTCCCATTGCCCAAACTGTGGTGCTTCTCAATTTGGGGTCTCACTCCCCCGATTCATCTCCCGGTGCCCTCGCACAATTTCTGGGCTGCGACGTGTAACTCTCCCAGCAGGTCTACCCACCTGCACACCTCCACCACTGTAGTTGCCACCCGAGCTTACCTAGCTCCTCACCCTAACCTATCTAACTGGGGCAGGCCCCTCCTGGCTCTGTCACCCCACTCGGTGCCCTCTGGCACTGGGCTACCCGGGTCCGTCCTCCGGATCCTCGGGCCCCATCCACAACAACTACTACCGGCTCCCAGAGCCCACCTGCGGCCTCACCTGGCCGACATCCTCACAGTGGTGGAGCGCCCAACCAACTACACACACTAACAGGCTACACGCCCAGCCATTTCCACGACACTAATGCACCCATCCAAATACCATTCTTTCACCTCGCACCACAGATGCCAATATCCAACCACAATTTACCTATACCCTCTACCTAACACTTGCACTACCCGCCCCGGGTATCCGTGATGGGGGTCCACTCTTCCCCCATTCACACCTTCGCACCATCCACTCCACTCCACAATTTCCACCATACTCACTCCACGACCATCCATTCCAATACTCCATACCATTTATTCCATACACCTGTCTTTCACTCACCTGTCGTTGCACACCTGTGCAATCCTACCTGGTGCCACCTGCACCCTCCTCCTCTTCCTGGACCAGTTGGTCAACACAACACACAATCACCACTACTCCCTCATACACTGCTCCACACACCTGTTCAGTTGCACACCTGTGCAATCACACCTGTTCAATTACACCTGTTCAATCCTCACACACACGGCATCATCTCAGCTAACTACTCCCCTCTGAAACTTGCGCTTCCCAGTCGTCCCTTTAAACTATTGCGCTCCCACGTCATTATCATCCACACTAATCTACCTGCGTCCCCACTACAGGTATCAGTCACTAACTAATTTTAACGTTACCTAATGTCATCTTTTAGGGTCCTATCAATATAACCTAACCCACCCGGGCTAGTTTTCACTGCCATACACCCCATAAGCTATAGCGCATTTGCCCCACTCTGTGAGGGATGGTGGATTTGCCATCCCACCACATTGGGGGTCTCTCACTATCAATTTGGCACACCTAAACCCAACCAATCAAAAATTCTGCCAATCATCGTATCAATCATCAAATTTCGCCTTTTTCTCATTTCGGGGCCAAACCACTATCATCACCCGTCTACTTATTACATCCTCTCGGTGCGCCAATTCACGTCTGCAGCCCGGCTTCGTACAGCCGAGCAATGAACGCGGCTTCTTTTGTGCCTGCGGCTGGATGCGTCCCGCATTCGGGGCAGGGGCGGGGGCTTACCCGGGCCGAGATCCCACGCACCACCTCGGCGTGGAGCCATCCAATGTCCCGATCTCGACCTGCTGGCACGTCTCAACAAAACGTGGTCGCCATAACGACCCTTCCTATCCAGCTGCCCGCCCCGCCTAGTGGAGCCCGGACGCGGCCGTTCCACGCGAGGCCCAGCGTGGATCGCGCACGGCGGTTCTTTTGAAACCGCCGTGGTTCGGATCCCCGCTGGTTCTCGCGGCACGCGAAGCCCGGCACGCACCGAGGGCCCGAGTCGGCTATAAGTCGTTCTAACCTTTAACCCGGTTAACGTCGACGCCTCACCTGGATGCTTACAAGCATACGCTACCCCTTTCTTGCTCATACATGCAGCTGGTCCCATGCTCCTCGTACCTTCCCTTACACACCTCGGTACACTCACTCCGCTCACCGACTTGGTCACACACCTGACCACTGAACACCTTGGCACACATTCGTCGCTCGCACACCTCACCAACACACCTCTTCGCGCCCCCTCCTCGGTCACCTCCTCTGTGACAATCACAGGTGTGCTCTCACCCGCACACCCAACCACGTGCCTCACTACCAATTCCAGCGTGCATTCCCACTCACGCTCTACCATTCCAGGTGTGCATCCTTCCATTCCAGGTGTACATCCTCGCTCACCTGTCACAACCAACTCGCGCTCCTTGTCACTCTCACTACTCTCACCACCATTCTTGACAGCGCACTCACCCTTACTCTCGACGGCACACTCTTTCCTCATGCACCCGTCCGTTACACACCTTTCTCGCGCACACTCTCCCGTTACATCCTCTGTAACACTCACCACAGGTGTACACTCTCTCGTTACTTCCTCTGTAACACTCACCACAGGTGTACACTCTCTCGTTACTTCCTCTGTAACACTCACCACACCGCGCTTCCATGTACCCCCTCGCACACGCGCTTCGACCAACTCACTCTTGACGGCACACTCACTCCTTGGCGTGCACTTTTTCCTCACACACCCCATGGTCGGACATTCTCGCACACCTCTTTTTTCGCACACCAGACCTGTCGCACACTTCACCAACGGCCTTTCACGAACACCCGGATCCAAACCAATCCCCAAGCCGACTGAAGCTTTCCTCACATCATATACATTGCCACTCACCTCCGTACCTCGTCTCCGCACCTCCTTTGCCACCTGCAAACTCTTTATTTGGTTAGTGAGCACCGACCTTGTACATATTCCGCTATCTCCTCCTTTATTTCTCTCTTAGTTTCTGTCCGTCTCTTCTTAATTTCACTCACCTCTTCTTCCACTTCCTCTAATTTTTGTTTAACCTCTTTTATTTCTCGGTGCGTCTCCTCAAGTTCGTCCTCTAAGGCTACCGTGACCGTCTCTATGTGCATCCTCACCTGCCGGTCCTTTGTCTCCATTATCTCTGTCACCTCGTCCATCCTCATTGTCAGTTCCTCACGTACCATCTGACATTGCCTCTGTGTCGCTATCAAGTCATTTTTAATTTCTTTTTGTGTCGCCTTTAACCCTCCGAGTACTGCAGTGTTCCTTTGAACCTGCTCCACTAACTTCGTTTGTCCCTCTGTCAGCTGTTCCACCTCCTCCGTCAGACCCTCTATGCCCCCTTGTAACTTAGCCGTATTATTTCTCACCTCTTTCTCTATACGCTTTTCGCCTCGCTTTACCTCCTCGCGTAGCCCCGAGACCTCCTCACCCACACCTCGTCGTATCTCCTCCTTCATCTCCTCCCTTTCTTTTGTAGATGCCACCCTCATCTGTCCCAATTCATCCCTCTGAGCATCCAGTTTACTTTCTAACCCGATTTGCACCTCCTCTATCTGGTTTCCCATTCGTTTGATTTCCCTGGCAGATTGTTCCCCTATCTCCCGCAATTTGTCCTCCATCCTATTTTCTAACCCCATTAACCCATTTTTCACCTCTTTTATCCCGTTGTCTAACCCCTCAAAATTCTTGTCTAACTTCCCAATTTGGGCATTGGTACCCCTCGCTTCGTCCCTCATTGCCCCCATTTGGCCCCCCATACTATCCATTTTTGCATTCAGTTGGGTCAAGAATAATCTGAGGTCAAACCCGGTTTGCCCAGCGTCCCCAGCCGCCACCGCGGGCTCGCCCTCCGCGGCGCCGCTATTTTGGGACTCTTCAACCACGTGTGCGAGCGCGCCATTTTGTGCGTCTGATACTCCCTCAACCGCCTCCTCATTGCTCCCCTCCATTTGATCCTGGGTTACTCCTAACCCCTCTTCTAGCTCTCCCACCGGCATCCCGTCGCCTTGCCCAGCCATGGCGCGATTTCAAAATTCGGGTTTTGCTTTAAACAAAACAAATTTCGGCAGCTCGTAATTTTGACCAAATTTTTTTTTTTCCTCTATTCGTTTTAAAAATTTGGTTCGGGCCTCGAATCCCACTCCCAGACACCAATTGTTACTGATCGCGGTTTAGATGTTATGATGACCGAGCGGTGGTGTATGACCGCGACCTAACAGGATCCCTGACTCACCCGATTCACCCAGAACTTTGGCCGTATCGCACCGTAGCTGCTCAATGAGGGGAAAAGACGAAAACGACGCAATGCAAGAGGAAAAGGAATCAAACGAGAAGACGTACAGACGAGTAATGGGGTTTATTATTTACACACACAAGCAAAAAGGAGCAATCAAGTTTATTTACAACACATAAGACGCAGGTGACACAGTGCAAATTTTAGCTTACCTACAGACTTAATTAAATACCCAGGGACAGAACAAACAAAACAAACTCACGTATACAAGAAGGGTGGAAAGGCAGGAGGTGGATGGTTGGAGGGAGAGGAAGGTCCAAGGGGGTCCCGCAGCACCACCGGCGCGTTTAGTAGCCGCCGTTCCTCTTCGGCCCTGCTCCAAACCGCCGTTCAGGCCCCCTTTGGCTGTTGGGTGCTCTTGCTGCTGCGGCCTCCGTCCGCTGCGTTCCCAGGACTTGTCTGGTCCAAACCCTCAACTCTTTCTTGTTTCTCTCACTCCTCACCTCCGACTCCTCACCGCAACCAACTGACCACTGACCCTCCTCTGGCAACCGACTCAGACCAACTCCTTGCGACCAACTCAAAGTGCATCTCCGACCAACTCCTTGTTCATCCCTGACCAACTCCTTGTGCATCTCCGACCAACTCCTTACTCACTTCCGTTTTCGCTTTTTATAGCGCCTCCAGCGATTACGCCCCCGGCGTTTTGGACACGCCCATCGGGGTGCTCACCTCGGCCCTGGTTGGTCGCGCGACCCTCGGGCTCCGCCTTGGATGACGACGGGCGGGCACGCCCCTCCTCCCCTCTGACGAGGTGGAGACACGCCTTTCTTCTCCGACTCAAGGCACATGGTCAATGGCGGTTATTGGAGGGGAGGTGATTGGGAATCGAGGGCTCAGCAGTGACGAGAGGGGATGTAATATGGAAATGGAGGTTTTGGGGATGGGAAGGAAAGGGGATCTATTCTTTCACTGGTGCAATGGAGTATTTCAATTAATGGAAGACACAGCCTTACACTAATACACATAATAAGGATATAACTGTCAAAAAAGATATATCGTGTCCTGCATGTATGTTTTATGGACTAACTACGGGAACGCCCTTTTGACCTTTATACAACCACAAACTGAGGGAGGAGGGGTGATATTTTACAACAACCTTTTACAACAACATTTTACCACAACAATAAAATAAAAAAACATTCTCATATCCACAACACTGCACCCTCCTCCCCTTAGGCACGTCCCGGGCCTATTACTTTTACCTTAGTGTGGCACGTAGGTGTAGTTCCCTCTACTTTTAACCTGACCCTGAGTGCGACAGTTTTAAAACATAAATAAATGTGTCCCGCTGCTCCATTGCACCCTGCCTAACAGACTTACGCCCACAGTTAACCGAATTGCGGAATGGTCTTCAAACTATACACTGACGGTGGGAAGCATTATTTACAATGACGCTATTTTTATTTACAAAACTAACCCAGGACCTGTGATTGTTCTTTCTGGGGGGGGAGACAGTCTGCTCTGCATCGACGCACCATGAACGCACCCAAAAACGCACCAATACAAGCACCCAAGCACCAATCGGTGCACAGTCATCACTGTTCAAGAGTGTTCAATGAATAAAAATAAATTCAACAACCCCTAACCCTGCAGGTGATCTCTTGCTCTTTGGCTCCCTCTGCTGGTTATTATTATCTCTTCCAGTTGTCATTTTCTTTGCTTTTCTTACTGGCGGCCTATTTGCAATAAAGTGTGCCCCATGTGTCCCTTTTTTATTTGATTTTATTTATGGCCCACAGGGCCAACTAGTGTGGTTCACCTGTGGGGCATCGGTGCCCTGTGGCCAAGGTCCGCCAGCAAGATTTCGGGCCCTCATGGCCGGTTCCAGCAGAGGGGCCATGCCCCAACCCATGGCGTCCATAAGTGGTGCTCGGCCACAGACATGTGGTCCATAATGTGGTGCATCGATGCAGACAGCTGGTTCTGGGAATTTCGGGCGCACAATGGCCGACCCACGCACGCTCCCCTCGGCGCCCAACGGCGCACAGGTCATGTGGGAGACAAAAGAAAGACAATTGAGCGAGGGGTAAGGTCACAAGGGTACACGTCAATAAGGCAATGCAAGGCGAAATGCGTACAGAGGGCGAAGTGAGAAAGCTCGTCCCTACCGTACGTCACCCCCCTGTCACCTACCCTACCCTTGCCCTTACCCCATATGTACAAAAATCTACCCATTTACAAATTCGTCACTACTGTCACGTCTTCCCCATATTTCCCCTATACCAAATTCGTCTCCACAATCCCTCTACTTCAAAATTTGCCATCACCAATTCATCATCAATCCTCATAAGGAGGGAGAGATGGAATTACGCACAATGTCACACCCACGTCATGATGCGTCTCACAATCCAAACATTTGCATCATAAAAAATAATCAAAACATGGCATGGTGTGGAGTACCTGTTACCTCAGGTGAGTGGATGCAGATGGTGCGAGGAGATCCTTCATCCTAACTATTTTCTAAATGACTTTAACACACTTTACACTACCCGGGGTCTTTCCCTGCCAATCCATTGGCCAACTTACACTATGGGTTCTAATAACCAATTCCCATTGCCCAAACTGTGGTGCTTCTCAATTTGGGGTCTCACTCCCCCGATTCATCTCCCGGTGCCCTCGCACAATTTCTGGGCTGCGACGTGTAACTCTCCCAGCAGGTCTACCCACCTGCACACCTCCACCACTGTAGTTGCCACCCGAGCTTACCTAGCTCCTCACCCTAACCTATCTAACTGGGGCAGGCCCCTCCTGGCTCTGTCACCCCACTCGGTGCCCTCTGGCACTGGGCTACCCGGGTCCGTCCTCCGGATCCTCGGGCCCCATCCACAACAACTACTACCGGCTCCCAGAGCCCACCTGCGGCCTCACCTGGCCGACATCCTCACAGTGGTGGAGCGCCCAACCAACTACACACACTAACAGGCTACACGCCCAGCCATTTCCACGACACTAATGCACCCATCCAAATACCATTCTTTCACCTCGCACCACAGATGCCAATATCCAACCACAATTTACCTATACCCTCTACCTAACACTTGCACTACCCGCCCCGGGTATCCGTGATGGGGGTCCACTCTTCCCCCATTCACACCTTCGCACCATCCACTCCACTCCACAATTTCCACCATACTCACTCCACGACCATCCATTCCAATACTCCATACCATTTATTCCATACACCTGTCTTTCACTCACCTGTCGTTGCACACCTGTGCAATCCTACCTGGTGCCACCTGCACCCTCCTCCTCTTCCTGGACCAGTTGGTCAACACAACACACAATCACCACTACTCCCTCATACACTGCTCCACACACCTGTTCAGTTGCACACCTGTGCAATCACACCTGTTCAATTACACCTGTTCAATCCTCACACACACGGCATCATCTCAGCTAACTACTCCCCTCTGAAACTTGCGCTTCCCAGTCGTCCCTTTAAACTATTGCGCTCCCACGTCATTATCATCCACACTAATCTACCTGCGTCCCCACTACAGGTATCAGTCACTAACTAATTTTAACGTTACCTAATGTCATCTTTTAGGGTCCTATCAATATAACCTAACCCACCCGGGCTAGTTTTCACTGCCATACACCCCATAAGCTATAGCGCATTTGCCCCACTCTGTGAGGGATGGTGGATTTGCCATCCCACCACATTGGGGGTCTCTCACTATCAATTTGGCACACCTAAACCCAACCAATCAAAAATTCTGCCAATCATCGTATCAATCATCAAATTTCGCCTTTTTCTCATTTCGGGGCCAAACCACTATCATCACCCGTCTACTTATTACATCCTCTCGGTGCGCCAATTCACGTCTGCAGCCCGGCTTCGTACAGCCGAGCAATGAACGCGGCTTCTTTTGTGCCTGCGGCTGGATGCGTCCCGCATTCGGGGCAGGGGCGGGGGCTTACCCGGGCCGAGATCCCACGCACCACCTCGGCGTGGAGCCATCCAATGTCCCGATCTCGACCTGCTGGCACGTCTCAACAAAACGTGGTCGCCATAACGACCCTTCCTATCCAGCTGCCCGCCCCGCCTAGTGGAGCCCGGACGCGGCCGTTCCACGCGAGGCCCAGCGTGGATCGCGCACGGCGGTTCTTTTGAAACCGCCGTGGTTCGGATCCCCGCTGGTTCTCGCGGCACGCGAAGCCCGGCACGCACCGAGGGCCCGAGTCGGCTATAAGTCGTTCTAACCTTTAACCCGGTTAACGTCGACGCCTCACCTGGATGCTTACAAGCATACGCTACCCCTTTCTTGCTCATACATGCAGCTGGTCCCATGCTCCTCGTACCTTCCCTTACACACCTCGGTACACTCACTCCGCTCACCGACTTGGTCACACACCTGACCACTGAACACCTTGGCACACATTCGTCGCTCGCACACCTCACCAACACACCTCTTCGCGCCCCCTCCTCGGTCACCTCCTCTGTGACAATCACAGGTGTGCTCTCACCCGCACACCCAACCACGTGCCTCACTACCAATTCCAGCGTGCATTCCCACTCACGCTCTACCATTCCAGGTGTGCATCCTTCCATTCCAGGTGTACATCCTCGCTCACCTGTCACAACCAACTCGCGCTCCTTGTCACTCTCACTACTCTCACCACCATTCTTGACAGCGCACTCACCCTTACTCTCGACGGCACACTCTTTCCTCATGCACCCGTCCGTTACACACCTTTCTCGCGCACACTCTCCCGTTACATCCTCTGTAACACTCACCACAGGTGTACACTCTCTCGTTACTTCCTCTGTAACACTCACCACAGGTGTACACTCTCTCGTTACTTCCTCTGTAACACTCACCACACCGCGCTTCCATGTACCCCCTCGCACACGCGCTTCGACCAACTCACTCTTGACGGCACACTCACTCCTTGGCGTGCACTTTTTCCTCACACACCCCATGGTCGGACATTCTCGCACACCTCTTTTTTCGCACACCAGACCTGTCGCACACTTCACCAACGGCCTTTCACGAACACCCGGATCCAAACCAATCCCCAAGCCGACTGAAGCTTTCCTCACATCATATACATTGCCACTCACCTCCGTACCTCGTCTCCGCACCTCCTTTGCCACCTGCAAACTCTTTATTTGGTTAGTGAGCATCACATTATGAGTTGAGCACCGACCTTGTACATATTCCGCTATCTCCTCCTTTATTTCTCTCTTAGTTTCTGTCCGTCTCTTCTTAATTTCACTCACCTCTTCTTCCACTTCCTCTAATTTTTGTTTAACCTCTTTTATTTCTCGGTGCGTCTCCTCAAGTTCGTCCTCTAAGGCTACCGTGACCGTCTCTATGTGCATCCTCACCTGCCGGTCCTTTGTCTCCATTATCTCTGTCACCTCGTCCACCCTCATTGTCAGTTCCTCACGTACCATCTGACATTGCCTCTGTGTCGCTATCAAGTCATTTTTAATTTCTTTTTGTGTCGCCTTTAACCCTCCGAGTACTGCAGTGTTCCTTTGAACCTGCTCCACTAACTTCGTTTGTCCCTCTGTCAGCTGTTCCACCTCCTCCGTCAGACCCTCTATGCCCCCTTGTAACTTAGCCGTATTATTTCTCACCTCTTTCTCTATACGCTTTTCGCCTCGCTTTACCTCCTCGCATAGCCCCGAGACCTCCTCACCCACACCTCGTCGTATCTCCTCCTTCATCTCCTCCCTTTCTTTTGTAGATGCCACCCTCATCTGTCCCAATTCATCCCTCTGAGCATCCAGTTTACTTTCTAACCCGATTTGCACCTCCTCTATCTGGTTTCCCATTCGTTTGATTTCCCTGGCAGATTGTTCCCCTATCTCCCGCAATTTGTCCTCCATCCTATTTTCTAACCCCATTAACCCATTTTTCACCTCTTTTATCCCGTTGTCTAACCCCTCAAAATTCTTGTCTAACTTCCCAATTTGGGCATTGGTACCCCTCGCTTCGTCCCTCATTGCCCCCATTTGGCCCCCCATACTATCCATTTTTGCATTCAGTTGGGTCAAGAATAATCTGAGGTCAAACCCGGTTTGCCCAGCGTCCCCAGCCGCCACCGCGGGCTCGCCCTCCGCGGCGCCGCTATTTTGGGACTCTTCAACCACGTGCGCGAGCGCGCCATTTTGTGCGTCTGATACTCCCTCAACCGCCTCCTCATTGCTCCCCTCCATTTGATCCTGGGTTACTCCTAACCCCTCTTCTAGCTCTCCCACCGGCATCCCGTCGCCTTGCCCAGCCATGGCGCGATTTCAAAATTCGGGTTTTGCTTTAAACAAAACAAATTTCGGCAGCTCGTAATTTTGACCAAATTTTTTTTTTTCCTCTATTCGTTTTAAAAATTTGGTTCGGGCCTCGAATCCCACTCCCAGACACCAATTGTTACTGATCGCGGTTTAGATGTTATGATGACCGAGCGGTGGTGTATGACCGCGACCTAACAGGATCCCTGACTCACCCGGTTCACCCAGAACTTTGGCCGTATCGCACCGTAGCTGCTCAATGAGGGGAAAAGACGAAAACGACGCAATGCAAGAGGAAAAGGAATCAAACGAGAAGACGTACAGACGAGTAATGGGGTTTATTATTTACACACACAAGCAAAAAGGAGCAATCAAGTTTATTTACAACACATAAGACGCAGGTGACACAGTGCAAATTTTAGCTTACCTACAGACTTAATTAAATACCCAGGGACAGAACAAACAAAACAAACTCACGTATACAAGAAGGGTGGAAAGGCAGGAGGTGGATGGTTGGAGGGAGAGGAAGGTCCAAGGGGGTCCCGCAGCACCACCGGCGCGTTTAGTAGCCGCCGTTCCTCTTCGGCCCTGCTCCAAACCGCCGTTCAGGCCCCCTTTGGCTGTTGGGTGCTCTTGCTGCTGCGGCCTCCATCCGCTGCGTTCCCAGGACTTGTCTGGTCCAAACCCTCAACTCTTTCTTGTTTCTCTCACTCCTCACCTCCGACTCCTCACCGCAACCAACTGACCACTGACCCTCCTCTGGCAACCGACTCAGACCAACTCCCTGCGACCAACTCAAAGTGCATCTCCGACCAACTCCTTGTTCATCCCTGACCAACTCCTTGTGCATCTCCGACCAACTCCTTACTCACTTCCGTTTTCGCTTTTTATAGCGCCTCCAGCGATTACGCCCCCGGCGTTTTGGACACGCCCATCGGGGTGCTCACCTCGGCCCTGGTTGGTCGCGCGACCCTCGGGCTCCGCCTTGGATGACGACGGGCGGGCACGCCCCTCCTCCCCTCTGACGAGGTGGAGACACGCCTTTCTTCTCCGACTCAAGGCACATGGTCAATGGCGGTTATTGGAGGGGAGGTGATTGGGAATCGAGGGCTCAGCAGTGACGAGAGGGGATGTAATATGGAAATGGAGGTTTTGGGGATGGGAAGGAAAGGGGATCTATTCTTTCACTGGTGCAATGGAGTATTTCAATTAATGGAAGACACAGCCTTACACTAATACACATAATAAGGATATAACTGTCAAAAAAGATATATCGTGTCCTGCATGTATGTTTTATGGACTAACTACGGGAACGCCCTTTTGACCTTTATACAACCACAAACTGAGGGAGGAGGGGTGATATTTTACAACAACCTTTTACAACAACATTTTACCACAACAATAAAATAAAAAAACATTCTCATATCCACAACAATATATATATATATATATATATATATAACACAGTTTGTGTGTGTGTGTGTGTGTGTGTAATGTTACCGATAGACTCCTAAACGGAGAGGCTCACGTGCTTGATATTTGGCATAGACATGGCCATTGAGCCTGGGAAGAACATGGCCGACCTAAAATAATTTATTTCATAATATTTTTTTACCATATTTTTACCTCAGCACATTTCAGCGAGGAAGATCATACACGGAATCTGAGCCAGTGGCAGAGCAGCGTGCTGATTCGCTCAGAGCGATCACGTGATGTTCCAACCTTGCCGCCATAATCTCACAGTTACGCCTTCGCACGTAATTCAGAGCGAAAAGCGATTGCGTTTTTTCACATTTCAGCGAGGAACATTGCCATTCACACCACATAGGTTTTTTTTTCTTTCATCTTTAGATCCATATTTTTTGCCATAACGTAGCACATTATGGCTCGCTCAAGCTCAAGTTAGCCAATCACCTGTGAGCATGAGGCCACGTTGGCCACGCCCACGACACGACGCAGTTGCAATCTTGATGAAGACTGACTGTGATAAAGGCAATGGCACCGAAGAAAAGAAATTTGTCACGTTCAACCTCCCGAGCAAGGAAAATCGCTGATCGGAGACTCCATGAAACCGATGAAGATACTTTTCACCATCGACAAGCCAATCAAGAACGTGTCTCTAGATTCAGACAGCAAGAGACAGAAGATGAGAGAACGGCACATCTAAACGCCAATCAACAACGTCTGGCGAGGGCCAGACAGCGAGAGACAGAAGATGACACAAACTGTATTTCAAACAAACGGTATTTCCCATCTACACGGCCATGTATTCCTATTAACGTTATGTAAAGTACATAAATTGTGTGGATTACATCATTTGTGGATGTGATCAATTGCCAGTAACCATCTATATCCCTCCCCTCCACTTCCCTCCTGTAACCATCTATATCCCTCCCTCCACTTCCCTCCTCCCACTCCCTCCCCCTCCCCCTCCCCCCTACCCTCCCTTCCCCCTACCCCTTCCCCTTCCCTCCCCTCCCTTCCCTCCCCCCTCCCCCCTCTCTCCCCTCCCCTCCCTCCCCTCCCCTCCCCCCCGTTCCCCTCCCCTCCCCTCCCCTTCCCTCCTCCCCCTCGCTCCCCTCCCCCTCCCATTCCCCCCTACCCCTTCCACCTCCCCCTCCCTTCCCCCTACCCCTTCCCTTCCCCCCTACCCATCCCCCTTCCCCCCCTCTCCTCCACCCCCCTCCCCCACCCACTCCCCCTCTTCTCCCCTCCCCCATTCCATTCCCCTCCCCTTCCCCTCTCCCCCTCCTTTCCCCCCTCCCCCCTCCCTTCCCCCCTCCCTCCCCCCTCCCCTCCCCCCTCCCTTCCCCTCCCCTCCTCCTTCCCCTCCCCTCCCCCTCCCTTTCCCCCTCCCCTCCCTTTCCCCCTCCCCCTTCCCCCTCCCCCTTCCCCTCCCCCTTCCCCTCCCTCTCCCCCTTCCCCTCCCTTTCCCCTCCCCCTCCCCTCCCCCTTCCCCTCCCTCTCCCCTTCCCCCTCCTCTCCCCCTTCCCCCTCCCTCTCCCCCTTCCCCCTCCCTCTCCCCTTCCCCCTCCCTCTCCCTTCCCCCTCCTTTCCCCCTCCCCTTCCCCCCTCCCCTTACCCCTCCCCTTCCCCCCTCCCCTTCCCCCTCCCCTTCCCCCCTCCCCCTCCCCCTCCCCCCTCTTCTCCCCTCCCCCTCCCTTTCCCCCCTACCCCTCCCTTTCCCCCACACCCCTTCCCCTTCCCCTCCCCTCCCCCTCCCTCCACCCTTTCCCCTCCCCTTCTCCCCTCCCCCTTCCCCCCTCCCCCTCTCCTCCCCTCCCCCTCTTCTCCCCTCCCCCCTCTTCTCCCCTCCCCCCTCTTCTCCCCTCCTCTTCCCCCTCCGCCTCCCTTTCCCCCTACCCCTCCCTTTCCCCCACACCCCTTCCCCTTCCCCTCCCCCTCCCCTCCCCCCTCCAATCCCCCTCCCCTCCCCCTCCAATCCCCCCTCCCCTCCCCCTCCCTTTCCCCCCTCCCCTCCCCCTCCCTTTCCCCCCTCCCCCTCCCCTCCCCCCGTTCCCCTCCCCTCCCCTCCCCTTACCCCTCCCCCGCCCGGCAATGCCAGGTACTTCTGCTAGTATATATATATATATATATATATATATATATATATATATATATATATATATATATATACATATATATATATATATATATATATACATATATACATATATACATATATATATAATATTGTCGCGGCTGCCGCTGGGGTTTCACAATCGCCTTGCACCTATCAAGGACGCGGAGCGATCACCATGCCGGGCTCGTCCAGGACGCCCGGGCAGGCCCGCGCTCAACTTGCCAGGCCTCGGTCGGGACGCCCGGGCATGCCCGGGCAGGCTCGCCCTCAACTTGCCAGGCCGCAGCCAGGACGCTGGGCCACGCCCCCTGGCGCCGGGCCTGGGCAAACCCCCTGGGTTAATAGATATATATTGCTGACCGATAAACGGGTTTTCAGAGTGCCTGAGTGTTTGATTTCAATAAAGCAACTCAGATGAATTCCAGCTTTTTGTCGCGTCCATTCTTCTGATCGACGTGGGAGCCCCAGCTCCTTCATTGGTGACCTATCGACATGGACACGGCAGTCGCCCTTAAACTGCCTACCTTCTGGGAGGCTCACGCTGCGGTTTGGTTCGCACAGGCGGAGTCCCTGTTCACCCTGCGAGGCATCACGGCCGACGACACCCGCTTCCACCATGTGGTAGCTGCGCTCGAGTCGGCTACCGCAGCCCGCGCCCTGAGCCTCCTCGAAAGCCCGCCAGCCGCTGACAAATACGGCGCGATTAAGCAGCTTCTCCTCGATGCTTTCGCCCTCCCATCGGCGGAACGCGCACGGCGCCTGCTCGAACTGCCTGAGCTCGGCGACACGCGCCCTTCCGAGCGAATGGACTACATGCTTTCACTGCTCGGCGAGCACTCTCCGGCATTCCTGTTCCGGGAGCTGTTCCTCCGTCAGCTGCCTAACCCGGTACGCCTCGCCCTGGCAAGCACGACGATCACAGATCCCCGGGCCCTTGCCAGAGAAGCCGACAAGATCTCCGCTGCAGGACGGCGCATCGCAGCGGCGACATGGGACCCACCGCCGTCCGACGCAACAACCATGGCGCCCGAGCACCCGGCACGGTCGACGGCCGAACTGCCGACGCAATTGGCGGCCGCTCTACCGTGCCGACCACCTCCACCCGACCAAGCGTGGTGTTACTATCATGCCAGGTTCGGACAAAAGGCCCGGACATGCCGACCCCCGTGCACCTTCGGCAGGCCGGGAAACGGCCGGGCCGGCGTTCATTACCAGCCATGAGCGCCGGCCATACGGGCAACTTACTGTTCATCACGGATAAAGCGTCCGGACGGCGCTTCCTGTGCGACACCGGCGCCCAACTGAGCGTCATACCCGCCTCTGACCAGGACAGGCAATCCGCGGTTTGCGGCCCCTCCTTAGTTGCGGCCAACGGATCGACTATCCGCACCTTCGGCCCGCGCAACGTCACCCTCTGCTTCGGCGGCCAACGCTTTGCTTGGACGTTTGTAACCGCCAACGTGCCCGTGGCTCTGCTAGGCGCCGACTTCCTCTGCGCACACGGACTGCTGGTGGACGTCCAACGGCGTCGTTTAATCAACGCTGAAACCTTCAGCTCCCTGGTATGCACATTGAGCAGCTCCGCGCCGACCGAGCTGGCATGCACCGTCCCGGCGGCGAACGAGTTTGCTCGCCTGCTCACGGAGTTCCCGGCCCTCACGCGGCCGACGTTTTCGGCCGTCGCAGTACGGCATGGGATCGAGCACCACATACCAACCACGGGCCCGCCGGTCTACGCCAGGGCCCGCCGCCTCGACCCAGCCAAGCTCGCCGTAGCGAAGGCCGAATTCGACGCGTTGGAGCACCTCGGCATCGTGCGGCGCTCCGATAGCGCGTGGGCCTCGCCACTGCACATCGTGCCAAAGCCGGGGGGTGGATGGCGCCCGTGTGGCGACTACCGCCGTCTGAATGACGCTACCACCCCCGACAGGTACCCGATCCCGCATATCCAAGACTTCTCCGCCCGTCTGGCGGGACGGGTCATTTTTTCGAAAATTGATCTCATACGGGGATATCACCAGGTACCTGTCAGGGCGGCCGACGTCCCTAAAACGGCAGTCATCACGCCGTTCGGCTTATTCGAATTCTTGCGGATGCCGTTTGGTCTCAAGAACGCGGCTCAGGCGTTCCAGCGCTTGATGGACGGCGTGCTGCGTGACCTGCCGTTCCTTTTCGTTTTCCTGGACGACATCCTCGTCGCCAGCACGTCCCGGACCGAGCACCTCCTCCACCTCCGAACACTGTTCGAGCGCCTCAGCGAGCACGGCCTCATCGTCAACCCGGCCAAATGCCACTTCGGCACGACGGCCGTTGATTTTTTGGGCCACCACATCACCAAGAACGGGGCCGTGCCGCTGCCAACCAAGGTCGAGGCCATCACCACTCCCCGCGTCCCCGCACCATAAAGGCCCTGCAGGAATTCCTGGGAATGGTGAATTTTTATCACCGCTTCGTGCCCCGCGCTGCTCACCTCATGCGGCCCCTCTACGAAGCCCTCCGGGGCAAGCCGGCCAAGCACGACATCGTCTGGTCCGCAGCAATGGATGCGGCCTTCCAAAGCTCAAAGCGGGCCCTCGCCGACGCAACACTGCTCGCTCACCCGGTGCTCAACGCTCCCATCGCCCTCACCACGGATGCCTCCGACTACGCGGTGGGCGCCGTCCATGAGCAATGGGTGAACGGGGTTTGGCAGCCACTCGCTTTTTTCAGCCGGCAGCTCCGGCCGAACGAGCTCAAATACAGCACGTTTGACCGGGAGCTCCTCGGTCTACACCTGGCCGTCCGCCATTTCCGCCACCTCCTGGAGGGCCGACCTTTCACGGCGTTCGTCGACCACAAGCCGTTGATTTACGCCATGGCCAAGGTCACGGAGCCATGGTCGGCCCGCCAACAGCGCCACCTCTCCGCCGTGTCGGAGTTTACCACGGACATCCGGCACGTCGCCGGCAAAAACAACGCCGTGGCCGACTGTCTTTCCCGGGCCAGCGCGAACGCGGTCCACCTGGGCGTGGATTTTGCGCTTATGGCGGCGGACCAAACCACCGACACCACGGTGCAAGCCCTCCGGGCGGCGGACACGGGCCTCCGCCTGGCCGACATCCCCTGTGCGGACACTGTCCTGCTCTGCGACGTCTCCCAAGGCCAGCCTCGCCCCATCGTGCCCGTCACCTGGCAACGCCGCATCTTCGCCTCCCTCCACGGCCTTTCCCACCCGGGCCGGAAAGCTTCCCAGAAGCTGGTGTCGGCGCGTTTCGTCTGGCACGGCCTTCGTCGGGACGTCCGCGATTGGACCAGCGCCTGCACGGCCTGCCAACGGGCCAAGGTCCACCGACACACCCAGGCCCCGCTGGCACCTTTCACCGTGCCCGAACGATGTTTCGACCACGTCAACGTGGATCTGGTGGGCCCCCTCCCCCCGTCACGGGGGTTCACACACCTGCTCACCATGGTGGACAGGACCACCAGGTGGCCGGAGGCCGTTCCCCTCGTCTCCACCACCACCGCCGACGTGGCGCAGGCTTTCATCGCCACCTGGGTCGCCCGCTTCGGTGCACCGGCGGACATCTCGTCAGACCGCGGACCACAGTTCACCTCCGAGCTGTGGGGCGCGGTCGCCCGCAACCTGGGGGTCAAGCTCCACCGTACTACGGCCTACCACCCCCAAGCAAACGGGTTGTGCGAGCGATTCCACCGCTCCATGAAGGCCGCGCTCATGGCCGGCCTTCAAGACGGCGGTTGGGCCGACCGGCTGCCGTGGGTCCTTTTGGGCCTTCGCACGGCCCCCAAGGAGGACCTCCAGGCATCCACCGCCGAGCTGGTCTATGGCCAGGTGCTACGCGTCCCGGGCGAATTCGTGCCCGACGCTACCAGTCCCTGGTCCGCAGCTCACCAGCGCTCGGACCTCCAGGAGGCCGCCCGACGGTTTGCCCCCGTGCCGACATCCCACCACGGTGACCCCCGGTCCTACGTCCCCCCAGCACTCCGCACAGCGGAGTATGTTTTTGTGCGTCACGACGCACATCGGTGGCCACTCCAGCCGCCGTACGACGGGCCCTTCCGGGTGCTGCGACGGGACGACAAGTCGTTCGTCATCGACATCGGCGGCAGGTCGGACCGGATTGCAGTGGACCGCCTCAAGCCGGCGCACGTGGACGTCGACCACCCACCACGGGTGGCCCTTCCGCCACGGCGAGGCCGCCCCCCGTCCACGGGGCCCCCCACTCGACCGCCCACCACCTCACCGGACCCCCTCCCACGACCCGCCAGGGGTCGCTTCGGCCGGGTCATCAGGACCCCCCTCAAGTTGACCCTGCCGGTGCAAGTCGATTCTGGGGGGACGTGTGTAGCGGCTGCCGCTGGGGTTTCACAATCGCCTTGCACCTATCAAGGACGCGGAGCGATCACCATGCCGGGCTCGTCCAGGACGCCCGGGCAGGCCCGCGCTCAACTTGCCAGGCCTCGGTCGGGACGCCCGGGCATGCCCGGGCATGCCCAGGCAGGCTCGCCCTCAACTTGCCAGGCCGCAGCCAGGACGCTGGGCCACGCCCCCTGGCGCCGGGCCTGGGCAAACCCCCTGGGTTAATAGATATATATTGCTGACCGATAAACGGGTTTTCAGAGTGCCTGAGTGTTTGATTTCAATAAAGCAACTCAGATGAATTCCAGCTTTTTGTCGCGTCCATTCTTCTGATCGACGTGGGAGCCCCAGCTCCTTCAATATATATATATATATATATACATAATATATATATATACATAATATATATATATATATACATAATATATATATACACAAAGAATTAAGTTAAGCACCCCTACACAACGAATTAAGGTAAGCACCCCCTAATATATATTCTTTGTGTATATGTATACATTGGCATATATTCTAAGGTATGTGAGATCAAATAATGATTGGTATGACATTAGCAATTATCCATTGATGAAATTGAGTGATCAAAGTGAAAAAAAGTGATTGGTTGAGTCAGTGATCCGATCACGTGGGTCCTACACACGTTATTGACGCAAAGATCGCTAGAGGTCTTCTCAGAACAATGACTGTACGTTAGAAAACATAAACGTCATCCACACTGTCCGTGATGGACCTATAGCTCCATACTTAAATTGAGGTGAAAATATGCCTAAAATTCCCAAAAAATTTCACCTTAAATTATTCAGAATAAAATATTGAAAACGGCATGATTGTTATGTTTTTATGTGACCATAATATCACTTCTCCAGAAAATATAGCAATATCATGGGTATATTACACTGTTTTGACGACAACAAACTTGTAATGTGCGAGGTTGTAAAAAAACGGGGGGGGGTGCTTAACTTAATTCTTTGTGTATATATATATATACATAATGTATATATATATATATATATATATATATATATATATATATATATATATATATATATATATATATATATATTGTTGCGGATCTCAACGTCGGCCTTTCCCCTTACCAAGGGGGGATTAGTCCCCTTGTCTTTTACTAGCCGATGCGATCCGGGGCTATGACGTTCCTTCCAGTCAGCGTTGGGTAGGGTCGTAGGCCGAATTCCTAATACCTAATTACCAACGCCTCCCAGGAAGCAAGGAAATAACCCTGCCTGAATCACGGTTATAAGTGGAAACGCCGAGCGATAGAGAGCCGTGATCCGAGCTGTTAACAGGAATTAAACCCGATCTGAGCGGTTCCGAATCGTGCCACGCTTACCCAATGGAGGAAAGGACTGATACGGTCGAATCAGGAAAGACAGGAATATCAGATTGGTTTATTTACAATTTGTACAGGAAGGAGAAGAAGAACACACAGTGAAGCTTATACAGTTTTAACTTATCCCAGGACATGGGCCCGTTTCACTCTCAGACACACTCACACGGGGATGTAGATGGTCGGGTTGATGGTCCAGGGATGATGGCGTCCAGGCAGTTCGCTCCGGTCCCCAACTCAGGATTTGGAACCTGGGACTAAATTTTTTAGACCAAATTTTGGACACCAATTGTGCATATTGGCCGCAACAATTGGTGTCGGGGAGTGGGATTTGGACCCGAAGTGCGCCTAACGCACTCCAAATTACGAGTGGCCGAAATTTTATTAAAACATCTAAATTAGGATCGTGCCATGGATAGCCAAGGCGATCGGATGCCGGTGGGGGTAAATGAGGAGGTAGATGAGGAAGGGTTAGAGTCAACCCAGGACTCCCGGGAATAAGTGAGACCATTGGGAGGAATGGAGGAGGAAATTGAAGAGGGTGCGGCAGTAGGGGTTGCTGGCGCACAAAATGGCGGCGCCCCGCACATGGCGACGAGGGCCGCGCCCGCTGCGCAAATGGGAGGGATGGATCTGCAGGACCTCATGGCGCAGCTACAGGCAGTCATACAAATGGAGATGGGAGAAATGAGAGCCGATCGTAAGCAAATGGAAAATAGAATGGGAAGCAATTGGAAAATCAAATTGGGGGATTGAGAAACGATGTGGGAAACCAAATTGGGGGATTGAGAAACGATGTGGGAAACCAAATTGGGGGATTGAGAAACGATGTGGGCAACCAAATTGGGGGATTGAGAAACGATGTGGGAAACCAAATTGGGGGATTGAGAGATGGGTTGAGTAATTTGGAAAATAGTATGGGGGAGCAATTGGGAAGTCAAATTGGGGGATTAGAAAGCAAATTGGGGGGATTCAGAAACAAATTGGGGGGCCAGTTGGAGGACGTGAATGGCCACGTCTGAGAAATAAACGAGGGGTTAGCGAGGGAGGAAGCCAGGTATGAAATAAAAGCATTGGGGAAGGACAGAGACCGCAGGTCGAGCAGGAAGGGCACGATGGTTTGCGACAGGGTAGCGCGGCTTGAGGAGCGCGGGTTAAGCGAGCTGGAGCCAAGCACAGCCGGGTGGACCGGGATAGAAATCGCGACACGGGGTATAGAGAAGCCGACGGCCGCTGAATTAGAAAATTTTATTTTATGTGCACCAGCGGTCGTCGAGCTGAATAAAGAAAATGGAATAATTATAATGGAAATTGGGATTGGAGAGACGGCGGACTTAGAAGAGCAATAGCGGGAGGAAAAGATGGAGGATGCGCAAAGTCCGTGTTCATATCATGATGCCATACTTGCTAATCCCAATAAAGATTTGCAGGTGCGTGTGGAGAAGAGGATCCCGAAGGTAAGCCGGGCTGTATATGGCGCGAAAAGGTTTGGCGCGAGCGGATTTTTCACGCGCTTGGGCTCCCAGTGTCACCCGGGCGCTTGTGGAAGGTCCGTGGTGCGCTGTATGAGAGGAAATGGCGCACGTGTGAGGAAAAAGTGTGCACCGAAGAGTGAGTGTGAAACAGAGGGTGATAGTGAGAGTGAGAGCGACAGTGTGAGATGGATATGGATTGAGAGAGTGTGCGAGGATGCACACCTGAGTTGGTTGTGGAGAGTGTGCGGGGATGCACACCAGAGCGCGTGATTGGGTGTGCAGCAGGGCATTGCACACCCGTGGGTAGGTGTGCGCTGAGTGGGTGGATGCAAGAGTGCACGCCTGTGGTGGTGACGGAGTACGTAACGGGGGAGAGTGCACGGGAGGAGTGCGTGGAAGGAATGTGTGTAACAGAGTGTGAGTAGAATGAGCGCGCAAGAATGTGCGCGAGAGAGTGCGGTAATAGAGTGCACGGAGTGTATAGGGTGTGCGAGTGAGAAAAGGAACGCGTGGTGTGAGCATGCGACTCGAGCATCGACGCTGCGACTCGGGCAGCGGTTTAGGCTGACGGATAGCCGACGCGAGCTCTCGGGGCGTGGTGTTCTTTGTGTGCTGCGGGGGCCGGCGGGGATCGTTGCCGCGGTGCTCTTGCATGGAGCGCCGTGCACGATTCGGGCCGGGTCACGCCCTGTATGGTCGGTGCCGCGTCGTAGCGGCGACCGGCACGATTCCGGGGGAGAAAGGCCACGTTGGACCTTCGCCCCCTGGCGGGCGCAGTGCTCCGACCGGGGGAGGTTAGGTCATCGGGCCGGAGACCGAAGGGCTCCGCGCCGGGATGGCACCTGGAACCTCGGCCCGAGTATGCCTCTGCCCCAGAATCGAAAATGCCGGACGGACCCAACCTACAGGAGACTGACCACCGTATGCATTGCTCGGTTTTTCGAAGCCGAGCAGTAAAAATGCATTCCCGCACCGAGAGGCTCATGTTTAGTCGACGGATAATAGTGGTAGCAGTGATGATGGCAAATGGTATCTGGTGTAGAGGGATGGTAGCTCTACCATCCCTCATTTGGGCAAAGGAGCTATAGATTTATGGGGTTTGGCAGTGCGAACTAGCCAGGGAGGGTTAGGATAATGGTTAGGGACCTAGAGATGACTTTAGGAGACTTGAGAGTTAAGTAATGACATTTGGACAAGTAGTGGGGACGTAGAGAGATTAGGTGGTTGATAATGACGAGGGAGTGCTTAGTATAAGGGATGACGGGAAGCACTAGTTTTAGAAGGGAGTAGATAGTTAGATGGTGCTGTGTGTATGAGCTTGAGGTTTAGGCGGGAATGAGGCATTACGAATGAGAGTCTTGGTAGTGCTGGTGATGAAATGAGGCAATGCTCGAGAAGGATGTGTGTGTCTGAAAGTGTATGAGTGGAGTATTGAGGATGTGTGTAATTGTGTTGTGTGAATTGACTTGCAAAGGGTGCTAGTGAATACATGATCTGGAATAAATGGTGTGTGGAATAAATGGTGTGGAGTATATGGTGTGTGGAATGAGTAGAGTGGAGTGCATGGTACGAAGGAGTGGATGGGGGAAGGATGGACCCCTTCACGAATACCCGGGGAGGGTAGTTTAAAGTTAGGTAGAGGGAGTAGGTAAATTTTGGTTGGATATTGACATCTGTGGTGCGTGTAGTAGCAATGAAGTGCTTGGATGGGTGCGTAAGTGTGTGGAATGGATGGGCGTGTGGCCTAATTAGTACGTATGGTTAAATGAGCACTCCGCCACTGGTAGTCTGTCGGCCAGGTGAGGCCGCAGGTAGGCTCTGGGAGCCAGGTAGTGTTGTGTAGAGTTCAGCGGGGCCCTAGGATCCCAGGAGAGGACCCGGGTAGCCCAATGCCAGAGAGGGCATCGAGGGGGTTGTGGGAGAATTTCGTGTATGACTCACAGGACTCCAATGACCGGACTCAGGTTTACAAAAGGTCTGGTTTATTATTCACTTCATTCCATTTACCAAATAATACCGCATTATTCAATGGCTGAGATTAACTCTTTTCCATGGTCCTTTTCGTTCGGCTGATATTCTTCCGCAGCGCCGTACTCGTTCATTCCATCGTTCCGTCGGGCAGGGCTTCTGAGGACAAGTCTACTTTACTCAACGTTTGCTCTCGTTTATATCGCCCAAACTGGACTTAATCTCCTCTCCGCTAATGTCCCGAGGTCATGCATCGCACCGAGTCCTGGCATCAGCTCGCTCCCCTCCTGCTGTGATTTCCATTTACACAGCAGGGGGGGGTGCTCTAGCCTGGGGCCTTGACCAGGTGTTTCAAGAGATTACATTGTTCATACACATTCTGACACAAACTCGTCTTTAACAGAGTTTGCATGTAAAATGTATCTGCTTTGTTACCAGGTTAATTAATAAGTTACCAGGGCCAATCAATATGTTACACTGAGTTACACTTCCACAATTCCCTCATCTTTTTGTTTTTGTTTATATTAACCATTAATCTAAACATCAATATAAGTAAACAATCAATCACTACTAGTAAACATCATTACAAGTATAAGTAAATAATCAATCACTTTGGTAATCAAATTCCCTTAGGCATACACCGTCATCCTGCAAGAATCACAAAACATTTCGTTGGTCATTGACTTCTTCCATATCGTTCAATCTATTGCATTTGCATCACAAATATATTTTCAAAACAACACTTCACCATCACCAAGATACAACAATTTCACTTCATTTTCAAGTTTTGTAAAGCATCTGCACCATCTGGCAAAAAACGTTTGCCTCCACACAAATGTTGACTTTGTTTGAAAGGAAGGGCTGATCACTTGTGTTTGAATCCAGGTATGAAACATTTTCTCCTAATGTCTTCATAGCTCCTGCACTACTTCGCGTAGGATTTCGCTGTTGTGGTAACACTGCGGAGTCATAGACTGACCCTTCTCTCCATGTAGCATTCTTGCCACTTTTTGCTGTGAACCATAATGATTCCTTGAACAAGGCCTTCACCCAGTTGTAGTCGACTTGCCTCCTCCCTCATTGTGAGTGGGCAGCAAGTATTGGTGTGACGTTGATTGGCCAGCAAGATGTGGAACAGGGATGCCGGATGCATCCACACTGATGTTGGGACCATGGTGTTCAGGTCATTCATGGTCCTTACCAGGAGCAACCAGCAGAATCGTGCACAGCTGTTGTGACAAGGGCACAGCCGTTTTTGCAGCTCCATGCTGGTTCCCCGGACGTTGGTGAAGTAATAACATATGTCCCCGCATTTCACAGAGGTTGCAGGTAAAATGTCGTTGTCCTGCAACTTCTGATGTGGTGAATGTTCGAAGTCTTCGAACAAGAGTAAGTGATCGCCTTTCTTTCATATGTTGCAGTGTGATCCAGGCAAATGGTCACATAAATTTCCTTGGTGAAGGTAAGCATTCATCTCCAAGTTACACGGGAGAATGTCTTCATCATTCTTTGAGAAAGAGGGTGTATGCCACGATTAACTTCATTTTTTAGCCACAAATTTTCTTTCTCGAACTTCTTCCCAATTCCGTTAGCAATCCCTCCAAAATGTGATCTCGTCTTATCTTTATGCTCAGTCATATCTGAATCTGCTTTCCGCACACACTGAATCAGATAGGGTACATCTTACCATGAAATCAGCATAATCATGTATATCTTCCGACAGTTTCACATTCAACAATTTGTTGTTTTTCCTTAACTCAAAAAGTTATATTCATTTATATGCGTCACACAAATAATATTCAATCAGGTATGTATTTTATTACTAAACTAAGAATAGCATTGTATATGATTACAATCACAAACGGGAATACCTAATTCCCAACAACAATTTTCCCAAACCAACAAATTAAGCATAATGTATTATTACCATAATTCCTCTCCACTTTTTCTTTTCCCTCTTTTTTTTTTTTTTTAACAGTGTGTCACTCGTGGTGATATGAGTTCATTGATATTGTAATTGACACAACTCATAACATTGTCGTTATGCCATTATCTTAATTCTACTGTTTATGTTGCCATAAAAGTCTTCCTTTTCTGGTTCCACATTTCTTTCCTCATTTGTCACTTCATGCGTTATCATCGTGTTGTTGGTTACCTTATTCAAACACACCGTCACTAAGGCTTTCAAGCAAGCCACCACTAAAACAATTGCCAATATAACTACTAAACCAACAAACAAGTCTGCTACTCCTTGTATATGTTCATACCTATGACATAGTTATATGTCGATGACATTTAACATTATATACCAAACTAACAAGCTTCCTAAAAGGTAAATAAAGAAAATCCCTTAATATGTAACATAATCAGATTATTTGTCTTACCCTGATCCCCCTATCTCCCGGGGTTGAACTCAATCCCCTGATCATGAGTGTAGTTGTGATACATTTTTCACTCATGTGGTGTTAATATCAGCAGGTAATTGTATGTCATGTAGGCAAATAAATGTCACTATTCCAAGTAGGAATATCACATGTTGAAAATGTAATGTTTATCAATGCAAGGGGTGTTAAAATGTAATTCAAATGACTGTAAATCACGACTATCATTTTTCTACCACTGAATGTTCTGCTGGGCTGCGAGGTGCAGCCTCATTTTCTGTGGGATCGTCCACCTTAGCCCCATGTGCTTGTTTGCAATGAGGGGCATGAATCCAACTTTCTATTTTGGGTCCATATTTGTTTCTATTCTTATCAATCTCCTATGGTTTATCAATTCGTTCCAAGATACCGCAACCAAAGGTTTTAACCAAAGCTCTACCAAACTATTTCCAATTTGAACAAAAATGCCAGTGAAACAATGATTCGAAGGATTAACTTCAAGGGGTCAATAAATTTATTCTATAGCCAGATCTAATTTTCCCATCCAATAGTTTGCCTTGCCACATGTCATATTATAACACCTTAATAAACCTTCGAAAAAATGTTTCCCATCTCAACAAATTTCCTTTTTTACAAATAGCCATGTGTAACTTACGTATTTAACTACAATTTCCTCTCAATTTGTTTGGCCTAACTGGCCGCAAAAGTGGCTGCCAGCATGCAGTACCGTTTTTTATCTACCAAGGAAGTGTTCCACACAAGACCTCTACCAAAATGTTGTTTGTAAAAACAAATCTGGGATTTCTGATTACATGGATGCACACTCTCAGGACATTTTCAGGCTGCTGTTAACAATCCACTACGATGACTTAATTCCTTTACCCACAATCAAATAATTAGTACAAATTGAGGATATTATCCCTATCACATTCTTTTATAGATTCATTATGTTGGGTCTATTTTTTTCCAATAATTTTCCACTGCTGTAAGGCGGAACAATAGCTCTCATAAGTCTTAGTAATATCGTACTTAATTTGCCCAGCAGAGAATAATTTATTTACTATCCTTTCTCATCTGTTAACCAGTGACTTTGTTTAAACTCCAGAACTGAAAACCCATAATAGTTCAAACCAGCAAAATTTTCTTTACTCTTTTCCCATATCATCTATGCCTAAAACACATCCATACATACAGCACAATTTATATGCTGATAAAATTCAAGTTTATATATATAAAATCCATGAGCAGAGTATTCTGGGAAGTCAGTGTAAGACCTCTCCCAAATTTGGATGATTTTGTACTTCCTCATTTCCTTTTATGAAGCTCATATCCATAAATAGATGTTATTCTCATATACATTCTATCAAAAATGGAATCCCAAAATTACTCACAATTTTACTATTAATTAATGGCTGCTCATAACCCAGCACATCAAATTTTTATATTCCATTTCCCTTGACAAAAGAGATAATGTTCATAATCAAATTATATTTCTATTTTATTTTACGGATTCTCTGGATATTCAATCCCATCCACATATCCCAATCCCATCCACATATAACTATCCATTTCCAGACAGGCACACTGTCGGTGTCAACAATCTTGTAAGATTGATACACAAAAACACACACACACATGCATTATGCATATTTGTTTGCGTTGGAACCATTATTTACAGATCAGATGGGTGTCAATTTTATTTCAATTTCATAAAATTTGTCAATCAAATTCAAAATGCTTATAGACAAATGAACCAAAAGTCCATTCTTAGAAAACCTTTATGATGTCAAATTGAAATTACCCTTTCTGCCTTCACAATAATCTATCCAAATTTTGACTACACACCCATTTGCATGTCAGTCGACCATTGACCTATCAATTGTGCGGAACAATAGTCCGAAATTCCCACCTGATCATCATGTGACTCTTGTTACTTGGTTTGCCAACAATTGCAACGCAATTGTTCCAAACTTTGTAAATTTAAAATTGCTGTGCCCAAAATAGAAGATCCAATTTTGGCATTTGATCAATTAATTATTAATTTGTTAACAAGCAAAAAGAAAAATGAATCATTCTTGCTCTGAAAGCTTTTCAGACACAAGAATCATCGACAGTTATTCATGTTTGTCCAGTAATCTAATTTGTTGAGGCCAATCGTCATTTGGGATTTGTCGCAATGAAGGCCTAATCATTGTCTGAGGTATCGGTCAGCACTGGTACCCTTGATCTTGGTTTCTTTGTCCTTGGTTTCTTTGTCCTTGGTTTCCCTGTCGAAATTGTCTTCTGCTCAGATATGGGCATCTCCTTATCCAGTGTCCCATCTCTCCACAGTTGAAGCACCGGCTTCTGTCGTTACCTGGGCTGTGCACCTGTGCACTTGTATTGCTGGGCTGCATCTCTACATCCCTGAGTTGCCACTGCAATCTCTCGTTATCTCCTGAAACACGAAAAAATTCTCTGTACCGTCCTTTTTGGGGAGACAACTGGAAATCAGATGGGACAACTGTCACTTTCATTCCTAATTTCGAGGGCAGTTGTGCATTTGTCTCCTCCACTGTATCCTGTATCCTTTTTATTTTAAATTCTACATCCGTTATCTGTTCTTGCTGTTCCCGTTGTCTGGATTCACCATCCCAAAGATGGAATGCAAGCCAGTCTACCGTTAGATTCTGTCTCTTTCTGGCTTTCAATCTTTGTTCTAATCTTTCCAATCGACTTCGCTCAACTGTACCATCTCTTGGAAACTCCTCATCATGTCCCTTTGTCCACAAATACCAATTCTCGACCTGCCTTATAGCTTCGGCACCATAACGGTCGTACATATGATGTGTACAAGTACCTTTTTGTGGAATCTCTGGTTGTCCTTGTGTATTCTTGTAGGCTCCATTTCCCATTCTGCCTTTTATCAAAGTAGCGTTGGATGTGTTGTAGTTTGTTCCTCTAAAGCTTCACTCGTACCTCCAGGAAGGGTCTCTCCACCTGTTCACACGGTGATTTCCAGAGAATCTCCCTCAGCTGTGGCTTTTGCACAATCCAATCTCACAGATCAGTATTTGCAGATGAGCCGGAGGGTCAGTATGAAATGGGTGAATCCTCAGGTGTCCGCTCTGTTTGACGGGGAAATCACACAATGGTAACCGCACATATATATCTGTATATAAACTCACCACCTTGCTCAATTTTCCCAGGTTGTCTCCACATAGATAATATCTCGCAAAGATATCAAAGCTTCTTTCTTGAGACCGCATTTTCATTAATCAAACAATCAATATATTCAATTCAATTTATTCAGTTCAATTTATTCAGTTAAATGTATTCAGTTAAATTTATTCAATTAAATTCAATCAATTAGATTCAATCAATTAACAATTCAATCAATTATTCAATTTCAATTAATTCATCAATATTCATCAATAAATCAAATTAATCATTTTGGATGACTCCTTGCATAAGCCCTTTCCCCAATGATGTCAGGACAGGTCCATCCATTGACTGAGATCGAATCTCATCGGTCGTCACCTCTGGTTCGTACCTCATGTTAATTGATGAATCACCGTCCTGTCCTAGGGTCATATCTGACATATTTCCCCATTTTGCCTGGTCTCCACAAATTTTCTTTGCAACCACTAAAGGCAACTCATCCTTCATTCGTGAGACAGCCAAAATGGATGGCAGATATTAAAGTTCATTGGGAAAAACATCTCATCATTTTTCTTTTAATAGTATCCAAAATCTCTTGGCAATATAAATTTCGTAAAACTCCTGAAATAAGACTGTAAAATTTCTTCAATCATGCTAAATTTTGAAACTCCATCGCTTGTAATACCCAATTTATCCCATAGGGCTTGAAAGTTCTTTCCCAAGTTCATGCAGCATTCTGCATTTGAACCCTATGATATCATTCATAATAATCATCATGATTTTATAGTCATGGTCCTATCATAATCATCTATTTAAAACGAACATTTCCTTTATCACCACAGCTATGTGGTATAATCAACAATAGAATAAAACTGTACATAGCAACAGGCTACCTCATGGCCACTTAGTATACCTATTGACAATAAGTCATAACAATATCGAATAATCACTGAACAATTCAAAAATCGCTTCCCCTGCTCCAGCCGCAGCATCCGTGATATTTGTTTGCTCATTCACTATTCCTGATTCGTCATCAAGGATGTCCATCATCACACAGCGTACTTAATTCCGCATTCTAATGAGAATTCAACAGGATTTTACGACTCAAAGGAAAAGAACGAGCAGACCTTTTGCAGGATGATCGTTACAAAAATCGTTACATATATTAAAGTATTTATGATGTCGACAAATCATATCTTAATTCTTCCAAGATTTTGGTTCTTTGAATAAATCACAGCACCGGGAGAACCAGCTCCAAAAATGGATCTTTGTGTTTATTCAGCACCCTAGTAATTGGTTCTTTGTGTACTAATTACACAGCACCCAGGCCCCGCTCATATGGATCTTTGTGCAGCGCTACACAGCACCTGAGCAAAAGGGGTTTCATCTACATTTTCCCTATCTGGTGTACCATCCGTGATATTTGTCTGCTCATTCACTATTCCTGATTCGTCATCAAGGATCTCCATCATCACACAGCGTACTTAATTCCGCTTTTTAATGAGAGTTCAACAGGAATTTACGACTCAAAGGAAAAGAACGAGCAGACCTTTTGCAGGACGATAACTGGAATTAGTCGTGAAAATATATCCAAAATACTCAAAAATAGACACCCACAAAAATAAACAACAAACCCAAACAAACCCAAGGTCGACCATATTACACAATAAATTACATCATTTCAGCATCGTATTGATTGCTGAAATATTCCAGGGTTTATACACACCTCAAAAGAGGTATGCGTGGTGTTGCCCCCTCCCACGTTTATTCCAGGGTTTATACACACCTTAAAAGAGGTATGCGTGGTGTTGCCCCCTCCCACTTTTAATTCCTCATTAAATCGTTTCCATTTAAAAAACATCGCCTTTACTGCTCCAGTCGCAGCATTTGTCACTTTGTTTGCTCATCCGCATGACCAAAACGAAATAAAGGGAGCTCAACCATTACACAGCGCTTTTAATGGCGCATGCCATAGAAACTCAACGCAATTTCGACTCGGCCAGCAAACGAGCAAATTGTGCAGGATGTTAACTGGAATTAGTCGTGAAAAATATATCCAAATACACAAAAATACACACCCACACAAATAAACAACATTTATTCCGTTTAACAGAACAAACATTTCCTCTATCATGACATGCATGTCTTCAAAATTATATGCCCAAGAGAAAAAGTAAAATTAATTAAAACTGCGGGCAGTGATGATCCGGGGACCATACCGCTCCATCCTGATTGGACGAGTGCGTGCTAGAGTCGTTAACAACGACAGTCCAGATCCGATTGTTCAAAATTTCAACTCAATCGATCGAAAAATGAACGCAGGGATGCATTTTAAAGGTGCAGTGGCACTAACTGAGTTGCCACGAATATGGCCATGAAATTGCCAATATGGCCATCACAAAATATTTTCCTTAATCAATTGGCTCATAGCATAACCAATCTGCAAGTATTTCATCCGAAGATGTGTCTCTGAGGACTTTTAATTAAATAAGTCATTTATAAATCAACGAGTTAATTTATTAAATGATTAATCAATAAATCAAATTTTTCCTTGACAGCCATATCACTCGGTCAGTGTCATGTCCAAATATCAGCTTCCTTACTCAAAAGGTGCCTGAGTTAATGTAATGTAATTACTGTAATAAGATTACTGCAATTACTGTAATGATTACTGTAATTACTGTAATTACCGGAACTGTAATTACTGTAATTACCTCAGGTAATTACTGTAATGTAATTACTGTAATGTAATAAGAAATGTAATTAATTAAATAAGTACTTCATTAATCGTTAATAATGAAATAATTCCTGAATTCTCATTCGATTCACTTGACATTCGAATGTCCCCAAAACGTTGGAGCAAAACGTTGCAACAACGAAAGTGAAACGTTGTAGCGACGTTGTGGAAACGTCAGCAAAACCCAACATTTAAATGTTCACAAAACGTTGGAGCAAAACGTTGCAACAACGAAAGTGAAACGTTGTGGCGACGTTGTGGAAACGTCAGCAAAACACAACATTTGAATGTTCCCAAAACGTTGGAGCAAAACGTTGCAACAACGAAAGTGAAACGTTGTGGCGACGTTGTGGAAACGTCAGCAAAACACAACATTTGAATGTTCCCAAAACGTTGGAATAAAACGTTGCAACAACGAAAGTGAAACGTTGTAGCGACGTTGTGGAAACGTTAGCACAACCCAACCTTTGAATGGTCCCAAACGTTTCGACAACAAATGGTCACAAGTCATTATCACATTGCAATGACCTCTAAACATTCCTAAACCAATATCCCATTAAAAAATCCCATTAAAATCCCATATTTTGTCACCCTTTGCATTGTTGAAAGCAATTAATTCCATAACTTAATATTACCTCAATTTATATATACTAGGGCGTGCCCGCACGTACGTGCTCGCCCGTACGTGCTTGCAAAAAACATGCGTGCAAACAACAACAACAAAACTTTGAAACCACATGGCAGTAACGACCACAGAACCCCCCCTTCTATTTACATGCAATGGTTTGGTCCATTCGCAAAGCCAAAGCGAACGACCACAGAACCCCCCTTCTATTTACATGCAATGGTTCGGTCCATCCGCAGAGCCAAAGCGAACGACCACAGAACCCCCCTTCTATTTACATGCAATGGTTCGGTCCATCCGCAGAGCCAAAGCGAACGACCACAGAACCCCCCTTCTATTTACATGCAATGGTTCGGTCCATCCGCAGAGCCAAAGCGAACGGCCCGCGAGCACGGCGACCACACCCTGGGACCCACCCGTCCGATTAATTTCAAACCTTGAAAAGGCACATCCTCGGGTCCCCACCAATATACCTGGCAAGTTTCAAGTATATCGGACCGGTAGTTGTTGAGAAACAGCGGTCGCATACAGACAGACCGACACACACACCGAGATTACTGGAATTATAGATAGATAAAAATCCGATCTCATTAAAACCTTCAGACAAACCACTAGCATATATTATTCCTAGGACTAAAATCACCAGGACCATTATCAAACATTTATCAAAATATTAGGACCATCATCAAACCAATGAATGACTCAATCCTTTAATGACTCCATCCAAACCCAGACATTTTGAGTTCCGTAACTTTAATACTTCAAATTTTCCATTCCTTCCCTTCCTGATCCTTCGATGTAGGGATGGGTTCTTTTTAGGATCATGTTGCATCGAGCATTATTTTCCAAACAGTGTGACTATTAAGCCCACGCCAAAACCTCTGACATCCCACCATTAACACCTATTTTAAGCGTGCCGAATCAGTAAGCATCACCCCTTCTATGAGCCTCGACCAGAGGGTGGTTGTTACCCACAAATTTAGGTTGAGGTTGTTGACGAGTCGTTGACAACAGCCCGGATCCGATTGTTCAAAGTTTGAACTGAATCGGTCAGGATAAATTTTGCTAGCTGAACAGCTAGCAACGAAACGTCACCCGGTGACCTGGGTCTTCACCAAAATCCAATCATTTCGTCGTGCCACTCATGCTATTTATCTGGCAAATTTCGTCAAAAAAAAACAACAACACTGGTTCCGTGTCAGAATGGACATGAGGGACAATGAGGGACAGTGAGGGAGTGTTTTTTTTTTTTTTTTTTTTTTTTTTTTTTAATCCAATCTCCATCTTTCACAGTAATTCTGGACCGGCATGAGGTGGGATTGTCTGTCATGAATTTATTTGTTGATCGAACGAGTTTTAATTTGTCTAAATCCGACCAGTCGTTCCCAAGATATAAGCCTTTTTGTCGCAATACCATAATCAGGATAAATTTGGAACAGCCCTTAAACTAACACCAAGCAGATCAATTTTTATATTTAGGTTGAGGTTTCACACAAACTGGTTAACTAAATAATACAGAATTATTATTATTATTATATCTCCGCCTTGGTGACCAGTTTATGTTTTGTATCCCACTGATAGGCCGGATCTGGATTCGGACCTGAACCAAAATCCAATCATTTCGTCGTGTAGTGATGGACCTGGACAAAATTTGATGCAATTTTTTTCCCATCGCCATCTTTCATCATAATTCTGGACCGGCATGAGGGGGGGTTGTCTGTCATGAATTTATAGGCATGGCGGGAAAACTGAAAAAAAATTATTTATTTAAAACGGGTGTACACGATTGTACACGTGTACGGACGGACCTTACCGAACCGGCAAACAAGTCGCTTCATGCACATCAGTGGTGCGTTTCTTCGTGGCGCGTGTCAGAAGAATTACACAGCGCAGGAAAAATACGTATTTACAGAAATCGTTAAAAAAAACTCGGATAATCGCTAAAATCGTTGTGGCCGGTGTACCATATTGGAAATATATATATATATAAATATAATTCCGTTTCCCGGTTCCCTGTCGCTCGCCGAGCGCCGAGCAAGTCAAGTGCTTCGAACAAGTGCAAAAAAAAAGTAGTACTTTATACGTGTGCGGATGGGTAAACGAGTGTACCGGCCTTACACGTCCTGGAAGCAAGCGGTCGCAAGGTGCACACTTGCTCCGTTTGCTTCCAGGTCACAGTAAGGCCCTTTAATAACCAGCGCAAAAATACGTATTTACAGAAATCATTTAGAAAAAAACGAATAAATTGCTACAGTCGTTTATCGAAATCCCATTCGTTATGGCTCACGCCACCTATATCGCGGCATCGGTGCGCAAAGAAGCCCCAGACCACCTGCTCCCCCATGTATGTACACATAACTTCCAAGTTCGTAAATCATATTGGACTAAACAAGACACACTCACCTTTTACTTGCTTGTACAATTGATTTCAGCGGTGCCTCCATATTGTGGGAGAATTTCGTGTATGACTCACAGGACTCCAATGACCGGACTCAGGTTTACAAAAGGTCTGGTTTATTATTCACTTCATTCCATTTACCAAATAATACCGCATTATTCAATGGCTGAGATTAACTCTTTTCCATGGTCCTTTTCGTTCGGCTGATATTCTTCCGCAGCGCCGTACTCGTTCATTCCATCGTTCCGTCGGGCAGGGCTTCTGAGGACAAGTCTACTTTACTCAACGTTTGCTCTCGTTTATATCGCCCAAACTGGACTTAATCTCCTCTCCGCTAATGTCCCGAGGTCATGCATCGCACCGAGTCCTGGCATCAGCTCGCTCCCCTCCTGCTGTGATTTCCATTTACACAGCAGGGGGGGGTGCTCTAGCCTGGGGCCTTGACCAGGTGTTTCAAGAGATTACATTGTTCATACACATTCTGACACAAACTCGTCTTTAACAGAGTTTGCATGTAAAATGTATCTGCTTTGTTACCAGGTTAATTAATAAGTTACCAGGGCCAATCAATATGTTACACTGAGTTACACTTCCACAGGGTAAGCGCCAGGGAGGGCCTTCCCCAGGTTAGGGTAGAGTGAAGGAGCTAGGCAAGCTCGGGTGGCGACGTTCAGTGGCGGAGGTGCGCAGGTAAGTAGACCTGCTGGGAGAGCCACACGACCCAGCCCCGAAATTGTGCGAGGGCACAGATGGAAAAATGGGGGGAGTGAGACCCCAAAATTGGGAGAGCACCACAGTATGGGCAATGGGAATTGGTTTCTAGAACCACATAGTGTAATGATGGCCAATGGTTTGGCAGGGCAAGACCCCAGGTAGTTTAACTGTGTTAATGTCAATTAGAGTATAGTTAGGAGAAAATCTCTTCGCACCCTCCGCATCCACTCAATGAGGTGACAGGACTCCACACCAGGTTTTGGCAAATGTTTGGAATGAAAGACGCATCATGACGGAGTTTGACATTGTGTGCGATTCCATCCCTTCCTTCTTGGGAGGGATTGGTAACGAATTTGGTTTAGGGGAGATATGGGGGACGGGACAGTAGAGACGGAATTTGTAAATTGTGTAAATATGGGGAAGGGCAAGGGTAGTGTCGATGGACATGGGGGGTGACGTACGGCTGGGGACGAGCTTTCTCAGCTCGCTCTCCAGCACCCCTCATGTCGCATTGCCTTGTGATGATGTGTACCCTTGCGCCCTTGTCCCTCGGTAACCTCTGCTTTGTCTTCCTTCCCCACTCATGGACCATGGTCTTTTGTGCGAGGGGAGTGTGCAGGTGCCCTGAATTGTGCGGGCGCACTCTTGCTGCCTGCACCTTGCTGCCTGCCTGCCTGCACCGGCACACCCTATGGACCACACGTTCTGTGGCCTGGCACCTCTGCTGGTACAGACCATTGTTGCCAGCAGTATCTGGCTGGCGGACCACTGTTTTAAGTGGCATCGATGCCATGCAGGTGGACCACCTACGTTGGCCCTGCTGGCCATAAATTTAAAAAAGCGGACGCGGTTTGTGCCCTTTTTATTAAATAAGCCTTGTTGTGAAGAAGAAGAAGATCCATCGGCCAAGCCAAGATACATCGGCCCAGCAGCCAAGAGCAAGACGTCATCATTTATAACTTTGAAATGTGATGGCTGTGCATGTCGGGTGATGGTGCTTTTCCGACCGGAAGGAGCATTGGGACCCCCAGGATTCACGCCGGTCAGTCGCAGACAAGGGGATTAATCACCCCTTGGTAAGGGGAAAAGGGGCCGAAGTTGAGATCCGTAACAATTGGTGTCAGGAGCGAGATTCGGACCCGAAGTGCACTTAACGCACTCAAAATTACGAGTGGCCAAAATTTTATTTAATATTCTAAATTTTAAAATTGTGCCATGGATGATCAAGGCGATTGGGTGCCGGTAGGGGAGTTAGAGGGGGTAGAGTCGACCCTGGACCCCGGGGAGGCAGTGGGGGTAATGGAGGAGGAGAGCAATGAGGATGTGGTAGCGGGAGTTTCAGACGCACAAAATGGCGGCCTCGCGCATGAGGTTTCAGGCGCACAAAATGGCGGCGGCTCACACATGGCTGCGGCGGCCACGCCCGCTGCACCAATGGGGGTGGTCCAAATGCAGGCCCTCATGGAGCAATTTATGGCACAAATGCAGGCGTCCCTCAACCTGCAGGGGGACAAATCAAGGGCAGAAATCAGAGAAATGAGGGACGAAGCGAGGGGTACCAGTAGCCAAATCGGGGAGTTGAGAAATGACTTGGGAAACCAAATTGGGGGATTGAGAGACGAGTTAAGTAATATGGGAAATAAATTCGAGGGGTTAGACAATAAATTTGAGGGGTTAGACAATAGGTTGGAAGGGCTAGAAGGTAAATTAGGGGGCCAACTGAAGGAGGTGGGTAATCAAATTGGGGAAATGAAGGAGGGGTTAACGGGGTTGGAAAATAGAATGACTGCCCAGGAGAACCAGATGGAAGGGGTGAAGAATGTGTTAGGGGGGTTATAAAACACCATGGAAGGCAAATTGAGGGAAATAGGGGAGCAATCCACCCGGGAAATTAAACAGATGGGGAATCAGATAGAGGAGGTGAAAATTGGGTTAGAAACCAAATTGGATGCCCAGAGGAATGATTTGGAGCAGGTGAGGGTGGCATCTACCAAAGAGATGGGAGAAATGGGGGAGGAGATCAGACGAGGTGTGGGCGAAGAGGTCGCGGGGGTATGCGAGGAGGTAAAGCGGGGTGAGGAGTGTATGGAGAAAGAGGTGAGAAATGGGACGGCAAAGTTACAAGGTGGCATAGAGGAGTTGACGCAGGGGGTGGGGCAGCTGACAGTGGGACAAAAGGAATTAGGGGAGCAAGTGGAGAAGAACACTGCGGTAATCGGGGGGTTGGAGGCGACACAGAAAGAAATAAAAAAGGAACTTATAGCGACAAAGAGGGAATGTCAGATGGTACATGAGGGACTGACAAAGAGGTTGGACGAGGTGACAGAGGCAATGGAGACGAAAGAACGGGAAGTAAGGACGCACATAGAAACGACCAAGGTGGCATTAGAGGTAGAAATTGAGGAGGCGCACCGGGAAATAAAAGAGGTGAAACAAAAATTAGAGGAAGTGGAAGAGGGGTGAGTGAAATTAAGAAGAGACGAAGGGAAACTAAGAGAGAGATAAAGGAGGAGGGGATGGAATGTGTACAAGGTCTGTGCTCAAATCGTGATGATGTGCTTACTGACCAAATAAAGAGTTTGCAGGTGGCGGAGGAGGAGCGAAGACGAGGTGCCGAGGTGAGTGGCGATATAATCGGAAATGTATATGGTGTGAGGGGAGATTCAGTGGGCTTGGGTGTTGGTGTAGACCCGGGTGTTCGTGAGAGACCAATGGTGAGGTGTATGACTGGTCCGGAGTGTATGGAAAGAGGAGGTGTGCAAGGAGGTCTGACTATGGGGAGTGCGAGGGGTATTGGTGAACAAGGGTGTGCAGGTATGGAGTGGGTACCGGGTTGCGGAGGGGCGACCCAGGCATCGACACCGACAGGGGTAGTGTTTAGAGGGACGGGGGATGCACGGGAGCCCCCCGGGAATAGTGTACTGTGGGGCCCGAACGGTTCGGCCCCGCCCTGATCCCGCAAGGAGTGACGCAGGGGTCCGGCCTTCGGGCGCCCACAAGGTCCCACTCGCGCCGTATGACGGCAAGAGTGATCTGAGGGCGTACCTAGCGCAGTTTGAATACGTGTGTAGAGGCAATGGTTGGAATCCGGACGAAGGTGGAGTACACCTTGTGGGGGCACTGCACGGCGCGGCGGCGGAGGTGCTGACAGCTTTACCACCGGGTGCTCTCACCCTGTCAGCTCTTTGCGAGGCCTTAATTAATAGATTCGGCATTGAACAGCAAAGCGAGCTTGTTAAAGCTCAGCTTGCTCAGCGCAAACGCAAGCCCCAGGAGACCATCGGGGAACTTGCCCATGACATTCGCCGCGCAGTCGGAATCGCACACGCGTACATGGCAGTGAGTTCCCAGGAAAGCCTGGCGCTGGATCACTTTATCCAGGCTCTTCCGGATCTGCAGCTCCGACAACAGCTCGCCATGTGGCGTCCGCAGACCATGAGCCAGGCGGCCGACGCTGCAGCCCGTTGGGAAGCAGCGAGGCCCCTGGCCCGGGGACGCGAGCGCCACGCAGTGGCGGTGCGTCGGGTAGGGCCCGTGATGGGTGGCGGCCCCCCTAGGGGGCCTGCCCCCGAAGGGGGCCCTGACCTGGAGAGCATGGTCCGGAGGCTGGTGGATCGGCGCCTGGTGGGACCTGGACCATGGCAGGCGGCCCCAGCGGTGGCACCTGGTGGGCCATGACAAAGTACACCAATTCGGACATTCAGGTGGGGAAATTTGGAATACCGGAGGCAAGCACCTTACCAGGTGAGGTGCTATAATTGTGCTCGGCTGGGTCACCGCGCGTGGGAGTGTCGAGCCCCACGCCGGGACGGTCCCCGCCAGCCGATGCCCTCAACTCCGCCCCGTATCGATCGGCCTAGCCGACCTCAGACACCCCCCCCCGCCCCCCCCGCCCCTCCGCCAGAGCCCGGGAAACTAGAACGTGCCGGACATGCAGGGCGGTGTTCGGCAGTAGGGGATGGAGAGGAGCCCTCATTGACGCGACATTGTGGCCAAATTGGAAAAGGTAGCCTCGCAATTCGATGCAAAATTGCCGGCGTGGGGGTAGACGCCGTTGTGGACACGGGAGCCAGCGCCACGATCATCAGCCCCGTGATCCTTAATTCGAGTGCAGACAGCTGGGATAAAATCCAGCGTCTGGAAAATCATAGTTTGCAGCTGGCTACCGGGTCAACGGCTCTGATCATAGGGCGTGGTTTTGTGACCCTCATGTTGGGATCGGTAAAGCAAGAGATAGAGGTTTGGGTGGCGGAGGTGTGCGACCCATGCTTAATAGGGTTGGATTTGTTGACTGCCAGCGGTTGTAAAATCGACTTGTGCCGGGGGATCCTGCAAGTGGGAGTGGAAGAGCTACGATTGGAGGGGGTGAGCACGGCCGAGAGGGTGGAGCTGGAGGCTCCTGAGGCCGTGACAATCCCTCCGGGGGCCGAGGCCATAGTGCCGGCCCGATGGTCAGCTCGCCCCACATGGCAGGAGTCCTGCGGCCTGGTCGAAACGGTGGCAGCGCGATCCATACCTGGTTTAATCATGGGCCGCACCCTTGAAAAACGGAAGGGCCTGTGGTGGCCGTCCGAGTAATTAACATTAGCACAGAACCACACACTATAGTGAGGGGCACGAAGGTAGCTGGCTGCACCCCAGTTAGAGAAGGGTCAGTGAGGGGCGAGAACGTCAAGCCGAGCCGGCCCCAGGGGGAGCCTTCAATAAATAGTAGGAATTGACCTGATCCCATTTGCGAGATGGTAAATCCTAGTAGCGTAGAGTTGGGAGGTACCCAGAGGGAGGCCTTACACAAACTGGTTGGATCCCATTTGGATCTCTTCTCCTTGTCCCCCGAGGATATTGGACGTATGGGCCTGGTGAAACATCAGATCCACACCGGTGAGGCCCGGCCTATTCGTCAGCCCGCCCGACGGCTCCCCTGGAGCAAGAGGGCGGAAGCTGACGAGCAGGTTGAAAAGATGCTCGATGCAGGCGTCATCGAGCCCTCGGGAACTCCCTGGATGTCACCCGTTGTGCTTGTAAAAAAGAAGGATGGGACCACGCGTTTCTGCGTGGACTATCGCCAGCTATATATCGTGACACTCAAGGACTCATATCCCCTGCCAAGAATTGATGACACCCTCGATGCCGTTGCTGGTTCAAATTGGTTTTCAACTTTAGACCTCAAGAGTGGGTATTGGCAGGTGGAGATGGATAGGACAGGGAAGGAGAAAACGGCATTTTCCACAGGTAAGGGGCTGTATCAGTTCACTGTGATGCCGTTTGGTTTGTGTAACGCCCCCGCCACCTTTGAGCGATTAATGGAACATGTACTAGGCGGCATGCCATGGCAATCATGCCTGGTATACCTGGATGACGTCCTAGTACATGCCAAGACATTCCCCCAGGCTTTAGCTAATTTGGACCAGGTGTTCGGGTGCCTCAGACAGGCAGGGTTGAAGCTGAGCCCGAGTAAGTGCACCTTGTTTGCAAGAGAGGTGGCCTATCTAGGTCACGTTATCGGCCGTGAGGGGTAAAAACGGACCCAGGCAAAATTACAGCGGTAGAGGAGTGGCCCGCACCACGTACCATCAAGGAGGTGCGGGGATTTTTGGGACTCTGCTCCTACTACCGGCGCTTTGTGGCGAAATTTGCGGAGTTGGCCCGTCCCCTCCACCGGCTTACGGAGAAGGGGACGCGATTTAATTGGACAAGGGAGTGCCAAGAGGCCTTCCGAAAATTGAAGGGGTGTTTGACATCCGCACCCCTTCTAGCTTACCCCACTAGTGACGGGACATTTGCCCTGGACATGGATGCAAGTCAGGAAGGATTGGGCGCAGTTTTGTCTCAGACACAGGAGGGCGTGGAGAGAGTGAGGAGAGGGTTATTATAGTCGGGCCTTAAGTAGGCCCGAACGAAATTATTGCGTAACCCGCAAGGAACTATTGGCTATGCTGGCTGCCCTGAACCATTTCCACCCGTACCTGTACTTGCGGAAATTTTTGGTTCGAACTGACCGTTCCTCCTTGCAATGGCTCCTTCGGTTCAAGGAACCGGAGGGCCAAATTGCAAGGTGGTTGGAAAAGTTGCAGCAGTACGATTTTAATGTGACCCATAGGGCCGGGAAGGCCCATGGTAATGCTGACGCACTCTCTCGGCGTCCTTGTCTGGGAGAAAACTGTAAATTTTGTGCGAGACACGAGGAGAGGGAGCAATTGGGCGATTCTGCCCCGATCCTCGTCATCCGGGCAACCCGGGTGAAAGGGCCAATTTTGCCACTAACCGCAGACGAGGAATTTGGAACTTTGGCGTGGGGCACGGCCCAGCAGGAGGATCCCATCCTGGGACCGGTGTACAAATGGGTCAAATTGGGGCAAAGACCTAAGGGGGAAGAGGTCACCCCCCTCGGGGCGCAAACCAAGGCGTATTGGGCTCAGTGTCAGACCCTGGAATTGAAAGACAACATCTTGTATCGCAAGTGGGTGGAGGTTCCCTCTGAGAGAACTTCCTGGCTGGTGATAGTCCCTGACAAATTTAAGAACGTCATATTACAACAGGTGCATGGTACCCGCTCCGGCGGCCATTTGGGCAGGACAAAGACTACATCTCGGGTCCGCCGGAGGTTCTATTGGGTTAATATGGGGCGCGACATACAGGACTGGTGTCGGAGATGCGACGCCTGTTCTGCCAAAAAGGGACCAGCACGGAGGATGAGGGCCCCCTTTCAATTACATCAGGTAATTATTCCACAGGAGCTGCACACCGACCAGGGACGAAATTTTGAAAGCCAATTACTAAAAGATGTGTGCAGACTCCTGTCAATTCGGAAAACACGGACCATGCCCTTGCGGCCACAATCTGACGGGATGGTGGAAAGATTCAACAGAACATTGATCCAACAACTGGCATTGTTCACCACCACCCGTCAGGATGACTGGGACGAACATCTCCCGTACTTGTTAATGGCCTACCGAACCAGCCAGCATGGGGCCACCGCATGCAGTCCAGCGTTGCTTATGTATGGGCGGGAGTTGCGGGCTCCCGCCGACTTGCTATGCGGTCCCGTGCCAGAGACCACAGATATCCCGCCGAGGGAGGGTTATGCACGTCACCTGGAGGAAGGCATGGAGAGGGTCCATGCCTTCGCCCGCCGCCAGCTCCATCTGGCGGGGGCCAAGATGAAGCGCAGGTACGACCACCGGAGCCAGGGGAGCCAGTATGCTCCGGGGATGAAGATTTGGTTCTTTAATCCCTGGAGGCGGAAGGGTAGGTGCCCAAAACTCACCTCTCCCTGGCAAGGCCCGGGAGTCGTCCTGTCGCAAGTCTGTGACGTGGTCGTAAAGATCAAAATGGGGCCACGGGCCCTCCCTCGGATCGTCCATGCCGACCGTATAAGACCTTATGCCGGCGAGCAGGCGCCCTCGTTGATCGCCTCGGCTCTAGATGCCGAGGCAGGACCCAGTACCTCTTGCGAAGGAGGCTCGTAGTGTCAGAGGACTGGGGGGTGATTGTGGGACATGCCCGATGTGGTGGGATGGCAACTCTGCCATCCCTCACAACACGGGGCACATGAGCACTAGCTATGGGGTTATGGCAGTGAAAACTAGCCCGGGAGGGTGTGGATAAAATGATAGGCATCTAGAGAAGATTGACCATAGATAACTGGAGATTTAAGTCGCGACATTATACCTGTAGAGGGGACAGAGAGAGTAGGGCAGTTGGATTATAACGACGAGGGAGCGCAATAGTATAAGGGGCGACTGGGAAGCGCGAGTTTCAGAGAGGAGTAGTTAGATCAGATGATGCTGTGTGTGTGTGTGTAAAAGTGTATTCAGTAGCGTATTGTGAAAAGTGTGGGTGAGTGTATTGTATTGAATGAAGAAGCCTGGGAGGAAGGAGGGTGCAGGAGGCACCAGGTGTGATTGCACAGGTGTGCAAGTGAACAGGTGTATGGAGCAGTGTATGAGTGAGTAATGGTGATTGTGTGTTGTGTTGACCGAATGGTCCTGGAGGAAGGAGGGTGCAGGAAGCACCAGGTGTAGGAGTGATTGCACAGGTGTGCCAATACAGGTGAGCATGGTTGAATGAAATAAATGGTCTGGAATATATGGAGTATGGAATGGATGGTGTGGAGTGAGTATGGTGGAAACTGTGGAATGGATGGTGTGAAGGTGTGTATGGGGAGGATGGACCCCATCACGAATACCCGGGGAGGGTAGTTTAAGAGTTAGGTAGAGGGTAGAGGTAAATTGTGGTTGGATATTGGCATCTGTGGTGCATGTGGAAGAATGGTGTTTGGATGGGTGCATTAGTGACATGGAAATGGCTGGGCGTGTGGCCTGTTAGTGTGTGTAGTTGAATGGGCACTCCGCCACTGTGAGGATGTCGGCCAGGTGAGGCCGCAGGTGGGCTCTGGGAGCCAGTAGAGTTGTTCAGTGGGGCCCGAGGTTCCAGAGGACGGACCCGGGTAGCCCAGAGCCAGAGAGGGCACCGAGGGGGTAAGCGCCAAGGAGGGCCTTCCCCAGGTAGATAGGTTAGGTAAGGAGCAGGTAAGCTCGGAGGCACCTGCAGTGGTGGAGGTGTGCAGGTGGGTAGACCTGCTGGGAGAGCCACACGACCCAGTCCTGAAATTGTGCAAAGGCACAGGGAGTTGAACCGGGGGAGTGAGACCCCAGATTAATGAAGCACCACAGTTTGGTCAATGGGAATTTGGTTCTTAAAACCGCATAGAGTAAGATGGCCAATGGATTGGCAGGGAAAGACCCCGGGTAGTGTAAAGTGTGTTAATGTCATTTAGAAGGTAGATAGGATTGAAATCTCCTCGCACCATCTGCATCCACTTACCTGAGGCGACGTAACTCCACGCCGTGCCATGGTTTGTTGTTTTTATTATTTTTGTGCAGAGGTTTTGGAAATGTGAGACGCATCACGACGTGCGTGTGACATTGTGCTGGATGTTCCATCTCTTCCTCCTTAAGAGGGATTGATGATGAATTGGTGATGGCAAATTTTGGATTAGTGGGATTGCTACGAATTTGGTATAGGGGAGATATGGCGAAGACGTGACATTAGTGACGAATTGGTAAGGGTGTAGATTTTGTAAATACGGGGGTAAGGGGCAAGGGTAGAACAGGTGACGGGTGGGGTGACATACGATAGGGACGAGCTTTTCTCCGCTCAGTCTTCAGGCGCACCTCACCTTGCATTGCCTTCGTTGATGTGTACCCCTGTGACCTTACCCCTCGCTAACCTGTCATCTCTGTCTTCCTTCCCCGACCCGAGGATCGTGCTCTCTGGGCACTGAGGGGAGCGTGTGGGAGTCCGCCATTGTGTGCCCGAATCCCCGCAACCAGCTGCCTGCATCCACGCACCACTTATGGACCACAGTCTGTGGCCAAGCATCACTTATGGACCACAAGCTTTGTGGCATGGCCCCTCTGCTGGGACCGGCCAGGTTGGCCAGAGGAAGATCTTGCTTGCGGACCTCGGTGAGGTGGCACCAAGCCCACAGGTGAACCACCCATAGTTGGCCCCCTGTGGGCCATAAATAAAAACGGACACGTTTTGTGCATTTTTCATTTTTATTATTGCAAATAGGCCGCAAGCAAGAAGAACATGAAGAATGACAACATCTGGAAGAACATCGGCCAGCAGAGGGAGCCGAAGAGCAAGACCACCAACAGTGTGTTTGTTTTATGGAACTGAGGTGATGGTGCCTTTTGGTGCTTTGGTGTGATGGTGCTCTTTATTGGTGCTGGTGCGTCGATGCAGTGCATGCTGTCTCCTCCCCTCCCACAGGATTTTCTTTTTGTTCCCAAAAGAAAAATAACAGGTCCTGGGTTGCTTTGTAAATACAATTAACGTCACTTGTAAATAATGTTCCCCACCGTTCATGTATAGTTTGAAAACCAATTCCGTAATTCGGTTAATTGTGGGTGTGAATCTGTTAGGTAGGGTGCAATGCAGCAGAGGGACATACTTATTTGTGTTTTAAAACTGTCACACTCAGGGTCAGATTAATTGTAGAGGGAATTACACCTACGTGCCACACTAAGTTAAAGTTTTATAGGCCCGGGACGTGCCTGGAGGATGAGGGTGCAGTGTAACGGATTTGAGAATCCTGTAGTTTTTGTAAATATCACCCTCTGTAAATAGTAATTCTTGTAAATACCTTCGTTTTGTGTGAAAGATCAAAGGTCGTCCTTTTAGTTAGTCCATCGCATGCACTTAGAAAATCATAGACCTCTCTATAGTTATTTCTTATTCTGTGTTCTAGTTTAAGGCTCTGTTTCCCATTAATTGACTCTGTATTGCACCAAATCCACTAAGGTAGAATCCCCTTTCAATTGCCCCAAATCCCCTTTCAATGGCCAACCGCATTGCCAATCGAATTACCAACTGCATTCGCCCTCCATTGAACACGCGGTCAACTCGGGGAAGAAAGGCATGTCTCTACCTCGTCATCAGAAAGAGGAGTGAGCCAGCCCCGATCAACCAACCAAGGATGAGGGGTTTGGACTGAGAGGGCGGAGAGAGAGCGTTCGAGGAGGTTCGCGAAAGTTCCATGGGCGTGGTTATATAACCCGTCGCGCGGAGCCCCCCACCGCAGCAGTCCACCGGAGCTCAGTTGAGAGAGTTCAGTTGAGGAGGAGAGAGTGAGTTCTGGAGAGGAAAGCGCATAACCAAGGAGCACAAGGCGAATGAGAATCGGCACGCCCTGCTCACGATACCAACCAGCACTCTGAGGAACAACAAGTGCGGGCACGCGAACCTCGACGTGCCGCGGTCCTCGGATCTCCCTGTCGCCCGTTCTGTGAACCAGAGTGCGAGAAGTCGGAGCTGTCACCTCCAGCCCTGCCGTTTGCACAGACCTGAACCTTCTCATCCCTCCACCCATTCCTGCCATTCCATCCTTTTGTGTACGTGAGTTTGTTTTGTGTGTCTTGTCCCTGGGAATAAGTTAAGCTTGTATAAGTAGAATTGCACTGTGTCTTTCTCTTCTGTAAATTGCTTTCGTTTTCTTTCCTTCTCCTTGGTTTCTTTGGTTTTGTACAATAGTTAGTAATAAATACCTGTGTTCTTCCTACCTTCGTCTTCTTCTTCATGCTCGTCCGATCGTCTTTGTGATTTCCCCCATTGAGTACCTGTGGCGCGATTTCGGCCAACGCTTCAGAATCGGGTTAGTGACTGTTAATAGCTCGAACTCCGGGTTGCTAAAACCGCTCGGCAATTGGAACATCTAAAACCGTGGTTCGAGCGGGAGTCCCTCCCCTGCTTCGCGGTCAGGAGTGGCACTCAGGTCCTTGGGACTTTTCGTTGACCAAATACCATGGCTGCTCCCGACCGGAAGGAGCGTTGGGACCCCAGGATTCACGTCGGTCAGTCGCAGACAAGGGGATTAATCCCCCCTTGGTAAGGGGAAAAGGGGCCGACGTCGAGATCCGTAACAATATACACACAAACGCACACAAACATACACACACGTACACACACACACACACACACACACACACACACACACACATACACCCTCACATACACACAAACACATACACACACACATACACACACACACACACAAACACACACAAACACATATACACACACACATACACACACATACATATATACATGCTGACACACACACATACATACACACACCAAACTCCCCAAACATAAATGTGCATGTTATCCCAAAATTCAAAGTGACCTGTGCTTTGTACAGGTGAGCAGCAGGTATTGAAGCTCAGCTTTAATCAAATTAGCAAGGAATAAAGAGTAGTCAGATTTATCAGCGTTGAATGGCTTGGTGATGCCACCGGTTGGTGACATTTCCATCACATTCGGCCATCCCAAGCCGATGTAGGATGTGTATATAATTCGTGTTCAGTTAAATGATCCAAGCTGCAGTTTTTGCGAAAATTGATAAAATTGGCTCTTAGGTCATACAGGAAAGAAGACGTTTGTATGGCTTAGATTTTAGCGATCCAAGTGATTTGTCTGAAGAAGATTTGAATGTAAATTGATTATCAAATGATAGTAGTGGTACGGAAGATGACGGTTGTAAATAATAAAATGCTGCATTCCCTGCAGGAACCAGTGCAACCAACTTTTGCATGGCTTCCTCTGTCATCCAGAGGAAGGCCAAGGGCTATGTTTTGAATTATTTTTTTAAATCAGATTGCATCTTGTACTTATACACGGCCTGCATTTTTCCCCGGCCGTGATCGAGTAATATGTTTTGTGAAGATCATATGTTGAGGTTATACAGTGGCCTCCATAAGTATTGGAACAGTGAAGTCAAATTTGTTATACAAGCAACGGTACCCGCCCTATGGGCGGGCCTTCAATTGGGAAGCCCAAATGAAAAGGAAAAATATCAGAAATTGAAGGCTTTTTTTATTTTCAACAATTCATATAGACATTTATTGAATCATATCACATGCAAATCATCAAAAACAGTACATGGCGCCCATTTTCAAAAAAGATTGAATTCTGCAAAACGGAAGCGGCCGCTACACGTCTTTCTCAGTCGCACGTTTAAGCCTTAGTCACATATGATGCTGCCGCCGCACGGTTCTGCGGTCTGCGGTTTGTAGATGGGATTTTTACAAATTGTACGGCTTTGCGGGCTGCGGCAGCAGTGTTCACAAATGTTACGGGATCCGCACGGCAATCGTGTATATAAGGCGCGGCTCTGCGTACATTAGGATTTATTTCCAGATTTCAAGATGCCACCACAAGGGAGTAAAGTGAAAAAGAGGAAAGCGAAGAAGTTTGTGGAGGCACAGGACAGACAGAGAGAAGAGTTTGAAGACGGGGAACAACATAGAGAAGACTCACACTCACAGTTCAAAGTCCTAGTAGTCAATCACAGTACACAGTTCAGAGTCCTAGTAGATGCGATGTTAATAAAATTCTTTCAAACTAGAGTAAATTGTTATGTTGTCATGGGTTAAAATGAAATACATATTGCCTTTTAGAAACTAAACCTTTTCAAAGTCAATCATTATCATTTTAAATACTAAATATTGAAAACTTAAAAAGAAAATATTAGAATTTCCCCCAAAAAATTAAATAAAATTTAAAAAGACTTAACTAGAGGGGCACTCGTTTAGCCGGTCGCGAAATCCGGATCGTCAGTCGTAAAGCTAAAAACGGAACTTATGTCGAAGAACCTTTACCAGAGTGTATACTCCTGAAATATTAGGATCATATCTGTTATATTCACATCAGGATTGTATTCCAAAACGTACCCTTGAAATGTTAATAAATTTACTGTCAGATCCAGAAGAAGATCCAGATGAGGATGAAATATACGTCGAGTCTAGCTAACCAAAGGATGAATATGCACATGGAATAAGAAAGAGGTCTGACAAGTGATGGAAGAGGAAAGAGCAAAAAACTGAAAAAAGTGCCGATCTCGCAATGTTAACGAAACGTTCAAACGTCTGGCAAATCCGGATACTGACCCGGATCATCACCAAAATCTAATCGTTTCCAGGAAGGCCACAGGCGAATGTTTCTTGAAAATTTCGAGAAGATATCTAAAAAACTGTGGCCTGTAGAGTGGTAACAAACAAACAAACAAACTAAAAAACAAACAAACAAACGAACGAACAAACCTAGAAGGAAAACTCTTTATTATTATGACATGGAAAACTCTTTATTCATATGACATATAGACATCTTCACCAATAATTTTTATTGTCTCGATATAAACAAAGCATAACACTAGTCACTCACAGTACACAGTTCAAAGTCCTAGTAGTCAATCACAGTACACAGTTCAGAGTCCTAGTAGTCGTAGTTCAGGGCCGCCTCTTGCCAGGGTACGCTGCCAGCTTCGCTGCAGTAGTAGTACTTGAGTGAGTTCTAGGCACACCAAACAGGGTAAAAACCATGAGGTGACCTTGAGGTCACCTCACGGCAACCGTACAGTGACCTTGCGATACTACATGCGGTGGGGTTGCAGCCTACGGCCTTGCGATTTCCGAAACAAAGTTTAATGTCAAATTTAAAAAATCGTAAGCCCCTGCGACGAGCAAAAAACCGTGCGATCGCCTCACGGCTACCGTATCTACCGTGCAGCCACCGCACAGTTATGGCAATTTTGGGGACTTACGGCCGCCGCCAACACGCCGCAGGCCATTTGTGACCGAGGTATTATGTGTGAAGAGTGCGCGCCGAATCTGTAACACGGATGAGGCCGCTACACCTGTTTCTCAGTCGCTTTGTACATGCTGCCATGTTACTTCGGAGCTGCACGTTTATATAGGAAGAGTTCGTCAGGAGTCGATCTACTCTCTCGTGGTACGTAGAATAAACAGTATTTGTAGAATTTCAATAAAAACCACATCACTGTTCATATCGGTAAATATTATTCCATCGTGTTTGGAAAAACTGGAAAATTGAAAAATTTGAAAAATCGGAAATTGGAAAAATAGGAAAAATATTGGAAAAACAATATAGCCTATTTTACTCCAGGAGGTCCCAGGATTACCCACCCCAAATTTGGTTGGGATCGGTTCAGCCGTTTTTGCGGTACCTGGGAACAGACGGACAGACAGACAGACAGATAGACATTTGGTGAATTATAGTAAGATACCATTAATATAACAAAATACAATGTTTCAAACACTCATGATGTGAATAAATACAGACTCCGATATGACGTGATAACCAATACAGACGAAACTGCCCGTGAAAAAGGGCGGATACGAAACACTTCATGCAAATGGGAAATCATAATTGTATTGAGAAATTTATGAAGCATCCCACCAACCTTATATTAGGACTTTATGTGTTTCTAAGTTTGTATCTTGGTAGATTATTTTGCGGATTTGTATTAAACCTATGGAGAGTTCGTGCCTTCTCTACATAGGAAGTCTGAGCGACTTCGTGATTATTGTGTTTGACAGGATAACACAGTGGGAGTGCAATTTTGAAAGAGTTAAATTGAGTGTAGTGTGTTGCGAGTAGGAAATAGTGAAAACGAGTAGATGAGAAGTGCTGCTACAAGTGGATAGAGTGAAAATGAGTGTAAGAGCTGCCCTGCTGTGAGTGAGACTGAATGATTAATGCTGTTAGTTTGACTAACGATTTCAACAGCTTGGGTAAAAAGATCACGATGAATGAGATTCTTGAGCAAAATGTCCTGTGCTGCCGGTGATGGGTTTTCCATGTATTTCCTCTCCACGGATGGAATTTCCAGTGGGAGAGCGACAGAAAATATCGTGGAAAGGGAGCTGAAGAGTTGGACATAAATTAAGAGTTTGGTGCTTGCTGAGGATTATTCACACAAAGCATTGCTTTGAAAATGTGAAGTAGGAAACAGATAATAGAATAATAGTACAGAACAGCACTCCGATAGTATAGTAACCTCTGAGCTGTTTCCTCTGTGTTCAATTCCCGACTTAAAGTCCTTGCACAAACTTTTAAATTGGTGCTTCAGAAGCAGATTGTTGCACTTACAGACAGAGCTGTCCCTTGACTACAATGTTAGGCTTGTCTTCGTGTCTGCACAGACTGAAGTGGAAGTTAAGGATCTCGATCACAATATCATTTGAATATATTAGACCATCGTATGAGCTGCTTACCTCCCTCAAGGAGGATGTAGAGATGAGCCAAACTTGAGAAAAGTTTTGAGTTCTTGTAAGTTCTAGCTCCAGTAGCTTTCGAGTTCGTGGAGTAATCTTTGCGTGAATTAAGTTTATATTGATTGCACACATTAGCGAGGTCGTACAAACTTAGTTCGTGAAGCTTTTAAACTCCAATCGCATTTAGAGGAAAACTATATTTATCTGTCCCAAGTAGCTGTCAAGACAGTTAAGATATTTTTTGGAATAATTGCCTTTCTCATGGTCATGAGCAACAAAGTTTATTAGCGCAAAAAACTAAAACCAAATCACTAACTTATCACATCAGGAGGCCAAGGCACAGCTAGGGCTTCACTGCTATTTATTTCACGACAGATAAGTTGGTGATCTCATTTGCTTCCACTGACTATTTTTTGTCATTCATTCATTCATCTTACTTCTGCTCTCTGCTTTGAATTAAGATAATGAAACAAGCGTTTTCAAACAACAACAAAATGAGAGTGCTGTGAACATCGCCACATCATTACAAACCAATTCTCTGACATCTTTCTTTCGCATCGACTGGAACATTTCCATCCTATACCGAATAGATTCACAAGGATGCATTTCGATCCCAAAATTGAAAAGAATTCAAGCTCAATTTAAAAAGTAAGCGTGCACCATATTGGGGTTTTTTTTGCAAGTCTCTTGTGGAGTTCGGGTAAAGAAGGCTGGAGGATGGTGTGTGCAGTGAGTAAATAGTTTGTAGGGCATGGGTCAGGAAGTGAGAATGGTGGGCAAGTAATGTTTGTTGTAAGTCAGATAGCGGGAAGTCGCTCATCTGCTCTGCACTATGAACATGTTTGCTCTGTTTATAAAGCATGCGATCTGAAAGGCTCCTTCCCCGACAATCTTCAGGAATCCTATATGCCAGTGTAACATGTGCTACTACATTTTCCCATGTTGATTTCAAACATTAGTCTGACAGAGCCGCTGTTTCTCATTGCTCACCACAGCTCATCCTCTGGTGTACAGAAGACTTTTTCTGTCTGAAACGGACTGCCTTTCTGCCAAGAATAGGCATCTGTCAACATGGTGAAGACAATGTCTCCTTTGTTATCACCACCAAGTCTGTTACCAAAGCATACATGCTTTTCTCTCCAGAACCTGCCATTTTAGAGTATGTTCAAGGGTTTGGTGATATCCTTGTGTATGTTTGTCTGAATTGTGAGTGAGTTGCTTTGTCTTAAAGCCTTAAGGGATAAGCATGCCATTAGGATGGCATGAACCAGCTTCAAAAACAATATGGGTATATATATATATATATATATATATATATATATATATATATATATATATATATATATATATATATGGAACGGACCCGAAGCGCGCTTAACGCGCTCAAAATTACGAGCTGCCGAAATTTGTTTTGTTTTACAAAACCCGAATTTTGAAATTGCGCCATGGATGGTCAAGGCGGCGGGATGCCGGTGGGAGAGATAGATGGGGTGGAATCGACCCAGGACCTCGGGGAAATGTATGTGGAGGAAAGGGAGGAGGAGAAAAATGGCAATGTGGTTGAGGAGGTTTCAGGCACGCAAAATGGCGCTCTCGCGCACGTGGTTACGGCGGCACCAAATTTAGCGGCGCCCGTGACCGTAAGAGCACCAAATTGCGCTGCGCACGTAGCCGCGGCGGCCGAGCCCACGGCGCCGATAGACATGAACCTCTTTCTGATTCAACTCACGGCAAGCATGGAGAAGCTAAATGATAAGATGGAGGCTCAGGGTGAGCGAATGAGGGACGAAGCGAGGGGTACTAGTTAGCAATTAAGAGCCGGGTTAAACAATATGGGAAATAAATTTGAGGGTTTAGACAAGAAATTTGAGAGTAAATTTGAGGGGTTAGACAATAAATTTGAGGGGTTAGACAATGGGATAGAAGGGGTGAAACATGGGTTAACGGGGGTGGAAAATAGAATGGCTGCCCAGGAGAATCAGATAGAGGGGGTGAAAGATGGGTTAATGGGGTTAGAAAACACAATGGACGACAAATTGCGGGAAGTAGGGGAGCAATCCGCCCGGGAAATCAAACGGATGGGGAACCAGATAGAGGAGGTGAAAATCGGGTTAGAAGGTAAATTGGATGCTCAGAGGGATGAATTGGGACAAATGAGGGTGGCATCTACTAAGGAAATGGAGGAGATGAAGGAGGAGATACGACGAGGTGTAAGCGAGGAGATCTCAGGGGTACGTGAGGAGGTAAAGCGAGGTGAGAAGCGTATGGAGAAAGAGGTGAGAAATGGGACGGCAAGGTTATAGGGGGGAATAGAAGATCTGACGGAGGAGGTGGAACAGCTGACGGTGGGACAGACGGAGTTAGCGGAGCAGGTACAAAAGAACACTGCAGTACTAGGAGGGTTAAAAGCGACACAAAGAGACATCAAGGACGACTTGATAGCGACGAAGAGGCAATGTCAGATGGTACGTGAGGGACTGACAACGAGGTTTGACGAGGTGACAGAAGTAATGGAGACGAAGGACCGGGAGGTGAGGACGCACATAGAGACGGTCAAGGTAGCGTTAGAGGAAGAGATAGAGGAGACGCACTGGGAAATAAAAGAGGTGAAGCAAAAATTAGAGAAGGTGGAAGAGGAGGTGAGTGAAATTAAGAAGAGACGAAGGGAAACTGAGAAAAAATAAAGGAGGAAGTAATGGAATATGTGCAAGGTCGGTGCTCAAATCGTGATGGTGTGCTCGCTAACCAAATAAAAAGTTTGCAGGTGGCGAAGGAGGTGCGGAGACGAGGTGCCAAGGTGAGTGGCGATATAAGAGGAAATGTATATGGTGTGAGGGGAGCTTCAGTCGGCTTGGGGGTTGATTTGGACCCGGGTGTTCGTGAGAGGCCGCTGGTGAAGTGTGTGACAGGTACGGTGTGCGAAGGAAGAGGTGTGCGAGAATGTCCGACTCTGGGGTGTGTGAGGAAAAAGTGCGTGCCAAGGAGTGAGTGTGCTGTCGAGAGTGAGTTGGTCGTAGCGCGTGTGCGAGGGGGCACATGGAAGCGCGGAGTGGGGAGTGTTACAGAGGATGTAACGAGAGAGTGTACACCTGTGGTGAGTGTTACGGAGGAAGTAACGGGAGAGTGTGCGCAAGAGGATGCACGAGAAAGGTGTGTAACGGACGGGTGCATGGGGAAAAAGTGCGCTGTCAAGAGTAAGGGAGAATGCACGCCTGTGGTGAGTGTTACAGAGGGTGTAACGGGAGAGTGTGCGCAGGAGGATGCGCGAGAAAGGTGTGTAACGGACGGGTGCATGGGGAAAGAGTGCGCTGTCAAGAGTAAGGGAGAATGCACGCCGGTGGTGAGTGCTACAGAGGGTGTAACGGGAGAGTGTGCACAAGAGTGTGCGCGAGAAAGGTGTGTAACGGACGGGTGCATGAGGAAAGAGTGCGCTGTCGAGAGTAAGGGTGAATGCGCGACCGAGAGTGGTGGTGAGAGTAGTAAGAGTGACACGGAGCATGAGTTGGTGGTGGCAGGTGAGAGAGGATGTACACCTGGAATGGAAGGATGCACACCTGGAATGGTAGAGCGCGTATGGGAATGCACGCTGGAGTTGGTAGTAAGGCACGTGATTGGCTGTGCAAGTGAGAACACACCTGTGGTTGTCACAGAGGAGGTGACCGAGGAGGGGGCGCGAAGAGGTGTGTTGGTGAGGTGTGCGAACGACGAGTGTGTGCCAAGGTGTTCGGTGGTCAGGTGTGTGACCAAGTCTGTGAGCGAAAGAACGAGTGCAATAACGAAATACGCGGGGTGTACGGGCGGGAACACCGAGGTTGGTGAGGGTGAAAGGGGTAGCGTATGCGTGTGAGCATGCAGGTGAAGCATCGACGGTAACCGGGTTAGCGGTTAGAACGACGTTTAGCCGAATCGGGCCCTCAGTGCATGGCGGGCTTCGCCTGCCGCAAGGACCAGCGGGGATCCGAACCACGGCGGTTTCGAAAGAACCGCCGTGCGGGATCCACGCCGGCCCGCGCTTTGAACGGCCGCGTCCGTGCTCCACTAGGCGGAGCGGGCAGCCCGATAGGAAGGGTCGTCATGGCGACCCCTTTTTGTTGCGGCGTTCCGGCAGGTCGAGATCGGGCCATTGGATGGCTCCGTGCCGAGGTGGTGCGTGGGATCTCGGCCCGGGTAAACCTCCTTCCCTGCACCGAGTGCCGGACGCATCCAACCGCTGGCACCAAAGAACCCGCATTCATTGCTCGGCTGTACGAAGCCAAGCTTTGGAAACGAATTGGCACACCGAGAGGCACTAGTGAGTAGACTGATGACGAGGATAGTGTTTTGGCCCCGAAATTAGAAAAACAAAATTTGATGATTGGCAAAGGATTGGCAGAGTGATGATTGGCAGAGGATTGGTAGTGATTGGCAAATTTTTTGATTGGTTGGAATTTGGTGAGCAAAATTTATAGTAGAAGATACCCGATGTGGTGGGATGGCAACTTTGCCCTCTCTCACAGCGGGGGCAAAGGAGCACTAGATTTATGGGGTTGGCAGTGAAAACTAGCCCGGGAGGGTTTGGATAATGTGTAGGGACTTAGAGATTGACAATAGGTAACGTTAAGGTTTAGTTAGTGACAATGATACCTGTAGTGGGGACGCAGGTAGATTAGAGTGGATGATAATGACGTGGTATGTGCTTAGTTTAAAGGGAAGATGGGGAGCACTAAGTTAGCAGGGCAACAGGTAGTTTAGATGATGCCATGTGAGTGTTGGAGGTGTATTCAAGTGTATTGAGCAGGGTATGAGTAAATGATTGTGAGTGTGAGTTGTAGTGAGATTGCACAGGTGTGCAACTGAGCAGGTGGATGGAGCAGTGTGTGAGTGAGTGATGGTGATGAGTATTGTGCTGACCAAATGGTCCAGGAAGGAAGGAGGGTGCAGGTGGCACCAGGTAAGATTGCACAGGTGTGCAACAACAGGTGTATGGAGAATGGTTGTGTGAAATACATGGAGTGTGGAATACATGGAGTGTGGAATATATGGAGTATTGGAATGGATGGTCGTGGAGTGAGTATGTTGGAAACTATGGAGTGGAGTGGATGGTGCGAAGGTGTGAATGGGGGAAGGATGGACCCCCATCACGAATACCCGGGGAGGGTAGTGTAAGTGTTAGGTAGAGGGTATAGGTAAATTGTGGTTGGATATTGGCATCTGTGGTGCGGGTAGTTGCACAGGAGTGTAGTGATGGGTGCATTAGTGTCGTGGAAATGGCGGGGCTTGTAGCCTGTTAGTGTGTGTAGTTGGTTTGGGCACTCCACCACTGTGAGGATGTCGGCCAGGTGAGGCCGCAGGTGGGCTCTGGGAGCCGGTAGAGTTGTTGTGGATGGGGCCCGAGGATCCGGAGGACGGACCCGGGTAGCCCAGTGCCAGAGGGCACCGAGGGGTGACAGAGCCAGGAGGGGCCTTCCCCAGTTAGATAGGTTAGGTAAGGAGCAGGTAAGCTCGGGTGTCAACTACAGTGGTGGAGGTGTGCAGGTGGGTAGACCTGCTGGGAGAGCTACACGTCTCAGCCCAGAAATTGTGCAAGGGCACCGGGAGATGAATCGGGGGTGTGAGACCCCAATTGAGAAGCACCACAGTTTGGTCAATGGGAATTTGGTTTTTAAAACCACATAGAGTAAGTGGCCAATGGATTGGCAGGGAAAGACCCCAGGTAGTGTAAAGTGTGTTAAAGTCATTTTGAGGGTAGTTAGGATTGAAATCTCCTTGCACCATCTACATCCACTCACCTGGGGTGACGTAACTCCACACCATGCCATGTTTTTATTATTTTTATGATGCAATTGTTTGGATTGTGAGACGCATCATGACGTGGGTGTGACATTGTGCTTGATGTTCCATCTCTTCCTCCTTATGAGGATTGATGATGAATTTGGTGATGGCAAATTTTGAAGTAGAGGGAGTGAAGACGAATTTGGTATAGGGGGAAGATGTGACGGTAGCGACGGATTTGTAAATGTGTAGATTGTTGTACATATGGGGTAAGGGCAAGGGTAGTGTAGGTGACAGGGGGGGTGACGTACGGTAGGGACGAGCTTTCTCACTTCGCTCTCCGTACGCACTTCGCCTTGCATTGCCTTATTGATGTGTACCCTTGTGACCTTACCCCTCGCTCATCTGTCTTTCCCCCCTTTGTCTCCCACATGAGGAGCTGTGCGCCACTGGGCGCCGAGGGGAGCGTGCGTGAGTCCGCCATTGTGCGCCCGGAACTCCCAGAACCAGCTGTCTGCATCGATGCACCACATTATGGACCACATGTCTGTGGCCGAGCACCACTTATGGACCCCATGGGTTGGGGCATGGCCCCTCTGCTGGAACCGGCCATGAAGGCCCGAAATCTTGCTGGCGGACTTTGGCCACAGGTCACCGATGCCCCACAGGTGAACCACACTAGTCGGCCCCTGTGGGCCATAAATAAATAAAAATGGACACGTTGGGTGCATTTCATTTTATGTTCAAATAGGCTGCCAGTAGGAAAAAATGAAAGAAAATGACAACATCTGGACGAAAGCAAATAGCCAGCAGAGGGAGCCGAAGAGCAAGAGACCACCTGCAGGGTTAGGGGTTGTTGGTTTATTTTTATTGCTGACAGTGATGACTGTGCACCGATTGGTGCTTGAGGGTGTGTTGGTGCATTTTGGGTGCTTTCATGGTGCGTCGATGCAGAGCAGACTGTCTCTCCCCCCCAAAAGAACAATCACAGGTCCTGGGTTAGTTTTGTAAATAAAAGCAGAGCCATTGTAAATAATGCTCCCTACCGTCAATGTATAGTTTGAAGACCATTCCGCAATTTGGTTAGCTGTGGGCATGAATCTGTTAGGCAGGGTGCATTGGAGCAGCGGGACATATTTATTTATGTTTTAAAACTGTCGCACTCAGGGTCAGGTTAAAAGTAGAGGGAACTACACCTACGTGTCACACTAAGTTAAAGTTATAGGCCCGGGCCGTGCCTAAGAGGAGGAGGGTGCAGTGTTATGGATATGAGGATTGTGTTTTTTTTATTGTGTTTTTTTATTATTAGTGCTTTATTCTGGACCCTCCTTACTCCCGTTATGTATAAAGGTCAAAGGGCGTCCCATAATTAGGTCATAAACCATCACGTCAGCCAATCATAGATACCCCTGTTCAATAGTTATATCTTTATTATGTGTATTAGGGTAAGGCCTTGTCTTCCATTAAGATGACACTCCATTGCACCAAGTGAAACAAGACAGATCCCCTTTCATTCCCATTCCCAAAATCTCCATTTCCAGCTACATCCCCTCCAAAACTTCCATTGCCAAGCCTCGATTGCCAATTACATCCCCTCCAAAACCACCATTGAACATGTGCTCGGCTCAGGGAAGAAGGGCGTGCCCGCCCATCGTCATCAAGGGCGGAGCCAGAGGGCCGTGCCGACCAACCAGGGCCGAGGTGAGCACACCGATGGGCGTGTCCTGAAGGCCGGCGGCTTGATCGCCTGAGGCGCTATAAAAGCGCGCGCGCAAGAAGCAAGTGGTTGTCAGTGGTTGTGTTGAGTAGTTGGACAGGGAGACGTGCGTAGTGGTTGCGTTGAGTGGTTGGACAGGGAGACGTGCAAGTTGTTGGACCAAGAGAGAAAGAGTGGTTGGACAGGGAGACGTGCAAGAGAGTTGTTGAGTTGAGTTGTTGGACCAGGAGAGAAAGAGTGGTTGGACAGGGAGACGTGCAAGAGAGTTGTTGAGTTGAGGGGTTGGACCAGATGAGCTTTGACAAGACGAGAGAGACGAGTCCTAAAAAGAGCACGCGACGTCCACACAGCCGCAGCAGGAGCAGCAGCCACAGCAGCAACAACAGCCGCTTGGGGCCTGGACGGCGGTTTTGAGCAGGGCCGCGAAGGAGCGGCGGCTGCGAAATGCGCCGATCGTGCTGCAGGACCCGTTGGACCTTCCTCTCCCTCCAGCCATCCACCTCCTGCCTTTCCATCCTTTTGTGTACGTGAGTTTGTTCTGTGTGTCTTGTCCCTGGGTATTAATTAAGCTCGTATAAGCTAGCGTTGCACTGTGTCTCTAATATCTTCTGTATATTATTTTATTATCCTTCCTTCTCCTTGGTTACTTTGAGCGTGTAAATAGTAAATAAATTATATTCGTATTCCCTATTTTTGTCTTCTTCTTCTTCTTCTTCTTCTTCACATCCGTGTCGCTTTTGTCTTTTCCATATTGAATATCTGTGGCGCGATCCGGCCAACGTTCGGGAATCGGGTTAGTCGGGGTAACTGTTAGGGCCGCGGGGCCTCCGCTCGGCAAACCAACATCTTATCCGCGGTCCGTAACAATATATATATATATATATATATATATATATATATATATATATATATATATATATATATATATATATATATATATATATATATATATATATATATATATCTGTGCAGTGTCTGTCCTGTGTTGTATTGTGTTGTGTTGTGTTGTGTTGTGTTGTCACTGAACTACTTTCTCAAACTTTTGTGAGATCGTACCAAACTTCTGGTATGCACATATCTCTCCTGTCGGTATGTCCTAAGGTTATTAATTGTTTTGAAACAATTTCGATTTTTTTTTTCTTTGGAATTTTTTGGGGGAAATTTTTTTTTTCAACTTAAGTTTTCAATTTCAATTGTTTATAAAATGTGATATCACGTATATTACAAATACATTTGTGCAAAATAATTGTTTGAATTATGATTGGTTTAAACCATGACAAAACAGCAACTCGGCAACAAAACGGCAGTCATTTATCTAAATGTCTACACATCTGGGCAGTGTCTCTGTTGTCACTTAACGACTCACTCAAACTTTTGTTTCCGTGGTTGTGAAGTGTTTTTAATAACGTTGTGGTGGTGAGGTATTTTGAATTATGTGGTGGTGAGGTGTTTTTAAATCACATGGTGGTGAGGTGTTTTTAAATCACATGGTCGTGAGGTGTTTTGAATTACGTGGTGGTGAGGTGTTTTGAATTACGTGGTGGTGAGGTGTTTTGAATTACGTGGTGGTGAGGTGTTTTGAATTACGTGGTTGTGAGGTGTTTTTAATTTCGTGGCTGTGAGGTGTTTTGAATTACGTGGTGGTGAGGTGTTTTGAATTACTTGGTGGTGGGGTGTTTTTAATTTCGTGGCTGTGAGGTGTTTTTATTACGTGTTTTATGGCTGTGAGGTGTTTTCAATTTCGTGGAGGTGAGGTGTTTTTATTACGTGTTTTATGACTGTGAGGTGATTTCAATTTCGTGGTGGTGAGGTGTTTTTATGATGTGTTTTATGGCTGTGAGGTGTTTTAAATTACTTGGTGGTGAGGTGTTTTTATTACGTGTTTTAGGCTGTGAGGTGTTTTAAATTACTTGGTGGTGAGGTGTTTTTATTACGTGTTTTATGTCTGTGAGGTGTTTTGAATTACTTGGTGGTGAGGTGTTTTGAATTACATGGTGGTGAGGTGTTTTGAATTACATGGTGGTGAGGTGTAATCGTCCCGAACTTCCAGTCTGCACCTACCCCTCCCCTATGTGCTGAGGGCTTCTTTCTTGAAAAAAAAAACATTCAACCTAAATCTTCAACCTAAATTGCCTATAAAAATGTAATATCACAAACACAACAAATACATTTGTGCAAAATGATTGTTTGTATTATGATTGGTGTCATAATCATGACATCACAGCAACTCAGGTACTGTCATTATTCTCAGCTAAAATAAGCCTGTTCCTCAGTAACGACGCTTGGTGAGGCGAGCGCAGCAAGCCGAGCCAAGCTTGTATATGTATATATATATGTATATATATATATATATATATATATTGTTGCGGATATGAGGACTGTATATTTTTTTGATTGTGTGCTTTATTATTATTATTATTGTTTATTCTGCGCCCCTGCCTCCGGAGCTGTGTAAAGGTGAAAGGGCATCCCATAATTAGTCCACAAGCATACACGTCAGCCAATAATAGAATACCCCTGTTCGATAGTTATATCTTATTCTGTGTTTTAGGGTAAGGCTGTGTCTCCCATTAATTGAAGTACTCCATTGCATCAGTGAAAGAGAATAGATCCCCTTTCATTCCCATCCCCAAAATCTCCATTTCCTTTCACATCCCCTTTCGTCATTGCCAAGCCTCGATTGCCAATTACATCCCCTCCAAAACCACCATTGAACATGTGCTCGGGTCGGGGAAGAGGGGCGTGCCCGCCCGTCGTCATCAAGGGCGGAGCCAGAGGGTCGCGTGACCAACCAGGGCCGAGGTGAGCACACCGATGGGCGTGTCCTGAAGGCCGGCGGCTTGATCGCCGGAGGCGCTATAAAGGCGCGCGCGCAAGAAGCGTGGTCGGTCGGTGGTGAGGAGTGAGTGGACCAAGAGAGAGAAAGAGTGGTTGGACCAAGAAAGAGAAAGAGTGGTTGGACCAAGAGAGAAAGAGTGGTTGGACAGGGAGACGTGCAAGAGTGTTGTTGAGTTGAGGGTTTGGACCAGACGAGTCAGACGAGTCCTGGCAAAGCAAGCGGCGGCCACAGCAGCAACAACACCCAACAGCCGCTTGGGGCCTGGACGGCGGTTTTGAGCAGGGCCGCGAAGGAACGGCGGCTGCTAAACGCGCCAATCGTGCTGCAGGACCCCCTTGGACCTTCCTCTCCCTCCAGCCATCCACCTCCTGCCTTTCCACCCTTCTTGTGTACGTGAGTTTGTTCTGTGTGTCTTGTCCCTGGGTATTTAATTAAGTCTGTATAAGCTAGTATTTGCACTGTGTCACCTGCGTCTTATGTGTTGTAAATAAACGTGACTGCTTTCTTTTTGCTTGTGTGTATAATAAATCCAATTACTCTTCTGTCCGTCTTCTCGTCTTATTCCTTTTCCTCTTTGCATTTCGTCGTTTTAGTCTTTTCCAGATTGGGCAGCTGCGGTGCGATACGGCCAAAGTTCTGGGTGAATCGGGTGAGTCGGGGAACAACTGTTCGGTCGCGGAGCCTTCGCTCGGCAAACAACATCCTAAACCGCGATCAGTAACAATTGGTGTCAGGAGAGGGATTCGAGGCCCGAAGCGCGCTTAACGCGCTCAAAATTACGAGCTGCTGAAAAATTGTGTTTTAAAGAAATAAAACCCGAATTTTGAAATCGCGCCATGGCTGGTCAAGGCGACGGGATGCCGGTGGGAGAGATAGACGGGGTAGAATCGACCCAGGACCTCGGGGAAATGTATGTGGATGAAAGAGAGGAGGAGAACATTGGCAATGTGGTTGAGGGGGTATCAGGCGCACAAAATGGCGCTCTCGCGCACGTGGTTACAGCGGCACCAAATTTTGCCGCGCCCGTGACCGTAGCAGCGGGCTTTGATGTGGGGGACTTCATGGCACAATTCACCGAGATGCTGAGAATAGAGGGGGAGAAATTGAGTAATAAAATGGAAGCAATAACGAACGGATTGGGAAACCAAATGGAAGCCAAAATGGAACAATGGGGAAACCAAATTGAAGCAACAACGAACGGAATGAGGGCCGATAGAGAGGAAAGGGAGCAGAGGGACAGAGACCGCAAGTTGGGCGAAAGGGTCCCAGGGGTGCACGAGGAGGTAACGCGGGTCAAGAAGCGCTGGTTGAGCGAAGTGGAGGAAAGCACGGGTAACCGGACCGGGGTAGAAATCGCGACACGGGGTTTGGAAAAGCCGGCGACCGATGAAGTAGAGGGAATTTTATTAAAGCCAACGGTCGTCGAGGTGAGTAAAGAAAAAGTGGAAGTGGGCATTGAAATTGAAGAGACCGGGGACTTAGAAAACCACTCGCGGCGGGAGGAAAAGATGGAATATGTGCAAAGTCCCTGCTCACATCACGATGCTGTGCTTAACCCGAATGGAAGTTTGCAGGTTTTGGTGCAGGGAGGAAGAAGAACCCCGAAGGTGAGACGTGCTGTATATTGTGCGGGGAGATTTTGTAAGAGGATGTTTGGCGAGAAAAGAATTGTCGCGCGATTGGGATCGATATGGCACCCGGGCGTTGGTAAAGGGTCCCGTGTGAGTGGAAATGGCACGCGTGGGAGAAAAAAGTGTGCGTCGGCGAGTGGGTGTGCTATAAAGTGTGGGAGTGAAACCGAGTGCGAGCGAGAATGCACGTCGGGGTGTACGGAGTGTACGTGCGAGGGTGAGAGTGACCCGGGGAGTGAGTTGGTGGTGGAGCGGGTGCGAGAATGCACGCTTGGAATGGTAGAGGGTGTGCGAGGAAGCACACCTGGGTTGGTGGTAGGGCGAGTGTGGGAGAGCCCATCCGAGCGCGTTAGTGGGTGGATGCAAGAGTGCACGCCCATGGTGAGTGTTACGGAGGACGTAACGGAGGAGAGGTGTGGACCGAGGTGTGCAAGCGGCGAGTGTGCGCAAGAGTGTGCGCGAGAGGTGTGGTTTGTAACGGGGAGTGCGTTGGTGGAATGTACGGACGGCGTTGGAACGCCGGGTTTTGTGAGGGTGAAAGGGGTAGCGTATGCGTGTGAGCATGCAAGTGAAGCATCGACGGTAACCGGGTTAGCGGTTAGGGCGACGGATAGCTGATGCGAGCGCTCGGGGCGCGGCGTGCTTTGTTGGATGCAGGGCCCGGCGCGGATCGAAGCTGCGTCGTTTCTCTTCGAAGCGTCGTTGCCGAATCGGGCTTGGCCCCGCCCCGCACGGTCGAGTCCGGGCCTTGGCGGGCCAGGCGACCGGTCCGGTTCAAGGGCGAGTGGGAGGAAGCGGAACGGTGCCCCCTTGTGGGGACGGGGTTCCGACCGGGGGAGATTGAGCCATCGGGCCCGGGACCGCAAGGTGCCGCGCCGAGATGGTGCGTGGAACCTCGGTCCAACCAAACCACCTCCCTTGAACCGAAAGCCGGACGGATTCAGCCTGCAGGCGACCAAACCACCCGAATTCATTGCTCGGCTTTACGAACCGAGTTTAATGATGTCATGACGCACCGAGGCTAGGATATAGCGGACTGTGAGGCCCACAACACCTCCCCCTAGTGGTCCTCATGATGCACGATGGTAGTGATTTGATACGAAATTTGGAATAGTGAATTGAATTGGCAGTAAATAGAAAATGTATGATTTATTGAATTTGGACGAACAAAATTTATAGGGAGAGACCCCCGATGTGGTGGGATGGCAAATCCACCATCCCTCACGGAGGGGGGGCAAAGGAGCACTAGAGTTATGGGGTTGATGGCAGTGAAAACTAGCCCGGGTGGGTTAGGATATTGTGTGTAGGGACCTAGAAGATGACATTAGGTAACGTTAAGGTTAGTTAGTGACAAGGATACCTGTAGTGGGGACGCAGGTAGATTAGTGTGGATGATAATGACGAGGGAGCGCAATAGTTTAAAGGGACGACTGGGAAGCGCAGGTTTCAGAGGGGAGTAGTTAGATGAGATGATGCCGTGTGTTTGAGGATTGAACAGGTGAGGTTGAACAGGTGTGATTGCACAGGTGTGCAACTGGACAGGTGTGTGGAGCAGTGTATGAGTGAGTGAAGGTGATTGCGTGTTGTGTTGACCAAATGGTCCAGGAAGAAAGGAGGGTGCAGGTGGCACCAGGTGTGAGGGCACAGGTGTGCAACAACAGGTATGGAGAATGGTAGTGTGGAATAAATGGAGTATTGGAATGGATGGTCGTGGAGTGAGTATGGTGGAAATTGTGGAGTGGAGTGGATGGTGCGAAGGTGTGAATGGGGGAAGAGTGGACCCCCATCACGGATACCCGGGGCGGGTAGAGTAAGTGTTAGGTAGAGGGTATAGGTAAATTGTGGTTGGATATTGGCATCTGTGGTGCGAGTGGAAGAATGATGTTTGGCTGGGTGCATTAGTGTTGTGGAAATGGCTGGGCGTGTAGCCTGTTAGTGTGTGTAGTTGGTTTGGGCACTCCACCACTGTGAGGATGTCGGCCAGGTGAGGCCGCAGGTGGGCTCTGGGAGCCGGTAGTTGTGGATGGGGCCCGAGGATCCGGAGGACGGACCCGGGTAGCCCAGTGCCAGAGGGCACCAAGGGGTGACAGAGCCAGGAGGGGCCTTCCCAAATTAGATAGGTTAGGTAAGGAGCAGGTAAGCTCGGGTGGCAACTACAGTGGTGGAGGTGTGCAGGTGGGTAGACCTGCTGGGAGAGCTACACGTCGCAGCCCAGAAATTGTGCGAGGGCACCGGGAGATGAATCGGGGGAGTGAGACCCCAAATTGAGAAGCACCACAGTTTGGTCAATGGGAATTGGTTTTTAGAACCCATAGTGTAAGTTGGCCAATGGATTGGCGGGGAAAGACCCCGGGTAGTGTAAAGTGTGTTAATGTCATTTAGAAAGTAGTTAGGATGAAGTCTCCTCGCACCGTCTGCATCCACTCACCTGAGGTGACAGGTACTCCACACCATGCCATGTTTTGATTATTTTTTACTGTGCAAATGTTTGGATTGTGAGACGCATCATGACGTGGGTGTGACATTGTGCGTAATTCCATCTCTCCCTCCTTATGAGGATTGATGATGAATTTGGTGATGGCAAATTTTGAAGTAGAGGGATTGTGGAGACGAATTTGGTATAGGAGAAATATGGGGAAGACGGGACAGTAGTGACGAATTTGTAAATGGGTAGATTTTGTAAATATTGGGTAAGGGCAAGGGTAGTGTAGGTGACAGGGGGGTGACGTATGGTAGGGACGAGCTTTCTCACTTCGCCCTCCGTACGCATTTCGCCTTGCATTGCCTTATTGATGTGTACCCTTGTGACCTTACCCCTCGCTCAATTGTCTCTTTTGTCTCCCACATGACCTGTGCGCCATTGGGTGCCGAGGGGAGCGTGCGTGAGTCCTCCATTGTGCGCCCGGAATTCCCAGAACCAGCTGTCTGCATCGATGCACCACATTATGGACCACATGTCTGTGGCCAAGCACCACTTATGGACCCCATGGGTTGGGGCATGGCCCCTCTGCTGGAACCGGCCAGGAGGGCCCGACATCTTGCTGGCGGACCTTGGCCACAGGGCACCGATGCCCCACAGGTGAACCACACATAGTCGGCCCTGTGGGCCATAAATAAAATAAATAAAAATGGACACAATGGGTGCAAGTTTTAATACAAATAGGCCGCCAGTAAGCAAAGCAAAGGAATGACAACATCTGGAAGAACAAATAATAATAACCAGCAGAGGGAGCCGAAGAGCAAGAGGTCACCTGCAGGGTTAGGGGTTGTTGATTTATTTTTTATTCTTGAACAATGGTGACTGCACCGATTGGTGCTTGGGTGTGTATTGGTGCGTTTTTGGGTGCTTTCATGGTGCATTGATGCAGAGCAGACTGTCTCCCCCCCAGAAAGAACAATCACAGGTCCTGGGTTAGTTTTGTAAATAAAAATAGCGTCATTGTAAATAATGCTCCCCACCGTCAGTGTCTAGTTTGAAGACCATTCCGCAATTCGGTTAACTGTGGGCGTAAGTCTGTTAGGCAGGGTGCAATGGAGCAGCGGGACACATTTATTTATGTTTTAAAACTGTCGCACTCAGGGTCAGGTTAAAAGTAGAGGGAACTACACCTACGTGTCACACTAAATAAAAGTTGTAGGCCCGGGACGTGCCTAAGAGGAGGAGGGTGCAGTGTTGCGGATATGAGGACTGTATATTTTTTTGATTGTGTGCTTTATTATTATTATTATTGTTTATTCTGCGCCCCCTGCCTCCGGAGCTGTGTAAAGGTGAAAGGGCATCCCATAATTAGTCCACAAGCATACACGTCAGCCAATAATAGAATACCCCTGTTCGATAGTTATATCTTATTCTGTGTTTTAGGGTAAGGCTGTGTCTCCCATTAATTGAAGTACTCCATTGCACCAGTGAAAGAGAATAGATCCCCTTTCATTCCCATCCCCAAAATCTCCATTTCCTTTCACATCCCCTTTCGTCATTGCCAAGCCTCGATTGCCAATTACATCCCCTCCAAAACCACCATTGAACATGTGCTCGGGTCGGGGAAGAGGGGCGTGCCCGCCCGTCGTCATCAAGGGCGGAGCCAGGGGGTCGCGTGACCAACCAGGGCCGAGGTGAGCACACCGATGGGCGTGTCCTGAAGGCCGGCGGCTTGATCGCCGGAGGCGCTATAAAGGCGCGCGCGCAAGAAGCGTGGTCGGTCGGTGGTGAGGAGTGAGTGGACCAAGAGAGAGAAAGAGTGGTTGGACCAAGAAAGAGAAAGAGTGGTTGGACCAAGAGAGAAAGAGTGGTTGGACAGGGAGACGTGCAAGAGTGTTGTTGAGTTGAGGGTTTGGACCAGACGAGTCAGACGAGTCCTGGCAAAGCAAGCGGCGGCCACAGCAGCAACAACACCCAACAGCCGCTTGGGGCCTGGACGGCGGTTTTGAGCAAGGCCGCGAAGGAACGGCGGCTGCTAAACGCGCCGATCGTGCTGCAGGACCCCCTTGGACCTTCCTCTCCCTCCAGCCATCCACCTCCATGCCTTTCCACCCTTCTTGTGTACGTGAGTTTTTTCTGTGTGTCTTGTCCCTGGGTATTTAATTAAGTCTGTATAAGCTAGTATTTGCACTGTGTCACCTGCGTCTTATGTGTTGTAAATAAACGTGACTGCTTTCTTTTTGCTTGTGTGTATAATAAATCCAATTACTCTTCTGTCCGTCTTCTCGTCTTATTCCTTTTCCTCTTTGCATTTCGTCGTTTTAGTCTTTTCCAGATTGGGCAGCTGCGGTGCGATACGGCCAAAGTTCTGGGTGAATCGGGTGAGTCGGGGAACAACTGTTCGGTCGCGGAGCCTTCGCTCGGCAAACAACATCCTAAACCGCGATCAGTAACAATATATATATATATATATATATATATATATATATATATATATATATATATATATATATATATATTGGTATCTGTAATCTGGTTCTCCAACCTAATGAGCGAACGTCATGACGTCATCGCCATGCATGTCCAGTAAGTGCAGCAACAGCTGTATGGGACACCTTGCTGGCGGTTCTCCACTGATGATATGAAGGTTGCATAATGACTGATATATATATATATATTGTATTGTTGCGGATCTCCCGAAGCCCGTCGACATACAGAGGGGGGGGGGGGGGGGGGTAAGCCGCTTTTCCCCCTCGGGTCTTCGTGTCCACGAGGCCGAGTCGCCACTCCCACAGTGAGCGTGGAAAAGGGTATCGGGTCGACGCTGCACGTACCATTGGTACCCACGACGCCACGAAAACGGGGACCGGACCTCGCACAAGCCACGCTAATCGAGTACACCGAGCGGTTTGCGTATCACGTGACTCGTGCCGTTACTTTTATTGAACCCGATTCGAGCGGTTCTATTCGTGCGATGCTAAGTCAATAGTGAAAGGACGGGAACGATCAAATAAGAGGAAGAACACGGGTTTATTTATAATGTACAGCGATTCGAATAAAGAGTAGGGACACAGAGCAGATGCTTAACAGCCGTAACTTATCCCCAGACAAAGGGCCCACTCACTCACGCGGGGAAAAGGAGGAAGAGCAAACGCTTCTTTCCGTCGGTCACTCCCGGACAGCTCGCCCGGCATGGCCCTCTGGTGGTCACGGCACGTATGCAGGGAGCCCAGGTAGGAGGGTCGTCGGCGCAGTTGGCTCTGGCATGGATCGTCTCCACACCGCGCGATTAATACAGCTGCAGAGCGCAGGGCACGGGGAATTCGTGTACCGCGAGGCTATAACAAGCAATTCAATTCAAGCACTCCGACTCGTTCAGGGGCTGGGCGACTCTCTGACTTGTCTCTCTCTCTCTCACCGTCTCTGACTCGTCTGCTCATTCGGGGCAAACTCTGACTGAGGCGGGGGGCCCGGGCAGGGTTTTATGGCCCCGCCCCGGCCTTACCCGAATGTTCCATACCCCCCTCCCGTTGCCATGGTGAGCCACTCCCCTCGAGCTCTGATCGGCGGCTCGCTGCTTACCGGCCACTCCCCCTGCAGGTCCTCCCTTCGGCCTTGCCAGACTTATTCCAGGCCGAGCACATGGCATTCTAGCCCAATTGAGGCCTACTCACTAGCCTGCTCAACGCAAAACTAACACAGGAAAGGACTACGCTTACATTTACTAAGTGAACTACAGCGAGGCTACATGTTGTGGTGCGTCTACCTATGGGGGGCGGGGGGGGGACCTATGGGGGGGCGGGGGGGGGGGTTATCCTTTATTCACAAAACCATAACAATATATATATATATATATATATATATATATATATATATATATATATATATATATATATATATATATATATATATTGTCGTGTGCCTTCCCTGTAATGAACACTGCAGGGCAGCACAAATGACCAAACGAGCTTTAACTCCAAGGCGTTCAATCCAATGATGACGGTATTCTTTACACGCAAGGGAAAGGAGGCTGACGAACTTACCTGGACGGCTTCCACCCGATGTCTTCGCACCTGGATAATCAATCAACTCAAACCGACATGGAATTAAAATGTACAAAATTCATATCAAATTTAATTCAAGAGTCTTTATTATTACATGTCCCATACAAATATAAGGCATTTAAATTCTTAAGTATTGGCTCCTCGACTTTGCAGTAACAATAAATAAAATAAAAAATAACAATATAAAATAAGAAATAGCAACAATAATAACAATATACTAGAACTGCCACTTTACAGCTGCTGGCAGTGATGACCGACCGGTTTACTCCGTATTCCCACTTTCACACAACACAGCTTTTGATACAACCCCGACACACACACACACACACACACATACACACACACATTCCACACACACACACACACACACACACACACACACATACACACATTCCACATTCCACACACACACAAGATACGTTTGTGTAAGTTGGCACCAGAGCGGGATTGCCGTTGCTATGGTAGCATGCGAGTTACAGTGATTTTTAAAATACGTTGTTCAAATTTGCGGGATTTCACTAAACCAAATGCATCATTCCAAGCACGACCTCCACTTTGCCGTCAAAAGTGGCGACAGAATCGGGATACGGTTTAAAACCAGTTTGTGCACAGCCGAACCATAAACCACCCGTGGAAGAATGTCGTGCCGTGCGCATGACGTCAGCCGTGGAGCGGGCCGTATGTCAGCGTTATAACGAAGTATCCCGTCGATCGAACTTGGTCAGTTTTTTCCCGATTGTCACCAAATTTGTGGTGGTATTTGTTAACTCATCCGAGGCAAGACTACAATCAAAATCCGATTTGAAATCGGAGCCAAATTGACGCCGTAAGGTGTGCCTGCACGTGTGGATATTTTACATCAGTAAGAATTCACTTTGAAAATGCGATCCATTTAAAATGTCAGATTTCAAATAACTTTGTCATTTTACATCGGATTTCCACCAAATAAAGGTTACCATTGCTTGCAGATACCCCTCTTTCTCTCTAAAAGTGAAGACAGGATGAACTTCAGTTATAATTAAGCCAAGACGGCGGAGAGTTTTACAATTTTATTCTCCAATGTGAATGACAATATAGCGTAGTTTTACGAAAATTCATCAGAATTTGCCCAGATTTGTTGCAGTCGAATGTTAACACCCTCTAGCGACTGCCAAATCCGAAGACAGAATTTAATTCCAAGCTACCCTGATCTCGTGAGGTGGTTATGTCACATGGCCTGGTAAGAAAAAGTGTTGCGGTTCTTCTTGTTCAAAAAATAACAACTTGTAGCTTCCAGACCGTACATCCAATCATCTTGAAATTTTTGCAAACTTGTTCCGCTTCATGAGTTCTACTATACTATGAAGTTTCACGTCGATAAATGAAGCGGTTCAAGAGATATAAATTCTTTAATATTTTCGTTTAATTATTTATATCTGACAAACCACGTGACCTATCGCAAATTCCAAAAGGTTATTTTAGTACACTGATATGCTGAACACATCTGTGAAGTTTCCCCTCGAAAGGATCAAAAATGAGGAAGGAGCTAAGTTTTAAAGGTTTATGCTTAAAAACGTCATAACTCTGAAACCATGTGAAGCATGATGTCATGCTCGCTGACTTTTTTGTTTGTCATGGGTATGCGATTCTGCCTGAAAAGTTTGGCCTCGATCTGTTCAGGCGTTTTGGAGAAAATGGGATTTTAGTGTTTTTTCAGACTTTTCACTCAAAACAATATGGCGGCTGAACCACGTGACCTGTGACGTCATAATTACCATTAAAATATTCTACAGACCGAGTCCCTCCTATGGTGAAAATTTGCTCTCAATCGGCGCAATTATTGCAGAGAATATTGTTTTTAAAGGAAATTAGTAATTAAAATGGCGGAAGCACTGAGTCACATGGCCTGGTAAGCCAAATGTTGCGTTTCTTCTTCTTTCAACAATAACGACGTCTAGCTTCGAGACCGTGCAACCAATCATGTTGAAATTTTACACACATGTTCCCCTTGATGAGAGCTACATTGCATTAAAAATTCAAATCGATCAATGCAGTGGTTCAAGAGGTAGAAGCTTTTTAGAATTTTCCTTCAATTATTTATTGCAGCCAAACCATGTGACTTATCAAAACGTCTGAAGTATGATTTAAACTCCGCCCCCCCCCCCCCCCCCCATGGGAAACATTTGTGTAAAGTTTCCACTCAATATCTTCACAAATTATGGAGAAGATATCATTTTTCGTTTATGCTTTAAAACGTCATAACTCCAAAACCATGTGACGCAAGACGTCATGATCGCTGAATTTTTGTTCATCATGGGTATGCGATTATGCATGCCAAGTTTGGGCTCGATCTGATCAGCCGTTGTGGAGAAAAAGGGTTTTTTGTGTTTTTCACAAAAAACAATATGGCGGCCGAACCATGTGACGTATGACTTTTTGCAATCTGAGTTTTTTTAAACTGCGGATCTGGGAAAAAATATCATTTTCGTGGGAGCAAAGATGTGTTTGACGAATTCTAACCTCTTAACGTTAGCATTTTTAATATACTAAATAAACATGTTTTTTTGTCCCATTGCAGAGTTCTTTAGAATGAGCCATTACTCAAATTTTTCCATTGAGCCATTTCGGAGATATAGAGGGGCAAAGTTGAAAGTGTTTTACAAGATGGCGTCCATACCACGTGACCTATGACGTCATAAATAGCATAAAAAATTATACGAGCCTAGCCGATCATTTGATGAAAAATTTCTCTCAATCCGACCAGAGGTTGCTGAGAAACTTAATTTTAAAGTTTTCGGAAGTGCAAAATAGGGTGAAAGAATAATAAGAAAAACTTTTGGAATAATAATAGGTTACTCTCCATTTCATGGAGAGTAAACCTAATAATAAGAATAAAAAGTAAGTAACAGCTCTAATAATAATAATAAGTAGCAGTTTTTCATTAATAAAGTGGTAAAAGCGGCAATAACATAAGAATAATAATAGTAAGTAGAGAATAATAATGGCAAATAGCAGCAATAATAAAGTGATGAACAGTGATAATAAAGTGATAACAGCGGCAGTAATAGAAATATAAGTAGCGTGTAGCAGTCAAACAGGCAACAGGTCACCGGCAATCAGTGTTCATTGTTCATGAGCCTGGTTGCCTGATGAAAAAAACTGTCTCTTAGCCTGTCAGTTCGGGCCTTGAGGCTGCGATACCGCTTGCCAGACGGCAGCAGCTGAAACAGTCTGTGGTTGGGGTGGTTGGGGTCTTTAATAATAATCTTTAATAAATCGGGACATCTCCATACAGACTCGATTACAGACAAGTGAAAAAATAACTGGAAAATAAATGTGTAATTTTTGTAGGCACTTAGCTCCGAGCTGCTCTTGAACCTCGTCAGGAATCATACAAACCCCCGCGTCCATGATGGGAACAGCACGCTTTGCGCGCAGCTGGCGAGCGGGAACCAGGCCTCCATGCACAATTCGCTCCTCTGGCCATCGAGCGTGCAGCGAGCAGGTCAAAAGTTCCACTCGCCCCCGCTTGTCAATAAATTCCCCTCACACAGGACCGCTATTAACTCTGACCACTCGCCATGAACTCCCGAAGCAGAGCGAGAAATCAAATCGTGACCCATTCACAGCCAAAGCCAGAAGATGCGAGGAAGTCAAGAGGGACAGCCAAGAAAACCACGAGCCAAGAAGAAGACAGAAAATGTCAGGGAGAACGTTATTTTATACTCAAGGCTCTGACGTCATCCAACGACGTCTGCGTGTCAGCTCCTATCAGCTCGTGCCATCTCCTTGCTCTTCATGTCCTGACCAATCACTGCTCTTCGCGGCATGGCCTCCTGGGCCGGCCTGCTTGTGTTGTGATGTGACGGCTGTGGCACCAGCGGTAGTTGAATGTCCCGGTTCTGGTCGCTTTTATTTAGTGTTATAAGTGCGCGATTTCTTACTATGTGTGTGCTGCTGGTGTCATAAGGAACAGAGGAAAAATAACAGAGGCCATTACATACAGGGGATTAATTACCCATAATCCCAAACTAATTAACATAACCCCACCCGTCGTGATGGGAATGAAGATTACACGACATCCGGTCTAAACAAATTTTCCTACTTGTTTACATGGGGTTTCTTCTTCTTTACGACAGTCATAGCACACTACCTATGCACATCTACCTGGTCTAAGGTAAGCACTGCCTACCCCCTACAAACATAACAATATATATATATAGTGTAACGAATGTGGAAACGTTACAATGTGAACGTTACAAAAGTATGGTAACATCCTCGTAATGTAAATAATGGTCGTAGCCGGCCTCCTAGTTAATTCCATGAAACTTACACGCAGGTCACGATATATCTTTTAAATAGTGTATTTCCTTATTCCATGTAGGCTAAATATGTGTTTCCCACTAGATTGACTTTGCATTGTATCAAACAAAATAAGCGTAGGCCCTTCCAATTTCCCCAAAACCTCCCTTCCAATTGCCTTCCGCATTTTGGGCGGTTTTCTTCAAACCACCATTGGCCACGAGGTAGGGTTGGGGAAGAAAGGCGTGTCTCCACCTCGTCATAAGAGGGAAGGAGTGAACCAGCCCTAACAGCCAATCAACACCGCGGTGAGCGACCCGGTAGGCGTGCCCTCGGAGCCGGCGGCTTGATTTCGCCCGAGGTGATAAAAGCGACTGTAAGGGACTGCTTTAAGAGAGGCCTTGAGGAGATGAGCAAAGAGGCTGCACCAAGAGAAGCGGTGAGATGCGAAACGCTCCAAGCCAAAGAGGAGAGGTACTCGGCAAGGAAACCAGCTTTGGAGAGACGCGCTGAAAGGAGGGAGACGGCTTCACCCCAAGAAGAGGAGCAGGTGTGCCGAACCAGCGCGTGACGTCTACCACAGCGGATACACGACGGAGGGTTTCCCGCCAAAACCGCGAGGAATTGTGAGCTGCGACCTCCCGACTTTGCCTCCCTCTCAAGCAATCCATCTCAAGCCCTACCTGCCTGCAATATCCCCTGTGTAAGTGTGAACGTCCTGTCCTACTCGTTGTCTTGGGGCTAAGTAAAAATGAATAGTGTAAGTTAACGATTCGCTGTGTTACTGCTTCTTCCATCCATTGCTTGTGTGTGTATAATAAAATCTGTTCTTCCTCCGTATTCTTCTTCTTCTTCTTTTTCATTCTCTTTCGGTCGCTTTAGAGATTTCCCGATTGAATATCTGTGGGGCGATCTGGTCAACGTCGGGTGGAATCGGGTTTTCATCGGGGAGTAACTGTTCGGACGCGGTTAAATACACCACCGCTCGGTCAATATAACATCTAAACCCGCGTCTGTAACATTTGGTGTCAGGAGTGGGATTCGGACCTGGGACTAAATTTGTTAGGCCCAAATTTTGGAACACCAATTGTACCATTAGGGTAACAATTGGTGTTGGGAAGTAGAATTCGATCCGGAGCACGTTTCACGCGCTCGAAATTATAACGGCGAAATTTGATTTTGTTTTACGAAAATATAAAACCCGAATTTTGAGATCGCGCTGGAGGGGAAGTATTCGGGGGACTCAAGACTCCAATGACCGGACACAGGTTTTACAAAAGGTCTGGTTTATTAACTGGTTATTCACTTCATTCCATTTACCAAATAATACCGCTTAATTCAATGGACCAGGTTAACTCTTTTCGCATGGTCCTTCTCGTTCGGCTGATGTTCCTCCGCCACTCCCGTCGGTCAGAGCTCCTGGTGACAAGTCCTCTCGACTCAACGTTTGCTCTCGTTTATATGGACAAACTGGACTTAATCCCCTGTCCGCTGAACGTTAATCCTTTCTCCGCTAATGCCCCGAGGTCATGCATGCACCAAGTCCTGGCATCAGCTCGCTCCCCTCCTGCTGTGAGTTCCGTTTACCAAACGATAGGGGGGTGCTTCAGCCAGGGGCTGTGACCAGGTGGACAAGAGATTATCATGTTCGGGCACATTCCTGACACTCATTTACGAACTCGTCTTTCACAGAGTTTGCAGGTAAAATGTATCTGCTTCGTTACCAGTGTTAATTAATAAGTTACCAGTGCCAATTAATAAGTTACACTGAGTTACACTTCCACAATTCCCTCATCTTTTTGTTTTTGTTTATATTAACCATTAATCTAAACATCAATATAAGTAAACAATCAATCACTACAAGTAAACATCATTACAAGTATAAGTAAATAATCAATCACTTTGGTAATCAAATTCCCTTGGGCATACACCGTCATCCTGCAAGAATCACAAAACATTTCGTTGGTCATTGACTCCTTCCATATCGTTCAATCTATTGCATTTGCATCACAAATATATTTTCAAAACAACACTTCACCATCACCAAGATACAACAATTTCACTTCATTTTCAAGTTTTGTAAAGCATCTGCACCATCTGGCAAAAAACGTTTGCCTCCACACAAATGTTGACTTTGTTTGAAAGGAAGGGCTGATCACTTGTGTTTGAATCCTGGTATGAAACATTTTCTCCTAATGTCTTCATAGCTCCTGCACTACTTCGTGTAGGATTTCGCTGTTGTGGTAACATTGCGGAGTCATAGACTGACCCTGCTCTCCTTGTAGCATTCTTGCCACTTTTTGCTGTAAACCATAGTAATTCCTGAACAAGGCCTTCACCCAGTTGTAGTCGACTTGCCTCCTCCCTCATTGTGAGTGGGCAGCAAGTATTGGTGTGACGTTGATTGGCCAGCAAGATGTGGAACAGGGATGCCGGATGCATCCACAATGATGTTGGGACCATGGTGTTCCGGTCATTCATGGTCCTTACCAGGAGCAACCAGCAGAATCGTGCACAGCTGTTGTGACAAGGGCACAGCCGTTTTTTTTGCAGCTCCATGCTGGTTCCCCGGACGTTGGTGAAGTAATAACATATGTCCCCGCATTTCACAGAGGTTGCAGGTAAAATGTCGTTATCCTGCAACTTCTGATGTGGTGAATGTTCGAAGCCTTCGAACAAGAGTAAGTGATCGCCTTTCTTTCATACTAGGGCATGCCCGTACTATATATATATCTAAAATTATATCCCCCCCCCTCTATTTACATGAAATGGTTTGGTCCATTCGCAAAGCCAAAGCGAACGGCTTGCGAGTACGGTGACAATCCCCCCCCCTCTATTTACATGAAATGGTTTGGTCCAAAGTGAACGGCTTGCGAGTACGGTGACAATCCCCCCCCTCTATTTACATGAAATGGTTTGGTCCAAAGCGAACGGCTTGCGAGTACGGTGACAATCCCCCCCCCTCTATTTACATGAAATGGTTTGGTCCAAAGCGAACGGCTTGCGGAGTTTGGTAAAGAAATCGCCATAGCGTGCACAAACGCGCAGGAAAGCGAATGAATCGCAAATTAGTTTTAATTAGTTGTAAAACATAGTTTAACGCCAACATAGTTTGCCAACGTGAAATAAATGAATACGCTCTCAAATGTGCCGTCCGAGGCAGAGTCTGTTCGCCACGTTCGGCACACGTGATAGCTCGCTGCTCTCTGATTGGTTGAATCGTTTTTTGGACATAGCTCGGTAACCACTTGTCCGCTTAATTTCAAACCTTGAAAAGGCACATCCTCGGGTCCCCAGCAATATACCTGGCAAGTTTCAAGTATATCGGACCGGTAGTTGTCGAGAAACAGCGGTCGCATACAGACACACACACACACACAAAGATTACTGGAATTATAGATAGATGTTGCAGTGTGATCCAGGCAAATGGTCACATAAATTTCCTTGGTGAAGGTAAGCATTCATCTCCATGTTACACGGGAGAATGTCTTCATCATTCTTTGAGAAAGAGGGTGTATGCCATGATTAACTTCATTTTTTAGCCACAAATTTTCTTTCTCGAACTTCTTCCCAATTCCGTTAGCAATCCCTCCAAAATGTGATCTCGTCTTATCCTTATGCTCAGTCACATCTGAATCTGCTTTCCGCACACACTGAATCAGATAGGGTACATCTTACCATGAAATCAGCATAATCATGTATATCTTCCGACAGTTTCACATTCAACAATTTGTTGTTTTTCCATAACACAAAAGTTATATTCATTTATATGCGTCACACAAATAATATTCAATCAGGTATGTATTTTATTACTAAACTAAGAATAGCATTGTATATGATTACAATCACAAACGGGAATACCTAATTCCCAACAACAATTTTCCCAAACCAACAAATTAAACATAATGTATTATTACCATAATTCCTCTCCACTTTTTCTTTTCCCTCCTTTTTTCCTAACAGTGTGTCACTCGTGGTGATATGAGTTCACTGATATTGTAATTGACACAACTCATAACATTGTCGTTATGCCATTATCTTAATTCTACTGTATTCACTATTCATTTGCAACATCACTTGATTCATTCTTTTAATCTCGGTATTATTCATATCATCATAACAATCTTTCTATTTTAGGTCCATATTTGTTTCTATTCTTATCAACCTCCTACGGTTTATCAATTTGTTCCAAAACACTGCAACCAAAGGTTTTAACCAAAGCTCTACCAAACTATTTCCAATTTGAACTCAAAATGCTAATTAAACAACAATTCAAAGAATTAACTTCAATGGGTCAACAAATTCATTTTATAAACAGATCTAATTTTCCCATCCAATAATTTTCCTTGCCAAATGTCATATTGCAACACTTTAATAAACCTTCGAAAAATGTCTCCCAAATCAATAAATTCCCTTTTTACTTCCCAAATACTCATCTGTAAATTACATATTCAATTACAGTTTTTTCCTATTTGTTCGGCCTAAATGGCCACCGAAGTGGCTGCCAACATGCAGTACCGTTTTTATCTACCAAGCAAGTATTCGTCCACATAAGATCTCTACCAAAATGTTGTTTGTAAAAAACAAATCTGGGATTTCTGATTACATGGATGCACATTCTCAGGACATTTCAGGCTGCTTGTTAACAATCCACTACGATAAATTAATTCCTTTACCCACAATCAAATAATTAGTACAAATTGAGGATATTATCCCTATCACATTCATTTATAGATTCATTATGTTGGATCTAAATTTTCTCCCACTGCTGCAAGGAAGAACAATAGCTCTAATAAGTCTTTGTAATATCTCACTTCATTTACCCAGCATCGAAGAATTTATTTACTATCCATTCCCATCTGTTAACCAGTGACTTTGTTTGAACTCCAAAACTTAATTTGATGAATCCCATGTGTACAGCTACCACTTATTGAAACCCATACTTTTGTAGAAAATATCCAAGTAAGTGTTTTTATTTTAAACCCCCTTAACTGTTGCTCATCCATTTCTATGCACCCAGTGAGTACTACTGACACCAGTATGCCAATATAGGTGTGCGAGTTTAACAAATATGTTGCAGATACACGTGACATCGCGTTCTGAGTATAAATAACGTAACAGCGCGTTCATGGCTGCCCCTTGGTTTAAGATTCACAATGCATTCCGTTTTAAAACTCACAATAGTTCAAATCAGCAAGATTTTCTTTACTATTTTCCCATATCATCTATGCCTAATACACATCCATACATGCAGCACAATTTATATGCTGATAAAATTCAAGTTTATATATATATATATAAATCCATGAGCAGAGTATTCTGGGAAGTCAGTGTAAGACCTCTCCCAAATTTGGATAATTTTGTACTCCCTCATTTCTTTTTATGAAGCTCATATCCATAAATAGATGTTATTCTCATATAAATTCTATCAAAAATGGAATCCCAAAATTACTCACAATTTTACTATTAATTAATGGCTGCTCATAACCCAGCACATCAAATCTTTATATTCCATTTCCCTTGACAAAAGAGATAATGTTCATAATCAAATTATATTTCTATTTTATTTTACGGATTCTCTGGATATTCAATCCCATCCACATAAAACTATCCATTTCCAGACAGGCACACTGTCGGTGTCAACAATCTTGTAAGATTGATATACAAAACAACAAAAACAAAAACACTAACATTGACACACATAAACACACACACACATGCATTATGCGTATTTGTTTGCGTTGGAACCATTATTTACAGATCAAGATGGGTGTCAATTTTATTTCAATTTCATAAAATTTGTCCTTCAATTTTATAAATGCTAATACACAAATAGACCAAAAAGTTTATTCTTAGAAAACCCCTATAATGTCACATTGAAATTACCCTTTCAGTTCCCATCATAATTTATCCAAATTTGACTACACACCCATTTGCATGTCAGTCGACCACTGACCTATCAATCATGCGGAACACTAGTCCGAAATTCCCACCTGATCATCATGTGACTCTTGTCACTTAGTTTCAAAAATTTGCAAAGCAATTGTTCCAACTTTGTAAATTTAAAATTGTGTGCCCAACATAAAAGATCCAATTTCGGCATTTGATCAATTAATTACTAATTTGCTTACAAGCAAAAGAAAGAATGAATAATTCTTGCTCCGAAAACTTTTCAGACCCAAGAATCATCGACGGTTATTCATGTTTGTCCAGTAATCTAATTTGTTGAGGCCAATCGTCATTTGGGATTTGTCGCAATGAAGGCCTAATCATTGTCTGAGGTATCGGTCAGCACTGGTACCCTTGATCTTGGTTTACCCTATTAACTTGTCTTCCTTTTGGTATACGGACATCCTCTTTTCCAATGTCCCATCCGTCCACACTTGAAACACCGGTTTCTGTCGTTGCCTGGGCTGTGCACCTGTGCACTTGTATTGCTGGGCTGCATCTCTACATCCCTGAGTTGCCACTGCAATCTCTCGTTATCTCCTGAAACACGAAAAAATTCTCTGTACCGTCCTTTTTGGGGAGACAACTGGAAATCAGATGGGACAACTGTCACTTTCATTCCTAATTTCGAGGGCAGTTGTGCATTTGTCTCCTCCACTGTATCCTGTATCCTTTTTATTTTAAATTCTAGATCCGTTATCCGTTCTTGCTGTTCCCGTTGTCTGGATTCACCATCCCAAAGATGGAATGCAAGCCAGTCTACCATTAGATTCTGTCTCTTTCTGGCTTTCAATCTTTGTTCTAATCTTTCCAATCGACTTCGCTCAAATGTACCATCTCTTGGAAACTCCTCATCATGTCCCTTTGTCCACAAATACCAATTCTCGACCTGCCTTATAGCTTCGGCACCATAACGGTCGTACATATGATGTGTACAAGTACCTTTTTGTGGAATCTCTGGTTGTCCTTGTGTATTCTTGCAGGCTCCATTTCCCATTCTGCCTTTTATCAAAGTAGCGTTGGATGTGTTGTAGTTTGTTCCTCTAAAGCTTCACTCGTACCTCCAGGAAGGGTCTCTCCACCTGTTCACACGGTGATTTCCAGAGAATCTCCCTCAGCTGTGGCTTTTGCACAATCCAATCTCACAGATCAGTATTTGCAGATGAGCCGGAGGGTCAGTATGAAATGGGTGAATCCTCAGGTGTCCGCTCTGTTGACGGGGAAATCACACAATGGTAACCGCACATATATATCTGTATATAAACTCACCACCTTGCTCAATTTTCCCAGGTTGTCTCCACATTGATAATATCTCGCAAAGATATCAAAGCTTCTTTCTTGAGACCGCATTTTCATCAATCAAACAATCAATATATTCAATTCAATTTATTCAGTTCAATTTATTCAGTTAAATTTATTCAATTAAATTCAATCAATTAGATTCAATCAATTAACAATTCAATCAATTATTCAATTTCAATTAATTCATCAATATTCATCAATAAATCAAATTAATCATTTTGGATGACTCCTTGCATAAGCCCTTTCCCCAATGATGTCAGGACAGGTCCATCCATTGACTGAGATCGAATCTCATCGGTCGTCACCTCTGGTTCGTACCTCATGTTAATTGATGAATCACCGTCCTGTCCTAGGGTCATATCTGACATATTTCCCCATTTTGCCTGGTCTCCACAAATTTTCTTTGCAACCACTAAAGGCAACTCATCCTTCATTCGTGAGACAGCCAAAATGGATGGCAGATATTAAAGTTCTTTGGGAAAAATATCTCATCATTTTTCTTTTAATAGTACCCAAATCTCTTGGCAATATAAATTTCGTAAAACTCCTGAAATAAGACTGTAAAATTCCTTCAATCATGCTAAATTTTGAAACTCCATCGCTTGTAACACCCAATTTATCCCATAGGGCTTGAAAGTTCTTTCCCAAGTTCATGCAGCATTCTGCATTTGAACCCTATGATATCATTCATAATAATCATCATGATTTTATAGTCATGGTCCTATCATAATCATCTATTTAAAACGAACATTTCCTTTATCACCACAGCTATGTGGTATAATCAACAATAGAATAAAACTGTACATAGCAACAGGCTACCTCATGGCCACTTAGTATACCTATTGACAATAAGTCATAACAATATCGAATAATCATTGAACAATTCAAAAATCGCTTCCACTGCTCCAGCCGCAGCATTCGTCATTTTGTTTGCTCATTCACTATTCCTGATTCGTCATCAAGGATCTCCATCATCACACAGCGTACTTAATTCCGCATTTTAATGAGAATTCAACAGGAATTTACGACTCAAAGGAAAAAGAACGAGCAGACCTTTTGCAGGATGATCGTTACAAAATCGTTACATATATTAAAGTATTTATAATGTCGACAAATCATATCTTAATTCTTACAAAATTTGGTTCTTTGAATAAATCACAGCACCGGGAGAACCAGCTCCAAAAAATGGATCTTTGTGTTTATTCAGCACCCTAGTAATTGGTTCTTTGTGTACTAATTACACAGCACCCAGGCCCCGCTCATATGGATCTTTGTGCAGCGCTGCACAGCACCTGAGCAAAAGGGGTTTCATCTACATTTTCCTTATCCGGTGTACCATCCGTGATATTTGTTTGCTCATTCACTATTCCTGATTCGTCATCAAGGATCTCCATCATCACACAGCGTACTTAATTCCGCATTTTAATGAGAATTCAACAGGAATTTACGACTCAAAGGAAAAAGAACGAGCAGACCTTTTGCAGGACGATAACTGGAATTAGTCGTGAAAATATATCCAAAATACACAAAAATACACACCCACACAAATAAACAACATTTATTCCGTTTAACAGAACAAACATTTCCTCTATCATGACATGCATGTCTTCAAAATTATATGACCAAGAGAAAAAGTAAAACTAATTAAAACTGCGGGCAGTGATAATCCGGGGACCATACCGCTCCATCCTGATTGGACGAGTGCGTGCTAGAGTCGTTAACAACGACAGTCCAGATCCGATTGTTCAAAATTTCAACTCAATCGATCGAAAAATGAACGCAGGGATGCATTTTAAAGGTGCAGTGGCACTAACTGAGTTGCCACGAATATGGCCACGAAATTGCCAATATGGCCATCACAAAATATTTTCCTTAATCAATTGGCTCATAGCATAACCAATCTGTAAGTATTTCATCCGAAGATGTATCTCTGAGGACTTTTAATTAAATAAGTCATTTATAAATCAACGAGTTAATTTATTAAATGATTAATCAATAAATCAATATTTTCCTTGACAGCCACATCACTTGGTCAGTGTCATGTCCAAATATCAGCTTCCTTACTCAAAAGGTGCCTGAGTTAATGTAATGTAATTACTGTAATAAGATTACTGCAATTACTGTAATGATTACTGTAATTACTGTAATTACCGGAACTGTAATTACTGTAATTACCTCAGGTAATTACTGTAATGTAATTACTGTAATTTAATAAGAAATGTAATTAATTAAATAAGTACTTCATTAATCGTTAATAATGAAATAATTCCTTAATTTTCATTCGATTCACTTGACATTCGAATGGGATTTATATATCCGTCAACTAGTTCAATCAACACCTATTTTATTCAACATAGGCCAAAAGTCAACAACAATTTGAAAAATCCTTAATTTTCATTCGATTCACTTGACATTCGAATGGGATTTATATATCCGTCAACTAGTTCAATCAACACCTATTTTATTCAACATAGGCCAAAGGTCCACAACAATTTGAAAAATCCTTAATTTTCATTCGATTCACTTGACATTCGAATGGGATTTATATATCCGTCAACTAGTTCAATCAACAACTATTTTATTCAACATAGGCCAAAGTCCACAACAATTTGAAAAATCCTTAATTTTCATTCGATTCACTTGACATTCGAATGGGATTTATATATCCGTCAACTAGTTCAATCAACAACTATTTTATTCAACATAGGCCAAAGTCCACAACAATTTGAAAAATCCTTAATTTTCATTCGATTCACTTGACATTCGAATGGGATTTATATATCCGTCAACTAGTTCAATCAACAACTATTTTATTCAACATAGGCCAAAGGTCCACAACAATTTGAAAAATCCTTAATTTTCATTCGATTCACTTGACATTCGAATGGGATTTATATATCCGTCAACTAGTTCAATCAACAACTATTTTATTCAACATAGGCCAAAGTCCACAACAATTTGAAAAATCCTTCCTAATTTATTCGATTCACTTGACATTCGAATGGGATTTATATATCCGTCAACTAGTTCAATCAACAACTATTTTATTCAACATAGGCCAAAGCCCACAACAATATGAAAAATCCTTAATTTTCATTCGATTCACTTGACATTCGAATGGGATTTATATATCCCTCAACTAGTTCAATCAACACCTATTTTATTCAACATAGGCCAAAAGTCAACAACAATTTGAAAAATCCTTAATTTTCATTCGATTCACTTGACATTCGAATGGGATTTATATATCCGTCAACTAGTTCAATCAATCACTACATTCAAACCCAGACATTTTGAGTTCCGTAACTTTAATACTTCAAATTTTCCATTCCTTCCCTTCCTGATCCTTCGATGTAGGGATGGGTTCTTTTTAGGATCATGTTGCATCGAGCATTATTTTCCAAAACAGTGTGAACATTAAACCACACCAAAACCTCTGACATCCCACCATTAACACCTATTGTAAGCGTGCCGAATCAGTAAGCATCACCCCTCCTATGAGCCTCGACCAGAGGGTGGTTGTTACTCACAAACACTCGTCGCTAGCTGTTCCATTGTCTGCCGATTCCCACTCTGCTGCCGATTTCCACTAGCTGTTTTATTTCTCTGAGCTCATGAAAGTGGTGACAATGGGTGGTCTGCCATTGCTCTTCCACAAAAGAGTCGTTCCAAAGATATAAGCCGTTTTGTCGCAATACCATAAATTGGAATGAGGTAAAAATATATATATATAAATATAATACCATTTCCCGGTTCCCTGTCGCACGCCGAGCAAGTCGCGTGCTTTGAACAAGTGCAAAAAAAAATAAAAACTACTTTAAACGAGTGTACCGGCCTTACACGTCTTGGAAGCAAATGGTCGCATGGTGCACGCATGCTCCGTTTGCTCCCAGGTCACAGTAAGGCCTTTAATGACCAGCGCCGACCTTGTGCATTTTATTTTTTTAGCGCAAAAAAATACGTATTTACAGAAATCATTTAGGAAAACACGAATAATAGCTACAGTCGTTTATCGAAGTACCATTCGTGATGGGTCACGCCACCTATCGCGGCATCGGTGTGCACGGAACCCCCAGAACCACCTCCTTCCCCATGTATGTACAAAACTATTTCCAAATTCGTAAATCATATTGGACAAAAACAAGCCACACTCACCTTTTAAAGACTTGTTTGTACAATTGATGTCAGCGGTGCCTCCAAATTGTAGGGGAAGTATTCGGGGGACTCAAGACTCCAATGACCGGACACAGGTTTTACAAAAGGTCTGGTTTATTAACTGGTTATTCACTTCATTCCATTTACCAAATAATACCGCTTAATTCAATGGACCAGGTTAACTCTTTTCGCATGGTCCTTCTCGTTCGGCCGATGTTCCTCCGCCACTCCCGTCGGTCAGAGCTCCTGGTGACAAGTCCTCTCGACTCAACGTTTGCTCTCGTTTATATGGACAAACTGGACTTAATCCCCTGTCCGCTGAACGTTAATCCTTTCTCCGCTAATGCCCCGAGGTCATGCATGCACCAAGTCCTGGCATCAGCTCGCTCCCCTCCTGCTGTGAGTTCCGTTTACCAAACGATAGGGGGGTGCTTCAGCCAGGGGCTGTGACCAGGTGGACAAGAGATTATCATGTTCGGGCACATTCCTGACACTCATTTACGAACTCGTCTTTCACAGAGTTTGCAGGTAAAATGTATCTGCTTCGTTACCAGTGTTAATTAATAAGTTACCAGTGCCAATTAATAAGTTACACTGAGTTACACTTCCACAGCGCCATGGACAATCAAGGCGATCGGATGTCGGTGGGGGAAATAGACGGGTTAGGGGTAACCCAGGACTTAGGGAAAGAAAGGGAGGAGGAGAGCAATGAGGAGGCGGTTGAGGGGGTATCAGACGCACAAAATGGCGCCTCGCACATGGCCACGGCGTCCACGCCCGCGACCGTAGTAGCGCCGCTGGTAGATTTGGACCTTTTTTTTCATACAAATGAAGGCCCTTATGGCCCAGAATAGCGAGAAAATGAGGGAGGAAATGAGGGCTCAGAGTGAGCAAAGGAGGGCTAACTGTGAGCGATTGTTAAACCAAATGGAAGCAATAACGAACAGAATGGGTGACCGCATGCAAAAATGTGGGGAGACCATGGATCGCATGGTGGGCGAAAGGGTCCCAGGGGTGCACGACGAGGTAACGCGGGTCGAAAAGCGCTGGTTGAGCGAAGCGGAGGAAAGCACGGGTACAATGACGGGGGTAGAAATCGCGACACGGGGTTTGGAAAAGCCGGCGACCGCTGAGGTAGAGGAGGGTGTTTTATTAAAGCCAGCGGTTGCCGAGGTTAATAAAGAAAAAGCAGTGCTGGGAATTAAAATTGAAGAGATGACGGAGGTAGCCCGGGAATTGCAGGGAGAAAGGGATTATGTACAAAGTCCCTGCTCACATCATGATGCTGTGCTTAACCCGAATGGAAGTTTGCAGGTTCGCGTGGAGAAAAGGATCCCCCAGGTGAGTCGTGCTGTTGTGTATTGTGCGGGGAGATTTTGTAAGAGGATGTTTGGCGACAAAAGAATTGTCGCGCGATTGGGATCGATATGGCACCCGGGCGTTGGTGAAGGGTCCCGTGTGAGTGGAAATAGCACGCCGAGGAGTGAGTGTGCCGTCAAGAGTGAGTTGGTCGAAGCGCGTGTGCGAGGGGGTACATGGAAGCGCGGTGTGGTGAGTGTTACGGAGGAAGTAACGAGAGAGTGTACACCTGTGGTGAGTGTTACAGAGGATGTAACGAGAGAGTGTACACCTGTGGTGAGTGTTACAGAGGATGTAACGAGGAAGTGTACGCCTGTGGTGAGTGTTACAGAGGGTGTAACGGGAGAGTGTGCGCGAGAAAGGTGTGTAACGGACAGGTGCATGAGGAAAGAGTGCGTTGTCAAGAGTAGTGGTGAGAGTAGTGAGAGTGACAAGGTGCGTGAGTTGGTTGTGACAGGTGAGCGAGGATGTACACCTGGAATGGAAGGATGCACACCTGGAATGGTAGAGCATGTGTGGGAAGGCACATTTGAGTTGGTAGTGAGGCACGTGGTTGGGTGTGCGAATGAGAGCACACCTGTGATTGTCACAGAGGAAGTGACCGAGGAGGGGGCGCGAAGAGGTGTGTTGGTGAGGTGTGCGACCAACGAATGTGTGCCAAAGTGTTCGGTGGTCAGGTGTGTGACCAAGTCGGCGAGCGGAATGAGTGTACCGAGGTGTGTAAGGAAAGGTACGAGGAGAATGGGAACAGCTGCATGTATGAGCAAGAAAGGGGTAGCGTATGCTTGTAAGAATCCAGGTGAAGCGTCGACGGTAACCAGGCTAGAGGTTAGAACGACTTATAGCCGAATCGGGCCCTCAGTGCGCGTCGGGCAGCTTCGCGTGCCGCGAGGACCAGCGGGGATCCGAACCACGGCGGTTTCAAAAGAACCGCCGTACGCGATCCACGCTGTGCCTCGCTTGGAACGGCCGCGTCCGGGCTCCACTAGGCGGAGCGGGCAGCTGGATAGGAAGGGTCGTTATGGCGACCACGTTTTGTTGAGACGTGCCGGCAGGTCGAGATCGGGACATTGGATGGCTCCACGCCGAGGTGGTGCGTGAGATCTCGGCCCGGGTAAGCCCCCGCCCCTGCCCCGAATGCGGGACGCATCCAGCCGCCGGCACAAAAGAATCCGCGTTCATTGCTCGGCTGTACGAAGCCGGGCTGTAGACGTGAATTGGCGCACCGAGAGGATGTAATAAGTAGACGGGTGATGGTGATAGTGATAGTGATTTAAAACGAAATTTAGAAAAGTGAGTAGAATTGGCAGTAAATGGAAAATTTTTGAATTGGTTGGAATCTGGACGAACAAAATTGATAGTGAGAGACCCCCGATGTGGTGGGATGGCAAATGCACCATCCCTCACAGAAGTGGGGCAAATGCGCAATAGCTTATGGGGTGTATGGCAGTGAAAACTAGCCCGGGTGGGTTAGGATATTGATAGGGATCTAGCGAAGATGACATTAGGTAACGTAAGTTTAGTTAGTGACTGATACCTGTAGTGGGGACGCAGGTAGATTAGTGTGGATTATAATGACGTGGGAGCGCAATAGTTTAAAGGGACGACTGGGAAGCGCAAGTTTCAGAGGGGAGTAGTTAGCTGAGATGATGCCGTGTGTGTGAGGATTGAACAGGTGAGAATGGAACAGGTGTGATTGCACAGGTGTGCAACTGAACAGGTGTGTGGAGCAGTGTATGAGGGAGTAGTGGTGATTGCGTGTTGTGTTGACCAAATGGTCCAGGAAGAAAGGAGGGTGCAGGTGGCACCAGGGGTGAGGGCACAGGTGTGCAACAACAGGTGTATGTGGCTGTGTGGAATGGATGGTCGTGGAGTGAGAATGGTGGAAATTGTGGAGTGGAGTGGATGGTGCGAAGGTGTGAATGGGGGAAGAGTGGACCCCCATCACGGATACCCAGGGCGGGTAGTGTAAGTGTTAGGTAGAGGGTACAGGTAAATTGTGGTTGGATATTGGCATCTGTGGTGCGGGTGGCAGAATGGTATGTGGATGGGTGCATTAGTGTTGTGGAAATGGCTGGGCGTGTAGCCTGTTAGTGTGTGTAGTTGGTTTGGGCACTCCACCACTGTGAGGATGTCGGCCAGGTGAGGCCGCAGGTGGGCTCTGGGAGCCGGTAGTAGTTGTTGTGGATGGGGCCCGAGGATCCGGAGGACGGACCCGGGTAGCCCAGTGCCAGAGGGCACCATGGGGTGACAGAGCCAGGAGAGGGGCTGTCCCCAGTTAGTTAGGTTAGGGTGAGGAGCTAGGTAAGCTCGGGTGGCAACTACAGTGGTGGAGGTGTGCAGGTGGGTAGACCTGTTGGGAGAGCTAGACGTCGCAGCCCAGAAATTGTGCGAGAGCACCGGGAGATGAATCGGGGGAGTGAGACCCCAAATTGAGAAGCACCACAGTTTGGTCAATGGGAATTGGTTATTAGAACCCATAGTGTAAGTTGGCCAATGGATTGGCAGGGAAAGACCCCGGGTAGTGTAAAGTGTGTTAAAGTCATTTAGAGGATAGTTAGGATGAAGGATCTCCTCGCACCATCTGCATCCACTCACCTGAGGTGACAGGTACTCAACACCATGCCATGTTTTGATAATTTTTTATGATGCAAATGTTTGGATTGTGAGACGCATCATGACGTGGGTGTGACATTGTGCGTAATTCCATCTCTCCCTCCTTATGAGGATTGATGATGAATTGGTGATGGCAAATTTTGAAGTAAAGGGATTGTGGAGACGAATTTGGTATAGGGGAAATATGGGGAAGACGTGACAGTAGTGACGAATTTGTAAATGGGTAGATTTTTGTACATATGGGGTAAGGGTAGGGTAGGTGACAGGGGGGTGATGTACGGTAGGGACGAGCTTTCTCACTTCGCCCTCCGTACGCATTTCGCCTTGCATTGCCTTATTGACGTGTACCCTTGTGACCTTACCCCTCGCTCAATTGTCTTTCTTTTGTCTCCCACATGACCTGTGCGCCATTGGGTGCCGAGGGGAGCGTGCGTGAGGTGGCCATTGTGCGCCCGAGATTCCCAGAACCAGCATGCATTGCGTTGATGTACCACTTTATGGACCGCTGTTCTGTGGCCAAGTACCACTTGATGGACCCCAGGTTCTGGGGCAGGGCACCTCTGTTGGAGACCGGCCATAGTGGCCAGGGAATCTTGCTTGCGGACCTCGGTAAGGTGGCACCTATGCCAAACAGGTGGACCGCCCTTAGTTGGCCCCTGAGGCCCTAAATAAAAATGGACACAAGTTGTGCTTTTTATTATGTCCAAATAGGCCGCATGAAGCCAGAAGACGTCGGGAAGAACATCGGCCCAGCAGAGAAAGAGAAGACCACCACCAGTTGTTTTGTTGTGTTTATTATGAACCATGGTGACTGCGCACCGAGTGGTGCTTTTGGTGCTTAGTGGTGCTTTTGGTGCTTTTGGGTGCTTTGGTGGTATTGGTACTGGTGCATCGATGCAATGCGTGCTGTCTCCTCCCTCCCAACAGGAATCTCTTCTTTCTCTTGTTCCCTAAAAAAAAAAAAAAACACAGGTCCTGGGTTGCGTTGTAAATAAGAAATCACGTCATTGTAAATAATGCTCCCCACCGTAAATGTATAGTTTGAGAATAATTCCGTAATTCGGTTAGCTGTGGGCTTGAGTCTGTTAGACAGGGTGCAATGCAATAGGGGGACATACTTATTTGTGTTTTAAAATTGTCACACTCAGGGTCAGGTTAATTGTAGAGGGAATTACACCTACGTGTCACACTAAGTTAAAGTTTAATAGGCCCGAGCACGGGCCTGAAGAAAGGAGGGTGCAGTGTAACGAATGTGGAAACGTTACAATGTGAACGTTACAAAAGTATGGTAACATCCTCGTAATGTAAATAATGGTCGTAGCCGGCCTCCTAGTTAATTCCATGAAACTTACACGCAGGTCACGATATATCTTTTAAATAGTGTATTTCCTTATTCCATGTAGGCTAAATATGTGTTTCCCACTAGATTGACTTTGCATTGTATCAAACAAAATAAGCGTAGGCCCTTCCAATTTCCCCAAAACCTCCCTTCCAATTGCCTTCCGCATTTTGGGCGGTTTTCTTCAAACCACCATTGGCCACGAGGTAGGGTTGGGGAAGAAAGGCGTGTCTCCACCTCGTCATAAGAGGGAAGGAGTGAACCAGCCCTAACAGCCAATCAACACCGCGGTGAGCGACCCGGTAGGCGTGCCCTCGGAGCCGGCGGCTTGATTTCGCCCGAGGTGATAAAAGCGACTGTAAGGGACTGCTTTAAGAGAGGCCTTGAGGAGATGAGCAAAGAGGCTGCACCAAGAGAAGCGGTGAGATGCGAAACGCTCCAAGCCAAAGAGGAGTGGTACTCGGCAAGGAAACCAGCTTTGGAGAGACGCGCTGAAAGGAGGGAGACGGCTCCACCCCAAGAAGAGGAGCAGGTGTGCCGAACCAGCGCGTGACGTCTACCACAGCGGATACACGACGGAGGGTTTCCCGCCAAAACCGCGAGGAATTGTGAGCTGCGGCCTCCCGACTTTGCCTCCCTCTCAAGCAATCCATCTCAAGCCCTACCTGCCTGCAATATCCCCTGTGTAAGTGTGAACGTCCTGTCCTACTCGTTGTCTTGGGGCTAAGTAAAAATGAATAGTGTAAGTTAACGATTCGCTGTGTTACTGCTTCTTCCATCCATTGCTTGTGTGTGTATAATAAAATCTGTTCTTCCTCCGTATTCTTCTTCTTCTTCTTTTTCATTCTCTTTCGGTCGCTTTAGAGATTTCCCGATTGAATATCTGTGGGGCGATCTGGTCAACGTCGGGTGGAATCGGGTTTTAATCGGGGAGTAACTGTTCGGACGCGGTTAAATACACCACCACTCGGTCAATATAACATCTAAACCCGCGTCTGTAACAATATATATATATATATATATATATATAATATATATATATATATATATATATATATATATATATATATATATATATATATATATATATATATATATATATATATATATATATATATATATATATATATATATATACTGAAACGCAAAAGAAACTTACCACCTTTGAAACCTTTAAATATCAACAATAACACTGCGTGTAGTAAATGTGTGAACTTATTTGTGGACAATAGTGTCCTCACTGTCAGACAAAACGGTCACGGATGGTCACTTGAACCTTCAATGGTCACTTCATAGCACAGCTGTTGAACAGCCGTTTTGACTGTCAGTGATTAGCCAAGGGGTACGGGATGATTTTAATGAGCTGCACGTGATGTCTTGATATTGGCTTTAAAAAGGCCAGTGCAAAATGGGCATTTTGACCGAAAAATTTGACCATTTTGACCAACTTCAAAAGGACCGAAAACGCAAAAGAAACTTACCACCTTTGAAACCTTTAAATATCAACAATAACACTGCGTGTAGTAAATGTGTGAACTTATTTGTGGACAATAGTGTCCTCACTGTCAGACAAAACGGTCACGGATGGTCACTTGAACCTTCAATGGTCACTTCATAGCACAGCTGTTGAACAGCCGTTTTGACTGTCAGTGATTAGCCAAGGGGTACGGGATGATTTTAATGAGCTGCACGTGATGTCTTGATATTGGCTTTAAAAAGGCCAGTGCAAAATGGGCATTTTGACCGAAAAATTTGACCATTTTGACCATCTTCAAAAAGACCGAAAACGCAAAAGAAACTTACCACTTGTTTGAAATGTAATAAAATTGTAACAGTTCAAAATAAAACAAACCAACAATTGCTAATTGAAACATTGGCATTTTATTCATGACATGTCAAGTTTTTGACCAAGATCCACCATCTCATCAGTTTGTTCTCCAGTACAGAACAGCACAGGGTGCAATGTCAGTCCCCTTTCAATAGCGTGTGTGGCCACCATTGTTTTGGATACAGGCAGTGCATCGTCGGCGTATACTGCCTACTAGTCTTTGGATGGATTGCTGCTGGATTCTGTCCCACTCCGTCCTCAATGTCTGAAGCAGCTCTGCCCGTGTCCTAGCCCTGCCAACTACGCGTCTCCCAAGCTCATCCCACAGGTGCTCCATGGGATTCAGGTCAGGGGAGAGTGCAGGCCACTGCATGGTGTTGATGTTCTCACCTTGGAGAAATGCAGTGGTAAAGCGAGCAGCATGGGGACGAGCGTTGTCATGCTGAAAGGTTCTCAGTTCTGCGTGGTCTCAGGTCTCAGTTCTGGGTGGTCTCAGGTCTCAGTTCTGGGTATTTAAAGGTTTCAAAGGTGGTAAGTTTCTTTTGCGTTTTCGGTCTTTTTGAAGTTGGTCAAAATGGTCAAATTTTTCGGTCAAAATGCCCATTTTGCACTGGCCTTTTTAAAGCCAATATCAAGACATCACGTGCAGCTCATTAAAATCATCCCGTACCCCTTGGCTAATCACTGACAGTCAAAACAGCTGTTCAACAGCTGTGCTATGAAGTGACCATTGAAGGTTCAAGTGACCATCCGTGACCATTTTGTCTGACAGTGAGGACACTATTGTCCACAAATAAGTTCACACATTTACTACACGCAGTGTTATTGTTGATATTTAAAGGTTTCAAAGGTGGTAAGTTTCTTTTGCGTTTTCGGTCTTTTTGAAGTTGGTCAAAATGGTCAAATTTTTCGGTCAAAATGCCCATTTTGCACTGGCCTTTTTAAAGCCAATATCAAGACATCACGTGCAGCTCATTAAAATCATCCCGTACCCCTTGGCTAATCACTGACAGTCAAAAGGGCTGTTCAACAGCTGTGCTATGAAGTGACCATTGAAGGTTCAAGTGACCATCCGTGACCATTTTGTCTGACAGCGAGGACACTATTGTCCACAAATAAGTTCACACATTTACTACACGCAGTGTTATTGTTGATATTTAAAGGTTTCAAAGGTGGTAAGTTTCTTTTGCGTTTCAGTATATATACTGTATATATATATATATATATATACTGTATATATATATATATATATATATATATATATACTGTATATATATATATATGTATATATATATATATATATATATATATATATATATATATATATATATATATATATAAATATAAATATATATATATAGGGTGAGTCAGAAGTAGCGCCCGATTTCTATTTTTTCAGCTGTCAGATTCTTTCTGGGATGTCATGTTGTTAATAATTGTCGGGTACAATTGTTGTTAATAATTGTTGTTAATAATGTTGTTGTTGTTAATTATAATTGTTAATAATAAATTTGTCAATAATTGTTAATATTGTTAATAATAAATAATTGTTAATAAATAGAAATCGGGCGCTACTTTTGACTCACCCTGTATATATATATATGTACACAACCAGTCAAAAGTTTCGGTACATCCAACATAATGGTGTTTAATGTGCAAAATGAACATAAAATGTGAATAAAACTTTTACCAAAGATATATCTGATTATGTACTGATAATATATTGTGCTTCAATGCATCTTTCTTGTGTGAAACGTATGTTTAAAGCAATTTTTGGAAATAGGTCGAAAAGTGAAATACTAAATCCAAACTGAAAATGCCAAGTTAATGTTATTAACGTTTCATCTCAGGAGCAAAAACTGTTTACAAATACTCTGCTCTGTGTGGAATGAATGTTTGTGCTTAGTTTCCTCATCACGTGCAATGTATATTATTGCCAGGCGTTGCAAAAAATGTTTACAGAAAGGCCAGCCATACAATCTAATGAGTGTTTTTGTGTTTCAGATTGCATGAACATGGGTGCCAAAGCTCAGCTAATGCCAGAAAAAAAGACAGACAACTGTAACTTTGAGAAAAGAAGTAGAAAAGCAGTATACAGTGCATTCAGAAAGTATTCAGACCTCTTCACTTTTTTCACATTTTGTTATGTTGCAGCCTCATGCTGAAATCGTTTAAATTCATTTTTTTTCCCTCATCCATCTACACTCAATACCCCATAGTGACAAAGAGAAAACAGGATTTTAGAAAGTTTTGCAAATTTATTAAAAAGAAAAAACTGAAATATCACATTGACATAAGTATTCATACCCTTTGCTTTGACACTTGAAATTTAGCTCAGGTGCCTCCCATTTATCTTCATAATCTTTGAGATGTTTCTCCACCTGTGGTAAATGCAATTGATTGGACATGATTTGGAAAGGCAGACACCGGTCTATATAAGGTCTCACAGCTGACAATGCATATCAGAGCAAAAACCAAGCCATAAGGTGAAGGAACTGCCTGCAGAGCTCAGACAGGATTGTGTCGAGGCACAGATCTGGGGAAGCCTACAAAAAAAATTCTGCTGCTTTGAAGGTTCCCAAGAGCACAGTGGCCTCCATAATTCTTAAATGGAAGAAGTTTGGAACAACCAGGTTTCTTCCTCGAGCTGGCCGCCTGGCCAAACTGAGCAATCGGGGGAGAAGGGCCTTGGTAAGAGAGGTGACTCACCCTGTAGTCTCTTGGTAAGAGAGGTGACCAATAACCCAATGGTCACTCTGGCTGAGCTCCAGAGATCCTGTGTGGAGATGGGAGAAATTCCAGACGGACAACCATCACTGCAACACTCCACCGATCTGGGCTTTATGGCAGAGTGGCCAGACGGAAGCCAAACAGTTCAATCTTGGTTTCATCAGACCACAGAATCTTGTTTCTCACAGTCTGAGAGTCCTTTAGATCCTTTTTTGCAAACTCCAAGCGGGCTTTCATGTGTCTTTCACTGAGGAGAGGCTTTTCAATTTTCAATTTTCAAAACAATTTTTTTTTAACTATCTTCGTTATTTTGAGCATACGGAAGAAGAAGAAGAAGAAGAAGAAGAAGAAGAAGAAGAAGATGTCTGAATACAAACGGACGCGGATGGGCTTTGCATTTTCAGATGCTTTCTGGTTTAGCAGTTGCAACTGGTCCTACCCCCACTCCACCCTTGTTTCATTTCCACACATGGTTAAAAACCACAATGAGATAAGCTCCACAAACCTTTAATCCGAACCAATCTTCAAAATTCCAACTTCAGAATTTACTCGAACAGTAACGGCTGTCCAAACTACTAAAAAAGTGTTCTTTGCTAAAAATGTTTCATACAAAAAATGTGTCTCCGAGAAGTTCTCATGGAAGTAAGAATTAAGTTAAAAACGATTATTAAATTAAATTTAAAAAAACTAACCCCAAAATGAGAACCACAGCCTCGCTTAAATAAATGCATATATACACTTAGTTATAAAATCGAGAGATATGGTAAATTTTGTCAGATTTCACTCCAGATTTGGAAATTATTTTGTTTAGAGCATCCAATCCTCATATCAGAATCCAGATTTTGATGATATGCTTCAATTATGTAATGATTAATCGATCGTGTTTCCAAGGCAAGTTGTTTTGTTTTCATTTTGTTTTGTTTTTTAAAACTATTTTCGTTATTTTGAGCATACGGAAGCATTTCATATTGGGTCATGAGCACGGAGGTATATATGGAACCTGGAGAGCCAATGAGATGCGGCGCAGCATTAGCAGCCGTGAAGCCGAGCGGCGGCCATATTAGTCAGGTTCACTATGTTTTTTCGTTCAAAATCATGGTAGATTAGCAAACCTATACATTTTTGGAAACGTTATTACATGGAAAATCTGAAAATCAATGTTTACATTTGCTAATTCCGACCAATTCGATTCGACCAATTCAACCAATCGACCAATTCCATTCGACCAATTCGACCATTCGACCATTCGACCAATCGTTTCGATCGACCATTCGACCAATTCGATCGATTCGATTGACCATTCGACCAATTCGATTTGCCAATCAATTTGACCGACCTTTGCTTGTGTGGAACGGACTGTGAAAACGATGCGGACTATATTGTCGGATACGACACACAGGACAGTGATGACGAACTCTAAATGGCATATTCTGTAATCGTGTATGATTGATGCCATTGACTGCCTGTGTATATTTTGTCATTGACTGCCTGTGTAGATGTGAAGTTATACTGACTGCATGTGTATATATGATTTTGCTGACTGCCTGTGTATGTTTGGTGATATGAATTATTGTGACACATTTTGATGTTATTAACTGCCTGTACAAAATGATAACATGTATTTGATTATGCAACTTATCGCGAATATAAAGACAGTATTTTGCAATTCAAAACCTTTGATTCGTGTCTTACCATTCCCCATAGCACTAATTTGATACTTTCATTGGATTCCTTGTCCCTGAAAATATAGGTTTGGTATATTTTAAAAAGTTTTTAGGGTAATTAGAGGCAGAAATAGAACAAAATATGTATTTTACAGTGGCCATTTTGAAAATCCAAAATGGCCGCCATACAGGTATCTCTCCAAATGTAAACATTGATTTTTAGTTTCCTTCTGCTATGACCTTTCCAAAAATGTATAGGTTTGCTAATCTACCATGATTTTGAACGAAATATAATTTATTGACATAGTGAACCTGACTATATTGGCGGGCCGAATGTTTTGTCAACAAACCATTGCGCCCATCGGTGACTAATACTAGTAATAGACTCGACAGAAGAAGTAAAATTTAAAATTGTGCAGTTGAAGTTGAAACCAGTATATCAATGGTCATTTTATAACTCCGTGGTCATGAGTAGGCCGAAACAAAATGGCGGCTCAAGAACCCAGCGAGGTGCAGGGGGATGACCAAGATGGCGGGCCGCCATATTGGTACACTACCACATCGGGTTTCCGGATTCGAGGAAGGTTCGTAGGTCTATCGAGTTAATTTCAAAATCATAATTTTATTGAGGAATTTTTGAAACCTCCTACCTCCCGTAGAACATCCGCTGGGACCTCAAAACGTTCCACATGAGGTTTGGCGGGCTCGCCCCAAAACTGAGGGAGTAGTTTGGGGACGGACAGACACTCCTGTTTTATAATACTGGTATAGATGTATGAGAACCTGTCTCTGAGGACTTGTCAATCGTCGATATTAATGATTCCAAGGTGTCTTTCTTGAAGAGGACGCACGTTACCACCAGCATTCTGGTAAATTCTAAATCCTGCAACCTCAAATCGTTTGTCATTTCTGGCCAGACAATTTGTGAAATTATTTTTCCAAAAACGTTTCACTGCTGATTCATGAAGATGTGGGAAAAATTGGGGCCGTTAGTTTCATGACAATAAATTTTGTTTTTGCAAAATTGTATCTTACCTTTGGGCTGACCTGTTGGCCTAGACCTACAGGTAATGTATACACGCTCACCTCTCAGCTGTCAAGCATGCGTTTGAATCCCGATGCAGCTATAAACGGTCATCCCGGTGTTTCACAGGTGGGGTGATTCATCAATGTGTGCGCCTTCACTCGGATGGTCGTTAAACGGGCATCCAGTCTTGTAGAATTTAGTTGGTGGACGTTAAAGAGCTCATGGTGTCTTTCATTAAAGAGTACTGTAGGCGAGGTATTGCTGGCACCATGGGCAAAGTCCAACTTCCTTCAACTACTGCTGGGAAGCAATGGCAAACCACCCAGTATAACCCTTGCCAAGAAACTGCATTGGCAGCACTGATCCTGGATTGGGCAGAACACTAGAATACTCATCTTACCATTCTGATGGCTGGCACATTTTAGCTTTTGCTCACAAACAAGATGAGTAAGTCATGAATGAACACAATGAAGACAGTGTTGGCATATCTCCTGCCTGCAGTTGGCGAGGTGTGGACTCTTTTCAAATGTTTTCCCTTTTAAGGGAGAAAAAGGACGTCTGTTTGCGTGCTTTACTGTTATCTGTAAGGGCACCCATTCCTATCTGGCTCAACCCAAACCGAACTCTGAGCTCAGAAAATAAAAAATAAATTATTGGGGGGTTTCAACAGTCTTGAGATGACGTAGAAGAAGACCCTGTATATAAGAATCTGTAAAGACAGGTCCAGTCGTTGGTAGAGGTCTAACTCATGTCAACCCACCCTTTTCAGGGGCGGTCTTGCAGATGGCAGAGATGAAAATACCACCACACAAGTGGCTTTGCAGATGGCATGAAGTAAATGTACCACACAGAAGTGGTTTTGCAGATGGCATGAAGTAAATGTACCACTCACAAGTGGTTTTGCAGATGGCATGAAGTAGATGTACCATGCACAAGTGGTTCCGTAGATGAGGTGAAGTAGCTTGGTGACACGTGACCAGGGTGGCAGGTAATGGGTAAGGCAACAGGCATAGGCATGGCAAGGGCCCACAATTAAACAAGGCATGTAGGCATCCAGGCAAACCATGCCGGCAGATGATGCTGCCCGACCTCATGGTGGTCTCATTTTGTTGTTGGGTACAGGGGAGGGCCATGAGTGGGTGTGGGGGCAGCAGATCAGGTGGCCCAAAGCCACTTTGGCCCTAACCTAACCCTAACAGCCACGCTAATCCCTCTAGCTAGCCCTACCCCTCTTTAGTCCCTCTAACTTAACTTTAACCTAGGTACCGTGCCTTACTGCTCTTTTATCTAATCCATCCCTCCCCGGTGCATTAATCACTCTAAATATCCTATCTCCCGGGAGGAAATCAACACACACACGGTGACAAATAAATGATGTGGCATGACACCACAAGGCTCACCGGCAGATATCGATATCGTGGATGGGCAGTGTGGGTCTACTTGCAGGTCTACCTACATGCATGTGTATCACATGTGGTTCCACCTGACAAGCAGTGTGGTTCCACCTGCGTGCTCGCACATATGGTCCCACCTGGCAGGCACTGTGGTTCCACTTGCGTGCTCGCACATTTTGTTGTGCCCCCAGGCCAGTGAGGCCACCACTGAGCTTAACTGCTCTCCAAACCAAAATCTGGGGGGAGCTCTCTCCCTGATACCCTCACTGGCAATTGTTGATCTGGTTCCCTATCCCTGGTTACCTGGGCCCATCAAAATTTAACTGGCCCCTCTGGGCTCATGGCCTACTCATGTCCGAAGAACTCCCCGTGCCCTGAGTGATCTTCACAACAATACCTACTTTCCTATGTTTTGGGAAAGCCCGTCAAAAACTCCCACAAAACTCCTGATCCACACTCCCAGCCCGTCAAAAACTCCCACAAAAACTCCCGATCCACACTCCCAGCCCGTCAAAAACTCCCACAAAAACTCCTGATCCACACTCCCAGCCCGTCAAAAACTCACACAAAAATTCCCGATCCACACTCCCAGCCTGTCAAAAACTCCCACAAAAATTCCCAATCCACACTCCCAGCCTGTCAAAAACTCACACAAAAATTCCCGATCCACACTCCCAGCCTGTCAAAAACTCCCACAAAAATTCCCAATCCACACTCCCAGCCTGTCAAAAACTCCCACAAAAATTCCCGATCCACACTCCCAGCCCATCAAAAATTCCCGATCTCCACTCCCAGCCTGTCAAAAACTCCCACAAAAACTCCCGATCCACACTCCCAGCCTGTCAAAAACTCCCACAAAAATTCCCGATCCACACTCCCAGCCCATCAAAAACTCCCACAAAAACTCCCAATCCACACTCCCAGCCCATCAAAAACTCCCACAAAAACTCCCGATCCACACTCCCAGCCTGTCAAAAACTCCCACAAAAACTCCCGATCCACACTCCCAGCCCGTCAAGAACTCCCACAAAAACTCCCGATCCACACTCCCAGCCCATCAAGAACTCCCACAAAAACTCCCGATCCACACTCCCAGCCCATCAAAAACTCCCACAAAAACTCCCGATCCACACTCCCAGCCCGTCAAAAACTCCCACAAAAACTCCCGATCCACACTCCCAGCCTGTCAAAAACTCCCACAAAAACTCCCGATCCACACTCCCAGCCCATCAAAAACTCCTACAAAAACTCCCTGTTCCACACTCCCAGCCTGTCAAAAACTCCCACAAAAACTCCGGATCCACACTCCCAGCCCGTTCAAAACTCCCACAAAAACTCCTGATCCACACTCTCAGCCTGTCAAAAACTCCCACAAAAATTCCCGATCCACACTCCCAGCCCGTCAAAAACTCCCACAAAAACTCCCGATCCACACTCCCAGCCCATCAAAAACTCCCACAAAAACTCCCGATCCACCCTCCCAGCCCGTCAAAAACTCCCACAAAAACTCCCGATCCACACTCCCAGCCTGTCAAAAACTCCCACAAAAACTCCCGATCCACACTCCCAGCCCATCAAAAACTCCCACAAAAACTCCCGATCCACACTCCCAGCCTGTCAAAAACTCCCACAAAAACTCCCGATCCACACTCCCAGCCCATCAAAAACTCCCACAAAAACTCCCGATCCACACTCCCAGCCTGTCACAAACTCCCACAAAAACTCCCGATCCACACTCCCAGCCCATCAAGAACTCCCACAAAAACTCCCGATCCACACTCCCAGCCCGTCAAGAACTCCCACAAAAACTCCCGATCCACACTCCCAGCCCAAAAAAAACTCCCACAAAAACTCCCGATCCACACTCCCAGCCTGTCAAAAACTCCCACAAAATCTCCCGATCCACACTCTCAGCCCATCAAAAACTCCAACAAAAACTCCCGATCCACACTCCCAGCCCGTCAAAAACTCCCACAAAAACTCCCGATCCACACTCCCAGCCTGTCAAAAACTCCCACAAAAACTCCCGATCCACACTCCCAGCCCGTCAAAAACTCCCACAAAAACTCCTGATACACATTCCCAGCCTGTCAAAAACTCCCGATCCACACTCCCAGCCTGTCAAAAACTCCGACAAAAACTCCCGATCCACACTCCCAGCCCGTCAAAAACTCCCACAAAGACTCCAGATCCACACTCCCAGACCGTCAAAAACTCCCACAAAAACTCCCGATCCACACTCCCAGACCGTCAAAAACTCCCACAAAAATTCCCAATCCACACTCCCAGCCCATCAAAAACTCCCACAAAAATTCCCGATCCACACTCCCAGCCTGTCAAAAACTCCCACAAAAACTCCCGATCCACACTCCCAGCCCGTCAAAAACTCCCACAAAACTCCCGATCCACACTCCCAGACCGTCAAAAACTCCCACAAAAACTCCCACAAAAACTCCCGAGCCACACTCCCAGACCGTCAAAAACTCCCACAAAAATTCCCAATCCACACTCCCAGCCCATCAAAAACTCCCACAAAAATTCCCGATCCACACTCCCAGCCTGTCAAAAACTCCCACAAAAACTCCCGATCCACACTCCCAGCCCGTCAAAAACTCCCACAAAACTCCCGATCCACACTCCCAAACCGTCAAAAACAACAGTGCAACTTTTGTAAAACAAACACTTTCGACCAACAGCACCAACCGCAGAACGACATTCGTTTCCAACAAAAACTAACAGGCATTTCAGGTGAAGTATCGGGCCAATAAAGTGTGTGTGTGTGTGTGTGTGTGTGTGTGTGTGTGTGTGTGTGTGTGTGTGTGTGTGTGTGTGTGTGTGTGTGTGTGTGTACATACATGGCCCGATACTTCACCTGAAATGCCTCAGTTCGTTTTGTGTAAAGCTTTAATGTATTTGTCAATAAATATCCATCGGGGTAGTAAATGATGGCAGATTAGGGCAGCTCCGGAGGCACAGTAACAGATTATAATACTGTAACACTTGAGATTATAGAATCAAGTGACATATTGGTGATATAGTCAATTGTCATGAACTATGGTTAATTTGTCTAATATATGAAGAAGAAAGTGTGCGTGTGTTTGTTTGTGTGTGTGCCTGCATACCTTGCAGGAAAGCGTGTGCATTCGGAACCTGCAGGAACCATTGCTATCAAACTTTGCATGGCATCCTCCTTCATCCAGAGCATGGTTGAGGGCAATGTATTGTTATGTTTGTGGGGGGTACCAATGAAATACTTTAGGGCCAGATAGGATTGTATAGGGTAGTGTGCTCTGACTGTCGGGAAGAAGAAGAAACACGCATTTAACTAAGTTAGACCAGATTAGATTAGTTTAGACCAGATTTCGCGTAAGGTTGTATAATTGTCTCCATAAGACGGGTGGAGCTATGTTAATTAGGTAGGGTATGAGGGTAATTCCCTGTATGTAAATTGCCTCTGTGGTTTTTCCTTTGTTCCTTATGACACACACCACACCAGCCGTGCACTCCGCACCTATACTAAATAAACACTAAATAAAGTGACCAGAACCAGAACATTCAAACATCACTACAACGCCACCCAGCGAATCAGATCAAGGGGCTTGAAGAAGGCCGTGAAGCCCCGTCCGCCGTCTCGGAGTGATGATTGGTCAGGGCAATGGACTGCTTCGATGGCACTCGCTGATTGGAGTGCGTGGATGTCATCAAAGAAAGTTTCCTGACCGAGGGACAAAGAGACTGAGTCCCGCCATCTTCCTTTCTCTTGACCCTGGCTTTGATCGCGTGCGGTCGCAGTTCGTGCTCTTGGTCCTGGCATTGAACACCAGCAGTCGACATCCTTGCAGCTCGCTTGGTTCACACAATCATCGTTGGTGGTCCAAATCATGCTCTCTCACGTCCTGGTGTTCCGGGATGGGAAAAAGGCGGACAAACTCTCTCCTTATTGGTGTTGACTCGTGGCGGTCGCGCAGATGCCGTGTGCGGACTGAGCAGAATGACGGGGTTCTGTGCAGCCGAGCAGGAAGGAGCGCGGGCCTGTTCGTTTCACCGTCAACGGCCGCCAGGGTACGGGGACCGCTAGAGGAGCCCACGGAGTGCAGGCAAACTCACCACACAGACACAATAATTTCTTTCATTTATTTTCCCCTTGTGTGTATTTGAGTCCGTAAGGAGCATCCTCAACTTAGGAATATTTTACCATGCATTCTTTGTTCCCTGGCATTATTTTATTAAATACATTATTTGAGGGAACTTTAATTATTTGTCCTGTCCTGTTTAATTGTTGGTGGTTCGGAAGACCCGCTTAGCGTCCGGCCGTATAGGTAAGTTTGTCACCCTCCGCTCCCGCGCGTGTAAAGAAGAGCCACCATAGTTTGATTGAACGTCTCGGAGTTTAAGCTCGATCGGCCACCCGTCAGTTTGGGGATCTTAATCCCCCCCGGTGAACACGACAGTATGTTTTGATAAAGAAAATGGAAAAAGAAAAAGAAAAATTAATCAGATATAATTGGCCTTCAGGCCTCAATAGGGTCTTGTGCTTATACACTGCCTGCATTTTTTTCCCTGGAGCAATTAAGTAATTTTTGTGAAGATCATATTGTTATGTCAGTGGGGTAGGGACATATATAGATTCAGGTAGATCTGTGTAGGTATCATGCTCCGGTTATCGTGTTAGGGAATCTCGATGTAATAAGTTCTGTTTAGGCGGTTTGTTCGGATTAAGTGTATCTTTGTGATCATACAAGGATGATCGTTGTGTTCGGTAGGGTAGGGATTAAGCGAATTCCCCGGTGTGTCAAACCTGTGATCATTCCTTTGTCCCGTATGGCAATGCATCAAAGACATTAGCTAGGCCCCATAGTTACACCACACAAACACTACTTAAATTCCCCTTCTGCCGCAATAATAATAAAACTTACCGGAAGAGCAGTCAGGAAGCACCCGCACATTTTCGCACCATGGCGATGGAACATCGAGCAGGCAGGCAATGGACACGCTCAGAGGGGCAGCAATTGGTCAAGGAAAAGGGCGAGTAAGAAGCAGGTCGCCGATTGGCAAAGTAAGGAAGGACTGGTGCTTGGCTAGGGGCGGGGCAAGAAGCTTTCCTCGGATTGGAGGATGCGAGGGCGAGAAAGAAGCGATGCACCGATTGGGAGAGAGAGAGAGCTGATGTCATGGGACGGCCGATAAACGGACAGGCAAGCCGACATTTTCCTTCTTCTCGTTTTTGGCTTCCTTGCTGCCGGACCTCTTCCCTCTGCTGCTTCGTGATTCCTCTCCCTCGAAACATTACTCCTTTCACCACCTTCGCCCTCGACCCTCTCTCCCTTCTGATCCAAACATTGGGTGCATCGCAGTCCCGTGCTGAACCTGGGAGGACATTGCACGGCTGAGGAGGCGGGTTGCACGCCCGCCTGCTCGCTTCACGCGGGAGGCCTTGTCTATGCCTAGTGAATGAGGGCGCATCGAGGCCTACTTCCCGCCAACACCGGAGCTGCATTGGACGACTATGCTTAGAGCTTGACGATCCCTGACACACTGCAGACAGAGATAAGCCACAGCAAACACAAACACAACGGTTCTTTTAATTTATCCTCCCCATTTGTCTGTTGTTGAAGTCTGTGTGTAGGAGAGCTCATTAGGGGTTTTAGATATTGTAGCGTTCTTTGTTCTCGGGGGTCCGGCAATGAAGCCGTTGTAGCGGCTACCGCTGGGTATACACAATCGCCTTGCACCTACCGAGGACGCGGAGCGATCACCATGCCGGGCTCGTCCAGGACGCGCGTGTCAGATATAATTCCCACGTTGGTGGTCCAAATCCGTCAGCTGCCTCCTCTCACGCGCCCGTACTACGCTCTCGACTTGCCAGGCCTCATCCGGGACGCCCGGGCATGTCCAGACACGCCCGGGCATGCCCGCTCTCGACTTGCCAGGCCTCGTCCGGGACGCCCGGGCATGCCCAGACACGCCCGGGCATGCCCGCTCTCGACTTGCCAGGCCGCGTCCAGGATGCCCGGGCACGCCCCCTCTCGCCTTTCCCGGGCAAACGCTCCGGGATAATGTGTATATATATGGCTGCCCGATAAACGGGCTTTTCAGAGAGTACCCGAGTTGATTTGAAACAATAAAGAAACCGCTGTCCTTGGCTCAACCTTGGCCCGCACCTTGGCTCAGGGGCAGAATCAAACGCGGTCCGGTCCAGAGATGCGGGGAGGTATTCAGCGCTTGGAGGTGGCGTCTTCTCTCTCCAAGCTGGGGGCGCATCTGACGTCACCTCCGTCTTCCTGCGCATGCCCAGCGGGGAGTGACACGCCCTCGGCTCGTTAGCTCCGCCCCAGATGGAATCGGTCCGCCGCTTCTATTGGGTGCGGGGGTTACCGGGCTCCGCCCTTGACGAGGAGCTGACTGCGAGCCCCTGCGTGGTAACCCCATCGGAGCACATGTTCAATGGCGGCTAACCAAGCCGGAGTGAGGACGCACACTCCCCGCGCCGCCGCCGCTGTTGTTGTAGTTGTTGTTGTACCATGAGGAAGAGCTGCGGGGAGGTATTGGGAGGTCCTAAACTTTCTAACGGTGCCATACAATCACATTCTGGTGCAACGAAGGGTCAGAATTAATGGAAACGAATCCTTAACTGACATAGACTAAGAATAACTAGCAAGATGTCCTATAGTTGTCTACGTGAGATGTGGTGGACCTGGATGCGACATTTAATGGGGGAAAAAGGGGGAGGTCGGGTCTACAGAGTGTTGTTTACAGAAAATGGGACTAGGGAATGGGGGATTGGGGATAGTTGGGAAGTATTGGGGAAATAGGGGAATATTTACAAGCGGATATGGATGGAGGCCAAATCCCATATCCGCAACATTGCACCCTTCTCTACCTCGGGGTGTCCCGACCCGATAAATTTTTACCTACGTTAGTGTGGCACTCAGATGTAGTTCCCTCTACTATTAACTCAACCCTGAGTGCGACAGTTTTACAGATGTTCACAAATGAGTAAATATGTCGCCCTGCGACGTTGCACCCTTCTCCTCACAGAAACACACCCACAGGATAACCGAATCGCGGAAAGAATCCTCAAACTAAACATACAGCCGGTAGGGAGCATTATTTACACAAGACTACACTGATATTTACACTACGATCCAGGACCTGTTTTTGGAGGAACACATGCAGATGTTATGCATAGAGAGAGCACGCATGCCAGCATCGATACACCACCCCACGAGTGCTCTGTGGCCTTAAGGCCTTTAATAATGTGCAGAGCACCCCATCCAAGCACCAAAAGCACCACCCCATCATGTACAGTCAGCACCATCCGGTGCACCAATAAAGTGTTCAATAATCACCGGTGGTGTCGCAGCCGGCCGATGTTCTGCCGCTGGTCTTGCATTGGAGCCCACTTGGTGTTCTGGCTTCCTTCAAAAATAAAGAAAGGCGCCAACCGCGTCCATTTCTAAATTGTGGCCGTCAGGGGGGCCAACTATAAGTGGTTCACCTGTATGGCATAGGTGCCACGTTGACCCAGAGGTCCATCAACGGGTGGTGCTTGGCCGCAAAAGAACTGCGGTCCATGGTGGGCGGCCACAAAAATTGCGGTCCATATGGTGTATCGATCCAGGCAGCAAGCAGCGAAAGTACAGGCCCACAACTGCGGAGCCAGCACCTCTCTCTCCTCTCTCTCTGCCCCAAAGCCAGATCCTCGGAGGTGGGAGACAAAAGAAAAGACAAGTGAGTAAGGTGGTAAGGGCGCAAAAGTGCATGCAATACAAGGTAATGCACACTGGGGTCACATGGGAACCAGGTGAGACAGGTACGTTCCTACCGTACGCCCCCCCCCCCCCACCAGGTAACCTACATTGCCCCTCCCTTACCCCTTACTGTATCCACAAAACACAACACTACCCATAAACATCTACTTTACACATCAACAAACGTCCCTACTGTCTTCCCAGTTCCTCCCATGAACCAAATTCGTCTTCTCTCCCTCCTAACCAATCAAATTTGCCATTTCCAACTCTCATCAAAATTTGCCATCTCCAACTCAACATCAAAATTTGCCATCACCAATTCATCATCAGTCCTTCCTAAGGAGGGAGAGATGGAATCACCCCAATGTCTTATCCACGTCGTGATGCGTCTCACAAATCCAAACAGCAATTCTCACTTCCTGCAACACAAAACAAAGGAACACAGGTGTGGAGTCATCATCACCACAGGTAAGTGGCTGCGTATGGTGCGACAGGTTCATCAATCCTAACTATTTCCTAAATGACTTTAACAACTTTACATTACCCGGGGTCTTTCCCTGCCAATCCATTGGCCAACTTACACTATGGGTTCTAAAAACCAATTCCCATTCACCAAACTGTGGTGCTTCTCAATTTGGGGTCTCACTCCCCCGATTCAACACTCGGTGCTCTCGCACAATTTCTGGGCTGTGACGTGTAGCTCTCCCAGCAGGTCTACCCACCTGCACACCTCCACCACTGTAGTTGCCACCCGAGCTTACCTGCTCCTCACCCTAACCTAACTAACTGGGGAAGGCCCTCTCGCACTCTCACCCCCTCAGTGCCCTCTCTGGCACGGGCTGCCCGATCCACACCCGGGATCCTCAGGCACCCACTGACACTAACGGCTCCCAGAGCCCACCTGCGGCCTCACCTGGCCGACATCCTCACAGTGGTGGAGTGCCCAAACCAACTACACACACTAACAGGCTACACGCCCAGCCATTTCCACAACACTAATGCACCCATCCACAATACCATTCTGCAACCGCACCACAAATGCCAATATCCAACCACAATTTACCTATACCCTCTACCTAACACTTACACTACCCGCCCCGGGTACTCGTGAAAGGGGTCCACTCTTCCCCCATCCACACCTTCGCACCATGCACACCACTCCGTACCACTTACTCCAACTCTTTCCACACCACTCATTCTCTGCTCCATATATTCCACACACCTGTACTTGCACACCTGTGCTCTCATACTTGGTGCCGCCTGCACCCTTCTCTCCCCAAGCGTATTCGCGCTGATCCACAACACTCACTACTCATACACTGCTCCACACACCTGTCCAGTTCTCACACAGCATCATCTCATCTAACTACTCCCCTCTGAAACTTGCGCTTCTCCGTCTTCCCTTTAAACTATTGCGCTCCCACGTCATTATCATCCACACTAATCTACCTGCGTCCCCACTACAGGTATCAGTCACTAACTAAACTTAACGTTACCTAATGTCACCTTCGCTAGATCCCTATCAATATCCTAACCCACCCGGGCTAGTTTTCACTGCCATACACCCCATAAACTATAGCGCATTTGCCCCCACTTTTGTGAGGGATGACAGAGTTGCCATTCCACCACATCGGGCATCTCCCACTACCAATTTGGCACATCAAATTTCAACAAATCAAAAATTTGCCAATCACTACTCATCAGCTGCCAATCATTACTGCCAATCCTTTGCCAATCATCAAATTTTGTTTTTTTCTAATTTTGGGGCCAAAACACTATCCTCGTCATTACAGTCTACTTACTAATGCCTCTCGGTGCGCCAATTAACTTCTAAAGCTCGGCTTCGTACAGCCAAGCCCTGAATGCGGGTTGTTTGGTGCCAGCGGCTGGATGCGTCCGGCACTCGGTGCAGGGACGGGGGCTTACCCGGGCCGAGATCCCATGCACCACCTCGGCGTGGAGCCATCCAATGTCCCGATCTCGACCTGCCGGCACGTCTCAATAGAAAGTGGTCGCCATGACGACCCTTCCTATCGGGCTGCCCGCTCCGCCTAGTGGAGCACGGACGCGGGCGTTCAAAGCGAGGCCCAGCGTGGATCGCGTACGGCGGTCCTTTTGAACCCGCCGTGGTTCGGATCCCCGCTGGTCCTCGCGGCACGCGAAGCTGCCCGACGCGCACCGAGGGCCCGTTTCGGCTATAAGTCGTTCTAACCTCTAACCCGGTTACCGTCGATGCTTCACCTGCATGCTCACATGCATACGCTACCCCTTTCTTGCTCACACATCCAGCCGTTTCCATGCTCCTCGTCGTACCTTCTCGAACACACCCAGGTACACTCATTCCACTCCCAGCCTTGGTCACACACCTGACCACCGAACACTTTGGCACACATCCGTTGGTCGCACACCTCACCAACACACCTCTTCGCGCCCCCTCCTCGGTCACCTCCTCTGTGACAATCACAGGTGTGCTCTCACTCGCACACCCAACCACGTGCCTCACTACCAATTCCAGCGTGCATTCCCACTCACGCTCTACCATTCCAGGTGTGCATCCTTCCATTCCAGGTGTACATCCTCGCTCACCTGTCACAACCAACTCACGCTCCGTGCCACTCTCACTACTCTCACCTCCACTCTTGACAGCGCACTCACCCTTACTCTCGACAGTGCACTCTTTCCTCATGCACCCGTCCGTTACACACCTTTCTCGCGCACACTCTTGCGCACACTCTCCCGTCACACCCTCTGTAACACTCACCACAGGCGTGCATTCTTCCTTACTTTTGACAGCGCAATCTTTCCCCATGCACCTGTCCGTCACACATCTTTCTCGCACACCCTCTCCCGTTACATCCTCTGTAACACTCACCACAGGCGTGCATTCTCCCTTTACACCCTCCGTAACACTCCTCACTACGCGCTTCCATGTGCTCCCTCGCACACGCGCTACGACCGACTCACTCTCGACAGCATCCTCACTCCTTGGCACGCACTTTTTCCTCACACACCCCAGAGTTGGACTTTCTCGCACACCTCCTTTTTCGCACACCAGACCTGTCGCACACTTCACCAACGGCCTCTCACGAACACCCGGGTCCATCTCGACCCCCAAGCTTCTTAAATCACCTGGCGCATCATACTCACGACCATATTGGTCACCACTTACACCGGGTCCTCTTCCTCTTCGCTTCTCCTCCATCACCTGCGAATCCCTCATCCGGTTAATGAGCACATCATCACGATCCGAACACAGACTTTGGACCAATTCTTTTACTTCCTCCTTTATCTCTTTCTTATCCTCTCTCCGTCGCTTCTTAATTTCGCTCACCCCTTCTTCCACTTCTTCTAATTTCTGCTTCACCTCTTTTATTTCCCAGTACGTCTCCTCAAGTTCGTCCTCTAAGGCTACCTTGACCGTTTCCATGTGCGTCCTCACCTGCCGGTCCTTCGTCTCCATTACCTCTGTCACCTCGTCCAACCTCGTTGTCAGTCCCTCACGTACCATCTGACATTGCCTCTGTGTCGCTATCAAGTCATTGTTTAGGTCATTTTGTGTCGCTATTAACCCTCCTATTACCGCTGTGTTCCTTTGAACCTGCTCCGTTAGTTCTTTTTGTCCCTCCGTCAGCTGTTCTACTCCCAGCGTCAACTCCTCTATACCACCTTGCAATTTTACAGTCCCCTTTCTCACCTCCTTCTCCATGCGCTCCTTACAGTGCCTCACCTCCTCGCGCACTCCTCCGACCTCCTCACTCACACCTCTTCTGATCTCTTCTCCCATCACTTGCATCTCCTGCCCAGATGCCACCCTCATCTGCTCCATTTCCTCCCTGTGAGCATCCAATTTAGTTTCTACCCCCATTCTGACCCCCTCTATCTGCTGCCCCATTTGTTTAACTTCCCTTTCCGCTTGGTCCCTCATGTCCCTCAATTTGCCTTCCATACTGTTTTCTAACCCCTCTAACCCCTTTTTCATCCCTTCCATTTGATTCTCTTGAGCGGCCATTCTGTTTTCTACCCCCATTAACCCCTCCTGTATTTCCCCTAATCTATTGTCTAATCCCTCTATTCTACTCCCTAACCCTTCGATCTGGGCCCCCATGTCATTCCTTAAACCCCCGATCTGGTTTCCCATGTCATCCCTCAATTTCTCGCTATTGGACCCCATTTCGCCCCCCATCACCCCCATTTTGCCCTCCAATCGCTCACCCTGAGCTTCTATACTGTTTTTCAAACCTCAAATTTGGTCTCCCATTTGTCCCATAAGGGCCCTCATTTGCAGGAAAAAAAGGTTTGAATCCACCAACGGCGCTGCTACGGTCGCGGGCGTGGTCGCTGTGGCCATGTGCGAGGCGCCATTTTGCGCGCCCGTAACCTCGTGTGCGACGACGCTATTTTGCGAACCTGCCACCCTCACTGCTTCGCTCTCCTCTTGTCCCTCAATTTGGTCCTGGATCGAACCTGCCTCACTCTCCTCTACCGGAACCCAGCCGTCTTGATCTGCCATAGCGCGACTTTCAAAATTCGGGTTTTTATTTTTGTAAAACACAATCAAATTTCGGTCACTTGTAATTTTGAGCGCTTTAAGCGCGCTTCGGGTCCGATCTCACTCCTCGACACCAATTGTTACAGACGCGGTGTTAGATGTTAGTTTACCGAGCGGTTTGGTATTACCGCGTCCGCACAGTTACTCCCCGATTAGAACCCTATCCCGCCCGATTCCACTCGAACGTTGGCCGAATCGCGCTACGCTAAATCAATGAAGGAAAGGACACAACGGCTGGGATAAATGCAACGACACAAGGGGTACAGTTCTCAAGACCTCCGGAGGAGGATATAATATTGGTGATGCAGAAACGGGTAGATTACACGGTAAGAGGTAAAGCACAGAAAAGATGGGCACTTAGACACAGTCTTATCTTATCCCCGACAGACCACAGACAAACGGGACAAGACTGACTTACACAGGGATTGATGGCAAGGAAGGGCAGGCAGTCGATAGCTCAAGGTGCACCTTGGCTCAGGGGCAGAATCAAACGCGGTCCGTCCAGAGATGCGGGGAGGTATCAGCGCTTGGAGGTGGCGTCTTCTCTTTCCAAGCTGGGGCGCATCTGACGTCACCTCCGTCTTCCTGCGCATGCCCAGCGGGGAGTGACACGCCCTCGGCTCGTTAGCTCCGCCCCAGATGGAATCGGTCCGCCGCTTCTATTGGGTGCGGGGGTTACCGGGCTCCGCCCTTGACGAGGAGCTGACTGCGAGCCCCTGCGTGGTAACCCCGTCGGAGCACATGTTCAATGGCGGCTAACCAAGCCGGAGTGAGGACGCACACTCCCCGCGCCGCTGCCGCTGTTGTTGTAGTTGTTGTTGTACCATGAGGAAGAGCTGCGGGGAGGTATTGGGAGGTCCTAAACTTTCTAACGGTGCCATACAATCACATTCTGGTGCAACGAAGAGTCAGAATTAATGGAAACGAGTCCTTAACTGACATAGACTAAGATAACTAGCAAGATGTCCTATAGTTGTCTACGTGAGATGTGGTGGACCTGGATGCGCCATTTAATGGGGGAAAAAGGGGGAGGTCGGGTCTACAGAGTGTTGTTTACAGAAAATGGGACTAGGGAATGGGGGATTGGGGATAGTTGGGAAGTATTGGGGAAATAGGGGAATATTTACAAGCGGATATGGATGGAGGCCAAATCCATATCCGCAACAATATATATATATATATATATATATATATATATATATATATATATATATATATATATATATATATATATATATATATGTGTGTGTGTGTGTATGTATGTGTGTATGTACGTATGTTTGACTATGTGTGTGTATGTGACATACACACACATACTGTCAAACACACACATACAGTCACAAACACACGTGGTGGATAATTAAGTTGAACAAAAGTTAAACTTCATTTTGTCCTTGAAGTGGAAGCATTTGACGGCAAATTGCTCATCGTGGGAAGGCTACGTCCCGAATCTGTGCCACAAACTCCCCCCTCCCACCTCCCACCTCTCAAGTCTCAACCCACCCCCGGACACTCAGTCACACCGAGTGCCTCGGGCGAAACCTCCACCCGCTGCATTCCGCGGACAGGCCGGGACACGGTGATCGACCGTAACAAGACTGGCTGTTTAACTCATAGCGAGAGTTAAGTTTGGCGACACCAAGTAAACGACCTCGGTCCCCTCCGTCGAACACACGGCTGACAATGATTATCCGGTGCTGCGCTGCACTTCTGTCCGCACCTCCTGCTTGTCTCGGCTCCCTCGAACGCCTTCAACCTGGCGTCCACGGGCGGCTACGAGCTCGACGGTCCCCGGGCAGCTACTTCGGGTACTCCCTGGACTTCTACCGCCCTTCCGGGCAGAAGCGGTCAGTTCGCAACACTTTATATATAATCCGGCTTTCAATGTTAAGTTTACATGTGGAACATTGTCCTTGACACAATGTTTAAACACACAGAAAGCAGCACTGGCTCCCTTTACATTGTACTACAATTACCCCTTTATAATAGGGTGAGCTCTGAGCACTCACCGTGTACTACAACTACCCCTTCATAATAGGGTGAGCTCTGATCGCTCACCGTGTACTACAACTACCCCTTCATAATAGGGTGAGCTCTGAGCACTCACCGTGTACTACAACTACCCCTTCATAATAGGGTGAGCTCTGAGCACTCACCGTGTACTACAACTACCCCTTCATAATAGGGTGAGCTCTGATCGCTCACCGTGTACTACAACTACCCCTTCATAATAGGGTGAGCTCTGAGCACTCACCATGTACTACAACTACCCCTTCATAATAGGGTGAGCTCTGAGCACTCACCGTGTACTACAACTACCCCTTCATAATAGGGTGAGCTCTGAGCACTCACCATGTACTACAACTACCCCTTCATAATAGAGTGAGCTCTGAGCACTCACCATGTACTACAACTACCCCTTCATAATAGGGTGAGCTCTGATCGCTCACTGTGTACTACAACTACCCCCTTTATAATAGAGTGAGCTCTGAGCACTCACAATGTACTACAACTACCCCTTTCATAATAGGGTGAGCTCTGATCGCTCACCGTGTACTACAACTACCCCCTTTATAATAGAGTGAGCTCTGAGCACTCACCATGTACTACAACTACCCCTTTATAATAGGGTGAGCTCTGAGCACTCACCATGTACTACAACTACCCCCTTTATAATAGAGTGAGCTCTGAGCACTCACCATGTACTACAACTACCCCCTTTATAATAGAGTGAGCTCTGAGCACTCACCATGTACTACAACTACCCCCTTTATAATAGAGTGAGCTCTGAGCACTCACCATGTACTACAACTACCCCCTTCATAATAGGGTGAGCTCTGATCGCTCACCGTGTACTACAACTACCCCCTTTATAATAGAGTGAGCTCTGAGCACTCACCATGTACTACAACTACCCCTTCATAATAGGGTGAGCTCTGATCGCTCACCGTGTACTACAACTACCCCCTTTATAATAGAGTGAGCTCTGAGCACTCACCATGTACTACAACTACCCCTTTATAATAGAGTGAGCTATGACTGCTCACCTTGTATTTGTACTACAACTACCCCTTTATAATAGAGTGAGCTCTGATTGATCACCTTGTATTTGTACTACAACTACCCCTTTATAATAGAGTGAGCTCTGATTGATCACCTTGTATTTGTACTACAACTACCCCTTTATAATAGAGTGAGCTCTGATTGCTCACCTTGTATTTGTACTACAACTACCCCCTTTATAATAGAGTGGCTCTGAGCACTCACCATGTACTACAACTACCCCTTTATAATAGAGTGAGCTCTGAGCACTCACAATGTACTACAACTGCCCCTTTATAATAGAGTGAGCTCTGATTGCTCACCTTGTATTTGTACTACAACTACCCCTTTATAATAGAGTGGCTCTGAGCACTCACCATGTACTACAACTACCCCTTTATAATAGAGTGAGCTCTGAGCACTCACCATGTACTACAACTACCCCTTTATAATAGAGAGAGCTCTAAGCGCTCACTCGCACTCTCAAAACGTTTCCCTGTGCTTACTATTCCGGACTCTGCCTCAGCGCGCCGCCAACTCAGACTCGTTTCGAAAACTTTTTTGAAAGTTTTGTAAACTTTCGTGAGCAGCACATGGTTGCTATGGAAACGATGTAACTGGACATTAGAAGCCATGGGGGGGGGGGGGAGAAGGGGGTTGTGGGGGGGGGGGGGGATCGACTCCGAAACCACACTTCCCTAAAAAAAGTTTCTCTTCCAGCAAGCCCAACTTAAATGATGTTTGTTTGTGAACGGAGCTGAACTGCTGTTTGTCACGTGGATGCCGGAGTCTTGGCACTTGTATAAAGCATTGTTTTAGAATCGATTCCATACCCAAAGCAGCGAAACATGGAATGGGCAGCGAACGGTGTACGAATGTACAAAGCACGTCTCAGCAGCTGCTGCTCACCTACCCGAGAGAGTTATTAGTTAAGAGTCAAACGAGGAAGCAAACTATCCTCTATAACCGGAGAGTAAATGTTTTCAAAGCAGCCTTGAGGCAAGGAATGCACTGGGTGGTTTGCCATTGACTTGGCAAAGTCAGGATTTAAACATGAAAACTCAGCAGCTCAGCCCATTGAGCAATAAGCCAGAAACACAAAATACAAGAAACATGCATCACATTACGAGAACAGTGGAGGAACCTGGATAAAAGCATGGCTTGTAAAATTCCAGGTGCATATGACGATGGATTTGTGATTTAATAATATGAGAAATAAATAAATAAATATTGTGAAATAACATATCCATAATGAGAATAATAAGGTGGAGCACAAATAGAGGTTAAACAGAAGAAGCTAAAACAGAAAGGCAGGCAAATGGAGGATGGGGATGATGAAGGATGAATCAGCTGGTATGCAAAACTTTTACATCAACATCACAAGATCACTCATTACTCATTTATTACCATTGATTACTACATCAATTTGTTATACACTTCTCTGATAAACTTTTGAGATCGAATTTAAAGCTATTAACACCAATAGTTTGCCTCAGGCTCGCACTCTATGTGAGTTCCCTAACTTTGGTCCAGTATAAATCATAGTTTTGTTTCCAAAATAAGTTCTTGTTTGTTGTCAATGGTACATATCAGATTGTCTTGTTGGGTAATTATGAAGACCAGTATAAAAGCCCGTCAAAGATGACGGGTTGTAACAGTTTATTCAAGCCTCGTGGTCTTATTTATTCAGGGTCTTACGGCCTCTCTTGAGTATGCCAAAGTTTGATGCCTCGGCCTTACGAATTTTTGGGTCCTCTGGGTCTTTTTGGTTCTCGGGATATTTTCGGTCTTCTTGGTACTCAGTGCCTTTTGGCTGGTTTGATTCCTCGGGGTCGTCGGGATCTTTTGGGTCTTTGGGGTGCTTTGGGGCATTTTAAATCTTTTGCGTCTTCAGGGCCTTTTGTGCTTTGGGGAGGGGTTGGGGGGGGGGGGCAGAGGGGGGGAGAGATGTTTTGGGTCCTCTGGTACTTTAGGTTAAGTATTTCCGGTTACAATAGTGGGTGGCGGCAGGTCAGCTGTCCAACCAATCGCTGAAGAGCGGACGTACATACATACATACATACATAATCACAAACACTTGCTCCGTTATATATACATGGTGGTTATTCGTGTGCAGCCTGTGGCTGTTTGGCTGCATCATTTTCTTACTGTACCGTTGATGCACTGCACCCTTATTACCAGTAAGCTGGTACTCATTGTGCTGACCTCAGAAGGATGACGTGGTGTTGTTTCGATGGCACAACAGGGGCTCGAACCCGGGACCTTTAGGTCTCAAGCCAGCCGCCTTTACCATCATGCCAACACGAGGCTGGGTAATTATTAATGACTTCATTCTTAACAAAAAATTTAGCAATTTCAGGGCATCTCATTTCGATTCAGCAGAAATATTAGTAACTCTAAATGAAGAAAAATGACCACACAGTGGTCACAACTTGTGACAAAATATGGTAAGGGACCCATTGGGAAATGCGCATCTAAAGCACTCTTAAAAGATGAACAGCTTGATTTGGAAACACACATTTGATGTGCTATTAAAAGATTAAGTCGACACTTCTCATCCATGTCAGCCTCCTCCATGGTTATATCAGAACGAGCTGATTTGTCACACGGTCACGGATTGTTTAACCCTAATATGGGGCCGTTCAAAAATTGCGAAGTGCTATTTTTTAAGGAGGCGCATACCGTGCATGCTGGTGGGCTTGATTAAACCTTACTAATAATTATTGTTATTCAACATTGATTAGATTTTTCGGTGTCCCTCATTATGAGTAACATTTGACACAAACAAAGCCAGTGGAAATTGGATGTCACAAACCCGGGCCAGGTACAATCTGCAGAGGCCTACAGGCCTGATTTCTTAGGCCTAGAGGCTCGATGTCTTAGACCCACCAGAAAACCAAGATGGTAGCCATATTATTTTGGCTGCGTGCCATGGTGGTTGGAGTCGAGCGCCAAATGTCGGTGGGTCCAGCAGCTGTCCGACCAATGGGTGCACATTTCTAAAATTGACCCGCAACAAGAGCCACACCAGCAACAGCATCCATTCGGAGCTCTTGTAGACTTGCGAGCAGTTGCAGGTAAAAATTCCGGAAGTTTAGCGCTTTTAAAGCACTCTTATGCACCACCTTCTTTAACATGTCCAAGTAGCTACTGTAAAACTGGAGGCTCTTTGAAGTGACAAAAAGGCGATTTGAGTTGTAGGGTCTTCAAATAAGTTATATCATTTAATGTAAATAAAATAAAGATTGTAAAAGTCTTATAAATAAATTAATTTGGAAGTTTACCGCCATTGACACAGCGGCTATTACACCACCCGATCTAACACGTTACATGAGTTATTCATACCTGTTGTATGTGTCTTTTTATGACGTCCGTAAAACAGTAAGTTTCCTGTTTTGTTCAAATTTTTCAATTTTGTTTGATTTCCAGGCAGACAGAGTAAAATATAATCTCACTCCTCTCTGCGTTTGTGCGATCCGGACAAATTCAGACACAAAGTACTGTAAAACGGCAGGTTTGTTTTCCAATTCATGTTCCTTCATCGTCAAAATATAACATTCAATATAAGCAAGTTGTTCCTCAATCATAAACTGACGTTTGTGGACGGACAGACCGAAGTATGGACGGATGGACAGCCAAAAACCATTTGAAGATCCAAGTGGAAGAACAGCTTGTCAAATTTTTGGGTAAAGTGAGTTAGACACAGGAACTCTATCTACATAATAGTAACAATCCATGTCTGTAATAATTTTGTGACTTAAGTACCCTACTTCTTCCACTCGGGTCTTCGATTGCTTATAACCCCGCTTTTCGCGTCACGATCCCTCCTTCTTCCATAACCTCATGGAACTTGAGGAAAAGCTTCCCCCGGCCAACCCCACAATAAAGTGCGAAGCCCGATCCTGCAGCGTGGGAGTGGGGAGAAGCCTGAGCCTGACCCATGTTATTGTGACCCGACCAAAAAACGCAAAGTTATTGTGGCTTGCTCTGCAGCTGAGATGGCGCCCCTGAATTTCATGTTTCTTCTCGCTATCCACGTACTGACACGCTCGACTACCTCATTAATGAGTGTTTGTCGAATATCTTGTTCCTGCTGTCGTAGAATAATAAAAATGGTACCATTTAAATCTAATAATTGATTTACTTGGTTGAACCACCTGTGGAGGCCATTTTTCCCTGCAGAGCAGGGTTTGGCCTTTTTCGGGCACCTTGGTCCCCTTTTTGAAGCAATGTTGTATGGTCTGGATGCACTTTCTTGCCACCAACCCTGTTAGTCGCCTCTTGCAACACACAGGGAATTACCAATGAACTGGTACTCAATTTGCCGACCTCAGAAGGATGACAGGCTGAGTCAACCCCCCATGCGTTAATTCAGCAATCGACCAGGCTTTGAACCCAGGATCCTAGGATCCCAAGCCAGCACCCGAACCGCAAAGTCAACACCAGGCTTAATTGATTTGCTTGGTTGGAAAGCTGATAATCAGTTTACTTTGAACAAAAATATGTGTGCATGTAATCACAAAAGTGCCTGTTTTGAAAGCACGTCTTACCAGGATTGAGGAAGAAGAAGTGAGAATGTAAGTTTAATGCAGCGCCATGTTTCCAGAGGGAACGGATATTTTCTCGTAAATATAAGTACGAGCTCCCTTATCTTCAACAGCACGTTCCACTTGCAAGTTGTTGACAACTCCCTGAGCCGGCCTTCTCTCCACCCAGGGCTATACCAATTCACTACGGCCCTCCATCCTACCAAGTGCAATTCCAACCTATCATCAATCCTTGACCGGTATATCTGCTAGTATGGAGCGTTCCTCACCATTGCTGGCAAGGGTTCTCTCTTGCTTTATTTGATGATTTGGAGTCAAAATCCTCCAGTATCATTAACATCTGCCACCAATCTAAGTTGAGTCACATGGCCTTGTTCGCCTCACTGGAGGCACCACCCGTGTCTTTAACTTTAACCTCATTTTGTGCCTTTGCTCCACCCTTGTCTTTCCATTGTCTGTTCTGCAGCAGCCACCGAGATAGAGTATAACATGGTCATGTGATAATTTCTCGATTTTTCCACACTATATATACAGGTTGTCTTCCCATCTCAAATCTTTCATTCCTCTTTTTTCTGGCTTCAGAATGCCTCTCCTACCTCAATCTAGCCATACTCTTTCATTCAGACCTTTTGTTCGCTGCGACGTCTGATCCATTCATTTTCATTTCTTGTTTTCATTCTCTGCTGTCACCATAACCCATTTTCTTTAGCTCAACCACGAGAATTCATGAACTCAATCATGAATCATTCATCAACTCAATCACTCCCTTCAATCCCACTCCTCCCCCCCAGGTCTTTAAAACAGCTGTTCACCACCATCTCTTATCTTCCCCATCCAAAACCTTGATCTTTTCTACCCCCACTAATTCACCCCAGATCCACCTTGTTTGAAATTCCAACTTCTTTCCTGGAAGTCCTGGCAGTGTCCATATGTTGTATACCTCTCCCACCCCCCCCCCCTCTTCCCATGCCTCCCCCCCAAAGCCCTCTCCCACCCCCCCCCCTTCCCATGCCTCCCCCCCCCAAAGCCCTCTCCCTCCCACAGATCTCTCGATGTCTCCATGTCTCTCGGTCCCTGCTCTCAAATGTTGTGTTTGTGTCCTTCCCCCTCTCTCCCCATCTTGTCTACCGCTCCCGATGTTATTTGTTTTATGTGTCGGTTTGTCTTTCTGTGTGATTAATGTTCGCTCTTTCACGAGCCTCGATCTTGTATACAAAAAAAAAAAAAAACTGAAAAAAATTGGCTCACCAACCTCAAAATCATCTTTGCTAACACAACGGCATGGATTAAGATTTCCGAATTTCAAATCCATTTGTTAAGTCCATGTGTGTTTTGAATGCTACATGCTTTCTGCAAACAGAAACTCACGATATGAGTGTGAATGAAACAGTAAGTGTGCTAGGCAGCAAAATAGTTCGCCATTTTGGAGTAAGATATCAAAATTGCCAGGTGACAAAGCATTTCGGTGTGTTAACAGAACAGCTCATAGGAAGCATTCTGGCCTTTGAGCCGTCTTGTCTGGGTTTGTTTCCTTGCACAACTATAAAAGTATAATATTTGCATTTCACAGGCGATGAATGATATCACCGAGTGTACTCCAATTTAGACGAGATGTTAGGCTGACCGTCATTTCACATTTCCTTTTTGAAAGAACAGGCTACTGTTTGCAAGTACCAATGTCAAAGTTCTAAAATGATGAAAAGCAGCCCGAAAAGCAGGCCCTTCGTAGTGGAAGATGGCTGCGCACATACAACTTGTGAACTACCTGGTGAATTTGTTTACAGTGCAGAAACCGCTGCCCAGACGGCTGGGTGGAACATTACTTCCCATACTGTCACAAGCCTGGTGACAAACAGATTATGGGTAGGGATTGTGGGTACAGTATTTACAAATGAATAGCTTCACCAGGTTTTGGGAGAGAAAATGTTTAGAGTAGATGTATTGTAAACTGCAACTTAGGTCTGCTAAGATAGTGTTTAGGAGAGCCTTGTCTGCCCTCCATCCCTTTCTACGTTTCACTGTTAAATGTATGTCAATTAATGAGGAAACTGCGACTCATATGGATGAGTAACACCCTGACATAACAATCAGTGTAACTCGGGGTCAAGGAGTGTCCAACAAGACCAAACTACTTCCTACCCGCAGATAAGGCAGAAATTTGTCATTCACCAGGGTGTCTGCAGTAACCGGCTTACACTTCATGAAAGCCACCGTGGGATCTTTAACGTCCACCAACAACCAGACCTGGCAGACGGGTCCACTGACTTAAAGGTCCAGTGCTATGAAAATTCAGAAAAATTTAAAAAATCTTTCTGTGATATTTTCTACCCTCGTTAACCCCCATCCCACCCCACCGATCCCTCCTTCTTCCAAATCTACAGTTTTCTCACCTGAAAGTCCCTTCCATATGCATCTAGCCCACCCCATGCATTCTTTCCTGCCCCCCCCGCCCCCAATTTATCCCCACACTCATTGTTTTTCTTCTTCCCCCTGTCTTGGCCTTGAGCTCTGCTGTTGGTGTTTCCCCGAAAAAAGAACTCTGGTTTGGATTAACCCTGTGAAATGCCGGGATGAAAATTTATAGCTGGGTCGAGATTCTACCGCAGGCTAGACAGCTTAGAGGGATGTCTGTGTACGCTGCTATGTACCAAAGATTTATCTGATACAAACATCAGGGTATGCAGCCCCAGGTGGTTTTGTGGTCGTTGTGTGTTTTACACTTGGAACAACTTTTTGGGCATTTCCTCTGCGGTGTCAGACACACTTACTGTTTGATTTAAACTCGTGTGGTGAGTTTCTGTTTCCAGAAAGCATACACCGAATACCGACCTCTTAGGTGTTTTCATTAACAGAGTGAAATTGATGTTGTAGCTTGACAAGCGAAGAGTGTTTGACCACTCGGGGAATCCGAGTGCTGCAATACCCTCACACACGTTCCCCACCCTCCTCCCATCCCCCCTTGGTCCCCTTTCCACACCCACACATTACACCTCCTTCCCTCTGTCAGAAAAGTTTGGAAACGTAAACTTCAAATGTTGCAATTCTGGCCATTTTGTCGGTCTCATTATTTAATGTCATGGCTTTTGTTAACATGGATCGAAGGCTCACATCTTTGTTTGTACACAAATCATTTGCAGGACAAAGACATTAGTAGACACGAGTGTAATTTATTGTGAGTTACAATGACATTAAGAGAATGTACAAGTACATAAAGGACGTGGGGTGTGAACTTGTCATGAGGTTTGCTAAACAGGGTAACTCATTTTTCGATACGTTTGACTGTCTTTTTCTGAATACAAGTCCTTAAAATATGGTGAAATTATTTTAATAATCTACATGAAGGCAGAATTGAAGAGCCTTTGTAATGGCAAATTGTGATTGGGCAGACTTTGCAGAACTAGCCAATAATCGATGGAGATATAACACGTGTGTTTGTGTGTGTATATACATGGGGTTTATGTAAGGGACATTTCCATAGCCATGAGTCATGTAGATCCACTCTTTATGGCTTTTTGTATGGATAATTAGGTCATCTTGATCTCAAAGAGATGACCTGACAAAATGGGTCTGATGTCCGTCCGTCCGTCCATCCGTTAACTTTTTGCCATTCTTTTTCTACTCCTCCCTCATCACCTGGCTGATTGTTTTGAAACTTGACATATGAATACACGACTGTAGACCGCACAATTGTTCCGGCTTCGATTTTTCGATTTAGGATTATGGGGTCTCCCGGGGGGGGGGGGGGGAGGAGGGATGCGGGGTTACCCCCGAAACACTTCAGATCCCTGCTCGTCACTTATTTACCCCCGATTACTCTGAAACCAAATACAGCCCTTCCACTCTTTGTCCACAGGATTGCTCGGTTTTAGATTTTGCAATGTTGTATCAGGGTTTCCCCCCCCCACCCCAAATCACGCCCATTAACTTTCGGTACCTGGAGACCGATTCAGCATGTGTTTGAATCTCATCTCCCTCATTCTATCATAATTCAATCATCATTCACCCACGGACACGGCAATATTTCTTGACACACAGGTTATGTCCCCACCGTCAGCAGGAGCATAAGATATATTTATGATACTGAAGGAGCTCGGGCTCCCACGTCGATCGGAAGAATGGACGCGACAAAAAGCTGGAATTCGTCCGAGTTGCTTTATTCAAACAAAACACTCAGGTACTCTGAAAAGCCCGTTTATCGGGCAGCAATATATATACACACATTATCCCGGAGCGTTTGCCCAGGAAAGGCGAGAGGGGGCGTGGCCGAGCGTCCTGGCTGCGGCCTGGCAAGTTGAGGGCGAGCCTGCCCGGGCGTCCTGGACGAGCCCAGCATGGTGATCGCTACGCGTCCTTGATAGGTGCAAGGCGATTGTGAAAACCCAGCGGTAGCCGCTACACACGTCCCCCCAGAATCGACTTGCACCGGCAGGGTCAATTTGAGGGGGGTCCTGATGACCCGGCCGAAGCGACCCCTGGTGGGTCGTGGGGGGGGGGCGGGGGTCCGGTGTGATGGTGGGCAGTCGAGTGGGGGGGGCACCGTGGATGGGGGGCGGCCTCAACGCGGCGGAAGGGCCACCCGTGGTGGTTGGTCGACGTCCACGTGCGCCGGCTTGAGGCGGTCCACAGCAATCCGGTCCGACCTGCCGCCCATGTCGATGACGAACGACTTGTCGTCCCGTCGCAGGACCCGGAAGGGCCCGTCGTACGGTGGCCGGAGTGGCCCCCGATGTGCGTCGTGACGCACAAAAACATACTCCCCTGTGCAAAGTGCTGGGGGGACGTAGGACTGGGGGTCACCGTGGTGGGATGTTGGCACGGGGGCAAACTGTCGGGCGGCCTCCTGGAGGTCCGAGCGCTGGTGAGCTGCGGACCAGGGACTGGTAGCGTCGGGCACGAATTCACCCGGGACGCGTAGCGCCTGGCCGTAGACAAGCTCGGCGGTGGATGCCTGGAGGTCCTCCTTGGGGGCCGTGCGGAGACCCAAAAGGACCCACGGCAGCCGGTCGGCCCAACCGCCGTCTTGAAGGCCGGCCATGAGCGCGGCCTTCATGGAGCGGTGGAATCGCTCGCACAACCCGTTTGCTTGGGGGTGGTAGGCCGTAGTACGATGGAGCTTGACCCCCAGGTTGCGGGCGACCGTGCCCCACAGCTCGGAGGTGAACTTTGGTCCGCGGTCTGACGAGATGTCCGCCGGTGCACCGAAGCGGGCGACCCAGGTGGCGATGAGAGCCTGCGCCACGTCGGCGGTGATGGTGGAGACGAGGGGAACGGCCTCCGGCCACCTGGTGGTCCTGTCCACCATGGTGAGCAGGTGTGTGAACCCCCGTGACGGGGGAGGGGGCCCACCAGATCCACGTTGACGTGGTCGAAACGTCGTTCAGGCACGGTGAAAGCTGCCAGCGGGGCCTGGGTGTGTCGGTGGACCTTGGCCCGTTGGCAGGCTGTGCAGGTGCTGGTCCAATCGCGGACGTCCCGACGAAGGCCGTGCCAGACGAATCGCGCCGACACCAGCTTCTGGGAAGCTTTCCGGCCCGGGTGGGAAAGGCCGTGGAGGGAGGCGAAGATGCGGCGTTGCCAGGTGACGGGCACGATGGGGCGAGGCTGGCCTTGGGAGACGTCGCAGAGCAGGACAGTGTCCGCAAAGGGGATGTCGGCCAGGCGGAGGCCCGTGTCCGCCGCCCGGAGGGCTTGCACCATGGTGTCAGTGGTTTGGTCCGCCGCCATAAGCGCGAAGTCCACGCCCAGGTGGACCGCGTTCGCGCTGGCCCGGGAAAGACAGTCGGCCACGGCGTTGTTTTTGCCGGCGACGTGCCGGATGTCCGTGGTAAACTCCGACACGGCGGAGAGGTGGCGCTGTTGGCGGGCCGACCACGGCTCCATGACCTTGGCCATTGCGTAAACCAACGGCTTGTGGTCGACGAACACCGTGAAAGGTCGGCCCTCCAGGAGGTGGCGGAAATGGCGGACGGCCAGGTGTAGACCGAGGAGCTCACGGTCAAACGTGCTGTATTTGAGCTCGTTCGGCCGGAGCTGCCGGCTGAAAAAAGCGAGTGGCTGCCAAACCCCGTTCACCCATTGCTCATGTACGGCGCCCACCGCGTAGTCGGAGGCATCCGTGGTGATGGCGATGGGAGCGTTGAGCACCGGGTGAGCGAGCAGTGTTGCATCGGCGAGGGCCCGCTTTGAGCTTTGGAAGGCCGCGTCCATTGCTGCGGACCAGGCGATGTCGTGCTTGGCCGGCTTGCCCCGGAGGGCTTCGTAGAGGGGCCGCATGAGTTGAGCAGCGCGGGGCATGAAGCGGTGATAAAAATTCACCATTCCCAGGAATTCCTACAGGGCCTTTATGGTGCGGGGACGCGGGAACGTGGTGATGGCCTCGACCTTGGTTGGCAGCAGCACGGCCCCGTTCTTGGTGATGTGGTGGCCCAAAAAATCAACGGCCGTCGTGCTGAAGTGGCATTTGGCCGGGTTGACGATGAGGCCGTGCTCGCTGAGGCACCCGAACAGTGTTCGGAGGTGGAGGAGGTGCTCGGCCCGGGACGTGCTGGCGACGAGGATGTCGTCCAGGTAAACGAAAAGGAACGGCAGGTCACGCAGCACGCCGTCCATCAAGCGCTGGAACGCCTGAGCCACGTTCTTGAGACCAAATAGCATCCGTAAGAATTCGAATAAGCCGAACGGCGTGATGACTGCCGTTTTAGGGACATCGGCCGCCCTGACAGGTACCTGGTGATATCCCCGTATGAGATCAATTTTCGAAAAAATGACCCGTCCCGCCAGACGGGCGGAGAAGTCTTGGATGTGCGGGATCGGATACCTGTCGGGGGTGGTAGCGTCGTTAAGGCGGCGGTAGTCGCCACATGGGTGCCAGCCACCCCCTGGCTTTGGGACGATGTGTAGTGGCGAAGCCCATGCGCTATCAGAGCGCCGCACGATGCCGAGGTGTTCTAAAGCGTCGAACTCGGCTTTGGCCACGGCGAGCTTGGCTGGGTCGAGGCGGCGGGCTCTGGCGTAGACCGGCGGGCCCGTGGTTGGTATGTGGTGCTCGATCCCATGCCGTACTGCGACGGCCGAAATCGTCGGCCGCGTGAGGGCCGGGAACTCCGTGAGCAGGCGAGCAAACTCGTTCGCCGCCGGGAGGGCGCATGCCAGCTCGGTCGGTGCGGAGCTGCTCAATGTGCATACCAGGGAGCTGAAGGTTTCGGCGTTGATTAAACGACGCCGTTGGACATCCACCAGCAGTCCGTGTGCGCGGAGGAAGTCGGCGCCTAGCAGAGCCATGGGCACGTTTGCGGTTACAAACGTGATGTTGCGCGGGCCGAAGGTGCGGATGGCCGATCCGTTGGCCGCAACCAAGGAGGGGCCGCAAGCCGCGGACTGCCTGTCCTGGTCAGAGGCGGGTATGATGCTCAGTTGGGCGCCGGTGTCGCACAGGAAGCGCCGTCCGGACGCTTTATCCGTGATGAACAGTAATAGGCCATGGGGCATACCATTAAAATCCACTTTTTCGTGCAACAGGAATGGGGATTACTTGATTTATTCATGAAAATCAGCAAAATATTCGTTCCATTCGATATAATAATGTCCCCAATAAATATACCTGCACATTAAAATACAAATAAAGAAAGAATTTCGATAAAAAAATCAGGTTTAAAATTCGCGGACAAGGTTGTTCACGTGATAAATTCAGCGAATGAGCGCTCCAGATACGTCAGGTGCCGTAATTGGCCAATCACGCAGCTCATACTAAGCTCCGTTCGGTAGCTGACAAACCAAGATGGCGACGCCCATTGCTTCGGCAGTGACAGGAAAACCTGTTCAATTTTCGTCCAAATTTTGCGTGATGCATGTTGTCCATAAAACTAAAAGCAATTTCATTCAATTCAATGATAAAAACTGGGCCCGCTTTGTTGAATTTGCGAGTAAATGGTTGCTCTATGACTGTAAAGAACGCGATTTACTGGCCGACTGTGCGGTAAAGCTGGGGCTTGATTTTGCCGATACACAATCCTGCATTGAAGCCAAACCAGAAAATCCCAACATTGGCTACCATTATGATTGTTCACGTCGCTTTTGTGACATCAGTAAAGTGAACAGGCTGAAGGAGAAAAAGACCGAAACATCTACATCTCATGGTAAGTTAATATGATTATGTAGTAATTTTTTTAGTAAGCTTTAAGTTTAGCCAAAAGTTTCAATTGTTCTGCAAACATAGACATGATCATGATGATAGAATCTGATCGTGATGATAGAATTCACATTACATTGCCATATATCATGATCAAATAAATCATCATGCTTGATTCAAGCAAGTTAGTAACAAGTTCCGGAAGATTTGGAGTTGGCCTTAGAAGAGTAGTATCTTCAAATTCAATTGACAAATGTACAGCAGACTCAGCAAGTCATGCATGATGAAATGTACATTTTATGATTTTGTTTATCTATTTCAAGACTACAATTTATAATACAAATCGTACTATTGCAAGCATGCTCTTTTACTTTAGTAATAGTATCATGATATGTGGGGATATTGTGGTTTATGTCATCAGGCTCATGTCACACCTCATTACAGTTTTTAGGATCCACAAAGAATTAAGAATTAATTTTGTACATGTAGACTACACATTTTTACTAAATCGTACGGTAGGTACTTCTTACTGTCCTGTAAATGATGGTAATAAAAAGTATGTTTACCTTGTCGGAGAAGTTGTTAAAAAAACCATGATTTGATATTTGTTACTAAAAAAGACAGATGTTTGCAAAATTTTAAACTCTATAATTATAAACAATAAACACATGTTGAGTTTATTTTTATTTTGTATTTTTGTTTTGTTGTTTTTTTGCGCGGTGGTCATGGTCATTAATATTTTTACTAGCAAAGCGTGTACAAATGTATAACAAGGGATGCACCAATAGATTCTTGGGGGGGGGGGGGGGGGGGGGGACATGGAAGTTTTTTGAAGAAAAAAAACGTCACCTACTATTGAGGCAAAAAAGAAAATTTACTCACTGATCTGAGTAGAAAAACAACAACTGAATATCAATGAAATACATTAGATATGAAAAAACACTTTGCCGTCTTGGTGGCGGAAAAAAAACCCCACTTTGTTTTTAACAGTTCCCGAGAAATCCTTGAAGACGTCGGAGCTATCGACAATTTAAAAAAATAACATGTGGACTTTGTTCTAAACAGTTTCTCAAAAAATCCTGGAAGACGGCGGAGCTATCGCCAATTTTTTGTGCACAGTGTGCATGTATACTTTTAAAGCGCAGGTTCCCAGGTTCGAATCCTGGATGATCAGTGATTTTTTCACTGATTGTCATCTATGTGTGGTTGACATGTTTAAAATTAATTTATTCTTAAGTACAATCATTTTTTAAATGAAAGTCCTGTGTTCATGATTTCGACCTTATACCTGTGAATATAGTTAATAGTACAAATTTCTCAAACTTGAAAGCTGTAAATTGAACAATGATGTAAATTATAATGTAATGGATATCATAAACATATTTGATTGTCTCAATTATTTATGTCTGTCTGCCTTATCCTGGCATGTATACATTATGTATTGAACATGGAAACGAAGCAAAAGTAACAGTACTCTTAAACACTGTTAATCATGCAAGCATTTTCCATGACATGCGTAATGTATACATGTTGTACTGTTTTAAATAAATAAGTTGAAAATGAATCTTCTAAAAAGTAAAAGGAGTCAGCCGTCAACTGCCACTCATTGCCATTCTTCAAATCAAAGAAGATGAACTGATCATAGAAGGTAGAAGTGAGAAGTTAATTTAAAAAAAGTAAAATAAAAATGATTTATTTGCGGCACAACATGTGTTTCAGCTGCGGCGGACCATATTTTCAGATTGGATTCATTTTCAACTTATCGCTATGACTATCTAGATACAAAAATATCATGTTTATTGGTGTATTTTAGTGAAAAGGAGGTCTAGAAACAATATCACAATCAATTTTTTTCATTTTACTCCTCAAACTATCCAGAAATAAAAGAAAATGCAGTAACGTATAGTTGATGAATATATATTTACTTGCATTTTCATCAAGTGCGCGTTAAAAATTAATGAGCACCCCTGGTGTCTGGGGACATGGTGTTTCTTGTTCAGGAGCACATCCCCAACCCATCTATAGCAATTTTAAGTAATCCCCTGCGTTGTTGCACGAAATTGTCAAATTGAGCACATTTTAGCCCTATGCCCCATGGCCTATAAGTTGCCCGTGTGGCCGGCGCTCATGGCTGGTAATGAACGCCGGCCCGGCCGTTTCCCGGCCTGCTGAAGGTGCACGGGGGTCGGCATGTCCGGGCCTTCTGTCTGAATCTGGCATGATAGTAACACCACGCTTGGTCAGGTGGAGGCCCCGGTCGTCGTGCTGGAGGTGGTCGGCTCGGTGTCGCGGCCGCCAATTGCGTCGGCAGTTCGGTCGTCGACCGTGCCGGGTGCTCGGGCGCCATGGGTGTTGCGTCGGACGGCGGTGGGCCCCAGGTCGCTGCTGCGATGCGCTGGCCTGCGGCGGAGATCTTGTCGGCTTCCCTGGCAAGGGCACGGGGATCCGTGATCGTCGTGCTTGCCAGGGCGAGGCGTACCGGGCTCGGCAGCTGACGGAGGAACAGCTCCCGGAACAGGAATGCTGGAGAGTGCTCGCCGAGCAGCGAAAGCATGTAGTCCATTCGCTCGGAAGGGCGCGTGTCGCCGCGCTCGGGCAGGTCGAGCAGGTGCCGTGCGCGTTCCGCCGATGGGAGGGCGAAAGCGTCGAGGAGAAGCTTTTTAATTGCGCCGTATTTGTCAGCGGCTGGCGGGCTCTCGAGGAGGCTCAGGGCGCGGGCCGCGGTGGCTGAACCGAGCGCTGCTACCACATGGTGGAAGCGGGTGTCGTCGGCCGTGATGCCTCGCAGGGCGAACAGGGAGTCCGCCTGTGTGAACCAAACCGCCGCGTGAGCCTCCCAGAAGGTAGGCAGTTTAAGGGCCACTGCCGTGTCCATGTCGGTAGGTCACCAATGAAGGAGCTCGGGCTCCCACGTCGATCGGAAGAATGGACGTGACAAAAAGCTGGAATTCGTCCGAGTTGCTTTATTCAAACAAAACACTCAGGTACTCTGAAAAGCCCGTTTATCGGGCAGCAATATATATACACACATTATCCCGGAGCGTTTGCCCAGGAAAGGCGAGAGGGGGCGTGGCCGAGCCTCCTGGCTGGGGCCTGGCAAGTTGAGGGCGAGCCTGCCCGGGCGGGCGTCCCGACCGAGGCCTGGCAAGTTGAGCGCGGGCCTGCCCGGGCGTCCTGGACGAGCCCGGCATGGTGATCGCTCCGCGTCCTTGATAGGTGCAAGGCGATTGTGAAAACCCAGCGGTAGCCGCTACACAACCACTGTTGAGATATTCGGCCTTAATTTACAATAACATTAATTCACATGTTCACGTGGCCACATCCTCCATTCTTGCAAGTGGATCCAATATTTGTAGCTCTCAGTCGGAAGTCAAATTTCAATTTCCGTAATCATTCAATTGACTCCAGTCTGACGTCCATGACATTTCCCAGATTTTGAATTCAGCAGAGGTCTGAACTACAACCTCAAGAGATGACCGTTTATTTTGGCATGGAATACCGAAAAATAAAAAGCATGATATCTCATGCCCAGTGGGTGACACTGACTTGTCTGTGAGTGGAATCTGTTGGATTTGCAGACCCGGATCCAGATTTCAATCCGGATTTGCTCGACTGGCTCATGGTAACCCTGTTCTTGTTTGCTGAAGAATCTCTTCATTATTGACACCTTTCATCTGATTTGCCATAATTCCACTAACCCATTCATCTGCAAACTGCTTTTGGACTTGCTCTGCAAACTGCAATTTCTCTGCAATTTCTTCAGGCAGCAAAAAGAATGATGGAGCAACTTCTATCAATATGTTGGCTTTGCATATCCAAAGAATGAAGGGGTACTTATCAAGCTACTTTCAAAATAAAAATAAATGGCTTTAAAAAAAATTATTATGTCAGATTTGTTTTTCCCCCAGATGTTGGACGCATTTACCTGGATCATCTGCATTCACATAGTTGTTAAAATGGAAATATGGGACTGTGTGGTCTCATTGCACATGATAACCCATGAGGTCAGTTCTCTTATTAACCCTTCAAAGGATAAACTACTGTGCAATATAGCTGGGAGTGGGGGAGGGAGGCCTCTCTTTAGCAATTTTCTTAGCTGGGGGAGTCCACCATCCCCTTACCCCAACCCTGTATTCACTACCCTGTATAAACTTCAAATCACATCTTCTGCATAATTCCCTCCTAGGTGGGGCATGCTGGTGGGTGCACCACGGGCTAACACCACCCAGCGATTGATCGTTGAAGGCGGAGCGGTCTATCTTTGCACTTGGCCCACCAGGGATTGCAAGCCCTTGGTCTTCGACAACACTGGCATGTAGTGTTTTGTGTGTTGGATTCCTTATGCTGTGTCAAGCTGTTTGTAAAAAAAAACTTGTGCTGATTTGCTAGAAAATTATTCCGTGTTCAAAACATATAGGCCATACTCTTGCTTGATGCAACGTGTGATTGTGACTGGTTCTTCCTTGATTCCATGTGACTGGTTCTGTCACGGTATTATAATCTCAAGAGCATCACAAATCTTCGCTTACTTTTTATTATTTATTTACTTCATTATCTCCACCACTGAAGGTGGATGGGGATTATATTTTCACCCCTGTCTGTCTGTCTGTTTGTCTGTGAACAAGATATCTCAAAAGGTTGTCGATGGATTTGGATGAAATTTGGCAGAGAGATCGTGTGTGTGACAAGGAAGAAATGTTTAGATTTTGGTGAAGATTCGAATCTGGATCTGGATCTGAGAATTTTTAAGTGATTCTTCACCATTGTGAGAAATGGCTAAAAACGATACATACCAGGATATCTCAAAAAGTTATGGACGGATTTGGACGAAACCTGGTGGAGAGGTTCGGTGTGTGACAAGGCCAAATTGATTCGAATTTGGTGAAGATCTGAATATTTATTCGGATACGAGAATTATTTGATTTTTAAGTGATTCTTCACCATTGAGAGATCGGACGAAAACCGATTATATAACATGATATATAACATGATATAAAAATACATGATATATAAAAACGTTATGGACGAGTTTTGACTAAACTAGGTGGACGAGTTGGTAAGGTGACAAGAACAAGCCGATTAGATTTTGGTTCAGGTCCGAATCCAGATCCGGCCCATCAGTGGGATACAAAACATAAATGTTCAGCCTGGCGGAGGTATACTCTCTACCGAATGCTGTGCTAGTTTTGTCTTTGTTGTTCCATCTTTTAAAATAACATAACCATGTGGCTTTCAAATCAGGAAGTTAAGCACACCAATGTTGGGTATCAAAAAATATCCTGAAGTGTCTCGCTCAAAAGGAATAGTCCATTGTGTGCCAGTAATCTTGTTGCAATTTCCTTCTTGGTAATCAGATGGCATCTGTAAGTTAACAGTGAGAGATGTGGACGTTGAGTTATATTAAATTAATGGTATCAGAACACGTTAGTACGTATACATATGATTAGCAAATTGTAGATATCGTACATCAAAGCATGAATGGACAAATTGCCTTCTGCATTGTGAACGCTTCCTTGAGTCTGTTTTATACAAGTTTTTATTTATATAAACAACATTTATGTCTGAACATGGTGACACTAACTAAATGTGTCACATACAGTATTTATAATGTGTTCTGAGATGGTGAGGCAACATTTAAATGACTTTGTGAGCAGGTTAAGGATGTTTTGCTTCATGCTGGTGAGCATTTGCCATGTATTGGCGAACAGGTGACCGGGTCATGAACATATCCAACGTACGTCGCAAGGTTGACTACAAGTCTCAGCAGTGGTTTGGTGCCAGCCTTCGCAGCTACAAATCGGTTGTTGTGGTGAGTTTTTCTTCTCCTGATCACAGAGTCATGTGAGTAGGTGTTGTTATTGATTGAAGCTCATAGATATGACATTAAAACTCAAATTAAGCTGTTTATTCGTGCTTTGTGCACTTTTGTTTGACATATCTGAGTTCTGTTAGCATATTAGCCTTATGTGCCTGCACTCTCAAGAAACTAGACATGGCCAAACAAGCAACCTCTAGGTAAATGAATAGGCAGTGGAAGAGTCGAATGATTGGATTATAATTTTTTTTTAATTTGGTGTGGAACTTATTCTTACTTTCCATCCGGCTTGCTTTTTCTCTTTCCTCCTTTGACTTCTTCCCTCACCCCCAATTTAATCATAAGGCCAGATAAAAAAAAGAGTTGGTGATCGTCCCCGCCAGACCCTACGAAACACACCCGACCCGAAACTTTTTGTATTTTTTATTTTGAAAAAAATCATTAAAAACGATCTTTTCACATACAAATTTGGCGCCGTTCTGCACCGCATGCGCAGTGCGTGCTGCGCAGAGCGTCGCAAGTGCCTCGGGCAACTTCACCCATTTTACGTTGGCCATTCATGGCGGCCATTGTGTGAGATTTTTCCCGCTGAAATCTGTATTGATTCGTGCTAGAATCGGCTTGAAATGCCTATTGTGATCGCATCAATAGCCCGTGAGGGCTCTTCCAAGACGGTGAAGGACTGGTTTGCGTGCAATATCGAGTTGGATGTTACAATCTCGGACTTCTATGCAGAGTTCTCAGACGGCAAGTATGATGGGGATAGGGAGCCATTGCCTGACGATACACGCGGTACTTTTGTCAAAGTATTCGCCGGCCCCAGTAAAACCGACATGACGAAAGTTACACCAGCTTGCAAAGTTTCTGATGTGACAAAGACTCTTGGCTCATTTCTCAAATTTGTGTTGGCTGCAGACACGGCCACGGATCACAGGATGAAACCCGATGAATGAAGAAATAAAATCATTTTGAGGAGAAAGGAGTCTTTATTTCATATTTTTCCATGTCAACAAAACTCAATGGAAAGTAGGAAAAAAATATTAAAAATAAAAATAAAAACCTCCCTCCTTACCCGAACTTTTGAGAAAAAAGGCCGCTCAACAACTTTTTATTTTTATGTGGCCTAAAGTAGCCTGTTATAATGTTATAATGTTATAAAAGATCTGTCAGTGAAGCAATGGGAGGCATGTCTAGTGTTTTTAACCCTTTGAGTACGGATGACGTCCAGTGCCGCAACCCGCGAAAAAGTTTTGTGTACGGATGACGTCACTACACGTCATCGACTATACCTATAAATAGATCGACAGTACGTGGTTGCATTCCCGTACCAACATGCCAAATTAATCCCGTTTTATCAAATTTATCGAGGTTCGAGAATTTTTTAAAAATTTGTTTAGGTTGCAGGGGATCCCGGGATTATCAAAAAAAAAAAACCCGTACTCAAATGGTTAAAAGCGGATACTTGTATGCTGAAGAGTTATCTCAATATTGTGGTTGCAGAAATTAATTTTCTGTGTTCTCCTGTGATCATGTAGCTGATTTATTGAACGGCAAATGTGTCCAATTGTCCTCTATTTCTGGACATTCGCTTTTGAATGAGCTGAGCTATTCTTGCCTTTCAAAATTTCTGAACACAAGACCTGACAATGGCCTTCCATTTGGCTCATTCAGATGTTGATGATAAAGTATAGATCCTGATGCCAGCATAATAGAGATCCAGGGCATCCATGTAATCTCTACACTGAAAGTGCTTACCCTAAGACAATACACGACTTTCAAATGACTTATGAATGCTAAATGAGGCCTTTTGCACATGTGCAGTGTGTGTTTAAACTGACTCAGTTACTCTTGCCACGCACTTTTAACCTGCCATTGCTAGCGCAACATCCTTCATTCAAGTCGTCTTTTAAACACAATTTGCAGCATTTAGATGAAAGAGTGGCAATTTTGAAATGGTTAACCATAATTGTTCTGTTTGTTATTGGTTGTTGTTTGGATACAAATTGTTTGTATGAAAATTGGACTCACGGAAATACAGTATAGCAAATACGAGAAATATCCGTGGATGAGAGGAGTTAGGTTCATACAATTTCCTGCAAGTAGCTAGCAGCAGCCGTGGTTATAACACACATACACACACACACACACAAACAGACGCTTCTCCTTTCACCAATACTTGAAAAAATTATGTATAATTTCTCTTGTGGCACTGGAACCTGTGCATCGACAAGCCCCAGATAGCTTCCCACAAAGCATAAAGGTTTTGGTAGAACGCCCATCTATGAACCTTCAGGCTTTTCACGGGTCCACAGGTTAAGAGTTCTGTGCATGCCCGTCCGAGCATTCTGGGGTAGATTACGTCATTTACAAAAGTGCCATATTCGTTGTATAACATCTGCTTGGAGTAAAATCTCCAGTGTAAAATCTGCGGTGTAAAAAATCTCCCCCCCCCCCCCCCCCAGCCCTCTCCCTTCCACAGATCTCCCGATGTCCCTGTTCTCCACTGTTGTGCTTGTGTGCTTCCCTCTCTCTCCCCATCTTGTCTCCCCCTCCCTTTATTGTTTTATGTGTCCGTTTATATTTTTTGTGTTGTATGTGCTAATGTGTGTTCAATGTGCTAGCTCTTACATGAGCCTCGATGTTGTATACAAAAAAATAAAAAAATAAAATAAGGACCCAAAACACTCTGAGGACCCCAAAGAACCCAAGGACCCTAAATACCCTCCCAAAGGACCCAGAGGAACCAAAAGACCCCAAAGACCAAAAAGACCTAAAATACATTGAAGACCCTGAAGACCCAAAAGACCCTTGAAGGGGAACCCAAATGCAATTTTTCTGAAAAAAAAACCATTGGCATCATTAATCACGGTCTAATGTGAAGGGAATTTTTTTATATTTGCCAATCAGTGTCGAAAAAACCCTAGACTGTCGATTTTCGAGTTTGCCAGTGACGTCATATTGCGAACTCACTGTGATCCTGCCGGCGATGGTACATAGAGAAATGGTACATAGAGAAACGGTGCATTGCGATCTCGGATTCCGGTACTGATTGGGGATGATGAAAGGGGGTGGAGGGGGCGTATGGGGTGGTCGTGAGTATTGGTATTGTTAGCTAGGGTGATGGTTGATGGGGGGTTGTGAGGGGATGGTGGAGGGGGGGGGGGGAGGGTCATGGGTATTGTTAGCTAGGTTGATGGGGGATTGTGAGGGGATGGTGTGAGGGGGGGGGGGGGACATGGGTATTGTTAGCTAGGTTGATGGCGGTTGATGGGGGATTGTGATGGGATGGTGGAGGGGGGGGGGGGGGGGTCATGGTTATTGTTAGCTAGGTTGACGGTTGATGGGATATTGTGAGGGGATGGTGTGAGGATAGGAGGGTAGGAGTGTGGGGTTGGTCGTGGGTATTGTTAGCTCGGGTGATAGTTGATGTGGGAATGTGAGGGGATGGGGGAGGGGAGGTAAGGTCATCGTGGTTATTGTTAGCTCGGGTGACTGTTGATGGTTGATTGTGAGGGGATGGTGGAAGGGAGGGTTGTGTGGGGTTGTCATGGGTATTGTTAGCTTGGGTGAAGGTTTAAGTAGGATTGTGAGGGAATGGTGGAGGTGGGGGGGGGGAGGGGTGGGGGAAGAGGGGTGTGTGGGTTGGTCATTGGTATTGTTAGCTCAGGTGATGGTTGATGTATTTTTTTCTGGAAAATTGAGATGCCTCAAAAACTAAGGCCACCTAAGTTGAACAGAAATCGGCAAGAGCAATATTTTCAAAGGAAATCAGCAAGAAATCCAAGTCAAAGTTAGTTGTGTCAGCAGAAAATATCTGATGGCAGAAACATGTGTTGCTCGCTTCGAACAAGATTGCCCGTAGGGTCGCCCATAGGGCGCGTATTCTGCTCGTGTGTATTATGATGCAAAGATGAACTGTTTAGATTTTAGGTTCAAGGGGTCAAAGGATTTCAATCAAATTTTTAACAAATATTTTTCATCATACAGATTTTTAACAAAGGGATTTTTAACAAACCTGGTAGAAATGTGTAATATGATGCAAAGATGAAAGATAAGATTCTGAGGTCAAAGGTCATATTACTTCTAGCTGAAAGTAGCAGATTTTCTTTACCGCGATAACTTGTGAACCGCTAAACTGATTTTGACCAAACTTGGCATAACTATGGACTGTAATACGAAGATGAACTGATTAAATTTTTGGTTTAAATGGTCAAATGACTAAAGGCATGTACCCTTTAATTGAAAATCCTAGTAATTGCAATAACTTATGAATCACTCAAGAGATTTCAACCATACTTGACATGCGTATGACTAATACAAAGAGGAACCAATTTGATTTGAAATTGAACAGGTCAAAGGACGTGGAGAAAAAAAAAATGGTTCAAAATATTTTTTTTTGAAAAAAATTTTGAAAAAAATTTGAAAAGCCTTTTGAAAATAATTTTGAAGAGCATAACTTGAGTTAGAGGCATGTGATGTTGTCTCTCTACTTACCTGGCTTTTCTCTCTCTCTCTCTCTCTCTCTCTCTGCTGCTCTCTCTCTCTGCTGCCCTCTCTCCCTCTCAAGGAACCTTTAAGTTTTCATATTACCTTTAATTGAGGTCAAACGTTAGTGATTTGACATGTAATAGGGGTGGAGGCAAATTCCATCGACGCATTGGCATCAAATTCTACTTTCTAGTTTTCATGATTATTCGATGCATAAACAGGGCTCTCGCTCTTATGCACCACATGGTTTGAGTCACTTCAATATTCCTATTAGTGTATAATTCCTCTTGGATTTGTTAAAGCTTTCCTTTAATCCTAGTGTATTGTCCGTGTTAGGCCTGTGCACCGCTGTACCACTGGCGCACTCTGAAAGCTGTGGAGGAAAAGGATCCAGTTGGGACGTGCTACCTTGCCTACAACAACTTCTCTAAAATTGCAGAATATTCACCTTGCCGGAACAGTTAGTCAACCTTGCACTTTTTCATTTCATCATTGCCATCTTCACTGTAATCATTTTCACTGTTTATTATGAGAATCTTAAGATTCATTACATTCGCTTACGTAAACCATTTGAAGTTAAAGCGCGGCGTTACGCGCGCTGCTTGTGAGCAAGGAGGAAGCGGACAAGCGGTAACATATAAACGTCTTTATTGTAAGACTACACTGTAACACTGAACTCCTCCGGGCTGGTCGCCCGGTGTATCTCATGAGGCCACGCCTACCCCTCGGGCATGGCCACCGCCCACTTCGTGCGTGGAATGATGTCACCACGCCAGTGGGCTTTTGTGTCCGCCACACGCGCCCCCCCAGAATTCCCGCGCACCTGGAGGGCCAGTTTGCGGGGCAGACGAATGACCCGGCCGAAGCGCCCCCTGGCGATCGGCGGCGTCCGGGGTGCAGGGATACCAGGTGGGATGCCCCTGGCTGCCCCTGGGATGGGTGCAGGACCGGGGGGCGCCGTGGCGGCGGGGCTGGGCGGTGCCGGGGGTCCGCCCGCAGGAGGGCGGCCCCGACGTGGGGGTCGGGCCACTGGCGGTGGATGGTCCACATCGAGGTGGGCCGGCTTGAGGCGGTCTATCGAAACGCGGTCAGGAGTACCGCCGATGTCCAGGGTGAAGTGCTTCGCCCCGGTCTCCAGCACGCGGAAAGGCCCGTCGTACGGGGGCCGCAGTGGTGTCCGATGGGCATCGTGGCGGACGAAGACGTACTCCGCCGTGCGAAGCTCCGGGGCGACGTGCGTCGGTGGGTGCCCGTGGCATGCCGTTGGCACCGGGGCGAACCTCTGGGCGGTCTCTTGCAGAGCGGAGCGCTGCTGTGCCGCGGACCATGGTGCCGTGGAGTCGGGGAGGAACTCGCCCGGCACCCGCAGCGGTTGCCCGAAGACCAACTCCGCCGCGGATGCGCGCAGGTCCTCCTTGGGCGCTGTCCGGAGGCCCAGCAGGACCCAGGGGAGCCTGTCGACCCAGCCGCCATCGCGGAGGGTGGCCCGGAGCGCGGCCTTCAATGAGCGGTGAAATCGCTCACACAGGCCGTTAGCCTGGGGGTGGTAGGCCGTGGTTCGGTGCAGCCGGACCCCGAGCCCCTGCGCAACCGCCCCCCAGAGCTCCGAGGTGAACTGGGGGCCGCGGTCGGATGAGATGTCTGAGGGGGCGCCGAACCGGGCGACCCAGGTGGCGATGAAAGCCTGCGCGACATCGGCCGCCGTTGTCGACGCCAAGGGCACGGCCTCCGGCCACCGGGTGGTGCGGTCCACCATGGTGAGGATGTAGGTGAAACCCCGCGAGGGGGGCAGAGGTCCCACCAGGTCCACGTGGACGTGGTCAAACCGGCGTTCCGGCACCGTGAACGGGGCCAACGGGGCCTGGGTGTGCCGGTGCACCTTGGCGCGCTGGCACGCGAGGCACGTCCTGGCCCAGCCGCGGACGGCCTTCCGGAGGCCATGCCAGACGAACTTGTCGGCGATCAGCCTTTGGGAGGCCCTCGCACCCGGGTGGGACAGGCCGTGGATGGCGTCAAACACCTGGCGCTGCCAGCCCGCGGGCACAATGGGGCGAGGACGCCCGAGGGAGACGTCGCACAAGAGGGCCGCGCCCGCGCCGTAGAACGGCACCTCGGTGACGCGGAGGCCCGTGACGGCGGTCCGCAAGGCCTGGACGTCGGGGTCAGCGGCCTGGTCCGCTGCCATCCGGGCATAGTCGATGCCGAGGTGGACTGCGTGGGCGACGGCCCGGGAAAGGCAATCCGCAACCGGGTTGTCCTTCCCCGCGACGTGCTGGATGTCCGTCGTGTACTCGGACACGGCCGAGAGGTGACGCTGCTGCCGGGCCGACCACGGCTCGGTGACCTTGCCCATCGCGAAGATCAGCGGCTTGTGGTCGACGAAGGCAGTGAACGCCCGGCCCTTGAGCAGATGGCGGAAGTGCCTGACCGCCAAGTGAAGTCCGAGCAACTCGCGGTCGAAGGTACTGTAACGGCGTTCGGGCGGGCGAAGCTGCCGGCTAAAGAACGCCAGCGGTTGCCAAGCTCCACGCACCCATTGCTCGTGCACCGCGCCCACCGCGTAGTCCGAGGTATCGGTGGTGAGGGCGATCGGTGCATCGGGCGCCGGGTGCGCGAGCATGGTGGCGTTAGCCAAAGCGAGCTTCGCGCCCGTGAACGCCGTGTCCATCTGCTCGGTCCAGGTAACGTCGCCTTTGCCCGGCTTACCTCGGAGAGCTTCGTGCAGGGGGCGCAGGAGCTGGGCGATACGGGGCAGGAACCGATGGTAAAAGTTCACCATGCCCAGGAACTCCTGCAGCCCTCTGACCGTGCGGGGGCGCGGAAACCCCTTCACCGCCTCCACCTTGGCCGGCAGGGGGACGGCTCCGTGCCTGGTGACACGGTGCCCCAGAAAATCGATAGTGGCGGCGCCGAACCGGCATTTTGCGGGGTTCACAATCAGGCCATGCTGGCCCAGGCGTTCGAAGAGCGTGCGGAGGTGGCGTAGGTGCTCTTCGCGGGACGCGCTGGCGACGAGGATATCGTCCAGGTAGACGTAGACAAAATCCAAGTCGCGCAGGACGCTGTCCATCAGTCGCTGGAACGCCTGAGCCGCATTCTTCAGACCGAAGGGCATGCACAGGAACTCGAAGAGTCCGAATGGCGTGATGACCGCCGTCTTCGGGACGTCCTCCGGCCTGACGGGGACCTGATGGTAGCCGCGTATGAGGTCCACCTTCGAGAAGAAGGACCTGCCCGCCAAACGGGCGGAAAAGTCCTGAATGTGGGGGACGGGGTAGCGGTCGGGAGTCGTGGCGTCATTGAGACGGCGATAGTCCCCGCACGGTCGCCATCCCCTGCCGGGCTTCGGCACGATGTGCAGCGGCGACGCCCAAGCGCTCTCTGAGCGCTGAACGATGCCGAGTCGCTCCAGGGTAGCGAACTCCGCTTTTGCCACCGCCAGCTTCGTCGGCTCGAGGCGGCGTGCCCGGGCGTAGACCGGTGGCCCGACGGTGGGGATGTGATGGGCCACCCCGTGCTTGACGGCCCCCGCCGAGAAGGTGGGCCGCGTGAGGGCCGGGAAGCCGGCGAGGAGGCGGATGAATGCGTCCGCTGCCGGAAGCGTACAGACCAACGTGGCCGGAACCGAATCGTTCGGCAAGCCGCTTGGCAAGCCGCTCGTTGAGCTGGGCAACGCACATGCGAGCGAGCTGAACGTCTCGGCCTGGACAAGCCGTCTGCGCTTGACGTCGACCAGGAGCCCATTAGCGCACAGGAAGTCCGCGCCAAGCAGTGCCATGGGCACGTCGGCGGTGACGAACGTCCATCGGAAAACCTGCCCTCCAAACCGCAGAGAGAGGCAGCGTTTTCCGTACGTACGGATGGGCGTCCCGTTCGCGGCAAGCAGCGCGGGGCCCCCACCCGCGGCGTGCTTGTCTGACGTGCCGGCGGGAATGACACTCACCTGTGCTCCCGTGTCGCACAGGTAACGGCGCCCGGAGAAGGTGTCCGTTATGAACAGCAGGCTGCTCGAACGGCCGGCGCTCATCGCCACAATTGAGCGCCGGCCCGGGCGTTTCCCAACCCGTTGAAGGAGCACGGCGGATGACACCGCCGAGCTTCGTGGCCGAACTTGGCGTGGAACCAGCACCAGGTGGTGGAGCTGGAGGAGCCCGGCTGGCTCCGCCAGGCCGGTGGAGTCGACGGGTTTCCCCACGGTGGCGGTTTTCGCCGCGGCGGTGGGCGGGGCGTGGCGGCGTTCACGAGGTGCGTATCAGCATGCTGCTGAACCACAGCGTGCTGTAGAAGATGATGCTGTGGAACATCAGCGTGCTGTAGAAGATGATGCTGTGGAACATCAGCGTGCTGTAGAAGATGATGCTGTGGAACATCAGCGTGCTGTAGAAGATGATGCTGTGGAACATCAGCGTCGAAGGCCGTGACGGCCACGCCAACGCTCGCCCGCGTGTCCGAAGCGGCGAAGTACTTGTCCGCCTCGGCCGCCAATGCTCGGGGTTCCGTTAGCCCGGTCCCGGCCAACGCGAGGCGAACCTGCGCTGGAAGTTGGCGACGGAAAAGCGCCCGGAATAGCGAACCGGGGGCTTCGTCGCCCAACAGTGACAGCATATGGTCCATTCGGACCGACGGGCGCGTCTCACCGAGCTCGGGGAGATCCAGGAGGCGATCGGCCCATGCGTCGTCCGTGAGGCCGAACGTGGCTAGGAGTAGCCGCTTGAGTGCCTCGTACTTGTGGCCGTCCGGTGGGTGGCGAAGGACGGACACAACTCGAGCGGCCGTGCCGGGCCCAAGGGAGGCGACGACATGGCAGTAGCGCAGGTCGTCGTTGGTGAGGCGCCGAAGCTGAAATTGGGCTTTGGCCTGGACGAACCAGACTTCGGCCTGAGCCTCCCAATATTCCGGAAGTTTGACAAAGGCGGCCATGGCGATGGCGTCGCGTGTGGAAGGATCGCTCCGGCAGATCCAACGTTGAGGGTCACCAGTAATGCGCGGCGTTACGCGCGCTGCTTGTGAGCAAGGAGGAAGCGGACAAGCGGTAACATATAAACGTCTTTATTGTAAGACTACACTGTAACACTGAACTCCTCCGGGCTGCTCGCCCGATGTATCTCATGAGGCCACGCCTACCCCTCGGGCGTGGCCACCGCCCACTTCGTGCGTGGAATGATGTCACCACGCCAGTGGGCTTTTGTGTCCGCCACAAAGTGATGATTGAATTCAATAGCATTGTGAATTACTTTTCCAATAATATTGTCAGTAAATGTTTGGCGCATTCTCTAGGACCAATAAATGAAGCATCTTCGATCAGGATTATATTATGTGATGTGAAAGAAATAGGAAGGTGATATTTTAATATGATGTTATGTGTTTTGGCTCATTAGGTGGTGGAGATCCACATGGCCAGGGCTTCTGTCAAGGAGGTTTCAGTGTGGACCTCACCAAGGTGAGGTTCTTCAGCAGGCCCCCACCACACATGCCATCTGATTCCACAAACATGCAAAATGAGACCACGTACAAAAACTGGTCATTTTCCAGTGCTAATATCAATAGTCCTGGTGTGTATACAAACATGGTGCTGTATAAAGCATGGCAAGAGTTTGGCAAATGTCAGCCAAGTGTGATTTGGTTATGCTGTTTGTATGACCATATTCCATCTTGGCCTTTCACCAGTTGATCTGTAGAGCCTTGAAAATACATTAGGGTTTTCTTCAAAAATAAATGTCAAATGGAGTTGCCCCACCCGCCCACTCCGACTCTTGCCACCCCTCCCCCACCCTCGGCTTCCCCATCACTTGGTCAGTAATTAAAATTTAGTTTATGAAGAAGTTAACACTTGTACCAAGAGGAAAATTAAACGAGCTTCCCCTTCATAATTCACTTCTGATTTACTCGCTTAAGGTTAAATTTCATTCAATTCCCTCATCGCGAGTAAATCAGGAATGAAGCAAGTCATTTAATTGACTTGTTTAATTCTTATATTAACTTAATAATTAATAAATAATTAAATAAATAACGTAATAAATAATTACATAATTTAACTTAATTAACTTACTTATTTAAGTCATTCATTTAATTCAATGCATTGTGCCTGGTATATGCCTGGTGTTGGCTTAGCGGTTAGGGTGCCGGCTTGGGATACCTAGGATCCTGGGTTCGAATCCCGGTCGATCGCTGAATTAACGCCAGGGGGGTTGACTCAGCCTGTCATCCTTCCGAGGTCGGCAAATTGAGTACCAGCTTGCTGGGATGAATGATCCCGGTGTGTACCCTGGCTTAGAATAGGTACACCATATCCCTGCGCATCGTAAGAGGCGAACCAAGGGTTGGCGTCAGGAAGGAGCATCCGGCCATAAAAACATTGCCTCAAACAGGGAACCATGATTGTCATGGGGCCCGCAACGCTAACCCCCGCTCTAGTGGGGAAAATAGCCTTAAAAACGATCATTCATTTAATTCAAGGCAAACTGGTGGTTCAACATGATTTTGTAAATACCAATACAATAAATTGATTAGAAGGAGACCACATCATTAACGTAAGCACTAACACCTTTAGACACTCGTAATCAGCTGCTAGTGGTGTTTTCAGCATTATATCATCAACTTCCTGGTTATAGCACAAACACCTGGTTTCAACATTAACAGATTGAAAAGGAATCCTCACCACATCCTTATAAAGCATATCATAAAGTTTTGTTTTCTGTGAGACTGGTTATCTTTGCAGTTATTGCTAAAACTTATTTAAGCAGATAAATTTCCTCACCATACTTCATCAGAGCACACGACGTTCATGGGGGTGTGGGGAGTAAAATGCATCGCATGGAACAAGTACATGCACGCCTGCCAATAACGAGTACCAGATAACTGGTTTGACAGAGAGGAGTGGTGACCCCCGTCTATTTCACACACTTATCCGTGTGTACCAGCCATAGAAAGTGTTATGGCCTGAAGCACACCAGACCAAGCCTTCAACCACACGGTCTTTATTTATTATCACACGAAAATCTCTTCCTACACATAAAACAAAGAAGGGAGAAGAGAGGGAAAAACCCGAATAGGCAGGTCCAAGAGTAGGCCGGTCCAAGGGTAGGCCGGTCCAAGGGTAGGCCGGTCCAAGGGTGGGCCGGTCCAAGGGTGGGCCGGTCCAAGGGTGGGCCGGTCCAAGGGTGGGCGGGTCCAAGGGTGGGCCGGTCCAAGGGTGGGCCGGTCCAAGGGTGGGCCGGTCCAAGGGTGGGCCGGTCCAAGGGTAGGTCGGTCCAAGAGTAGGCCGGGCAGCAGGCCCCGGAGTAGAACCCCAAGGCAGGCCCAACAGGAGGCCCCCAGGGCAGTCCCAGTGGTAGGCCCCAGTGCAGGCCCAGCACTAGAGGGTAGGAGTAGGCAAGTTCACGAGTAGGCCCCAAGGCAGGCCCAGTGGTAGGCCCCAGTGCAGGCCCAGCACAAGAGGGTAGGAGTAGGCAAGTTCACGAATAGGCCCCAAGGCAAGCCCAGCAGTCGGCCCCAGTGCAAGCAGAGTTTAATCCAAGTCCACCGTCAGGTGCAGAGGTGGCCGCAGGGGTTGATCTGGCCTAAATCAACCTTCAGGTACCGAGGTTTCTGCTGACAACTCAACAAGCACAAGAAAAGGCACTCCGCCATGAGGTCTCTTCCAAAATAGCCCCTCTCCCCTCTGAATCACCTTCCTGGCCCCTCCTCTGCCCCACAGCCAATCATAGGCTTTATACCCATGGACCAAACCACTTGGTCTAACTCACAGGGGGGTGTGGGGGGAAGGAAGAGGAAAAAGGTCACAAACCGTAACACCTCCCCCCCTTAAAGAAGAAAACTTTACCCCAAGAAAAGCTTTCTTTTACAAAGGCAGGATAAACAGTGCAAGGATAAACTTAACCCAGCATAAACAGTGCAAAAACCAAACAGCCATCCCTCCTTGTGGCATTTACAGGCATCATCGCTCATATGCAGGGACATGAAAAAAAACTCTTCAACTCGAGATAGAGCATCTGCCATGACATTATCTCGACCCGAAATATGTACATTTTCAAGGGGTACAAATCGGTTCCCTATCAGGTGCTTGTGGAGCCACGCTGTCGAATTCACTAGTCAATAACTTGATGCTTTATATGACCTACCAACTGGCTGGCCGAGGTCGGCCTCACGCTCATAGTACCCTTTAAGCATATTAACGTGGCACACCCGGCGGGGTTTCCATCTGTCATGGGTCCGCACCATGTAGTTCACCTCACTCAGCTTTTTTTCGACCCAGTAGGGACCGCTAAACTTCGCCAATAGTGGCTCCCCGGGCAGAGGTAGTGAAACTAGGACTTTGTCTCCAGGCCTAAAATTACGAGTGGTCGTATTCAGGTCAAAACGGGCCTTCATTACTCGCTGAGATACTTTCAAATGTTCCTTGGCGACATTGCAGGCGGTGGTAAGTCTTTCCCGGAGGGTACCGACATAGTCACGAAGGTTAGGGTTCTCCGTCTCTTCGAGGAATCTCTCTTTCACTACTGGGGAAACACAAACCCTATTGCCAGCCATAGTATGGCGGATAAGCTCTCATATTATAACAATTGTGCATTTTATGAGAAAAGCATGAAATTTCTAACATAGTTAGTGCATACCATAAGGTTTATTTTCAGATGTGGAGGGAAGTCAGATTTGACCTCTGAGGACCGTGAGAGTGTCAAATCCAAAATGGCCACCAGTCCACCGGGTCGAATGTTCAAACGCGCTTATAGGTGTCATTTCCAACTAAATTGGGGATGCCCATTCATTTGGTGATACTTTTGAGATCGCCAGAACTCAAGGACATGCATTTAGGTCACGGTCAAGGTCAAATTACGTTAAATATCTATTTTTATGATACTGCAGTTGGAACTGCTATTGGAAAAAGTTCATTTGAACTTTTAAAACATTATTTTTTCAGGTACAGAACATATAGGTACAGAACATCCAAAGACCAGAAATGATGAAAAAAAAGTGTTTACACTGGAAGGAATGATGCAATAACCTCTGGAAAAATAACTGTAGTTAACCAAGTATGTCCACCAAAGCTTACATTAAATCAAGTGCAATGATGAAAATTGGTAATGATCTAAATCTAACAGTCTCCAGAACACAAGCACAGTGCAGTGCACTTGAAGGCAGCTTTGGCACACTTGCAGCGTCCAGTGCACCCTTTCTTGCAGACACAGTCGATCAATTCATGGCACGATTTTGATGCTTCAGGAAGAGTGGTCCAAAGAGGCTGCCACCCAGTTGTCTCCTTTGTCCAGCCCCAGTCAGGTGGGTCTGGCATCTCTGGATCCATGACCAATGCCTGGTTACAACAGTTGGCCTGGTAGCAAGTGCGCTTGAGTGTTTCCTGGGTTGGAGGAATGTTCTCTGGAGTTCTACACTTCTGTGTGAAGAGCTGTTTCCTGGCATCATTCACTTCCATGCTCTCACTGGTTCTATCATACATCAGCACCACAAATCGCTCTAGCAGTAACATTGAGCCTTCACTGACCTCACTTGGCATGCCTAGGAGTTCATTGAAAGCATCATTCACCTCTGGGCATCCCAAATTTAGTTGGAAATGACACCTATAATGTTTTTCTACACTATTTGGTTCCAAAATTAAGCGCGTTTGAACATTAGACTCGGTGGACTGGCGGCCATTTTGGATTTGACCTCTCACGGTTCTCAGAGGTCAAATCTGACTTCCCTCCACATCTGAAAATAAACCTTATGGTATGCACTAACTATGTTAGAAATTTCATGCTTTTCCCATAAAATGCACAATTGGTGTTGTTATCCGCTGTACTACCAAGTCATTTCCCAATACGAAACTAATACCCTCTATGGGGAGAGTGGGGACTATTCCTACCATCACGGGTCCTGTGACCAAATCAGACTTCAAGTTCACCCTATGTAAGGGGACTGGGACATAACGACCTGCAATGCCCTGGAGTAAGGCACTCGCTTTCCCCGAACTACTCAAAGTCAATGGTAAAACGGTAGACAACATCAACGACTGGGCGGCCCCAGTATCCCTCAGAATAACTACAGACTGGACTTTCCCGTCCCAAGACACTTGGCCCTTTGACACAAAGGGTTTATAATGGTCGTGTACGGGGCTCGTAAGGTCCGCAGTATCCTCAGCCTTAACTGTAAGAGCACGATCTCTGTGGCTGTCCACTTTGGTTCGAACCAATGCAATAGGTCTAACTGAGTCTCCCTGCTTCTCCTCCCTTTGCAATTTCCAACAGTTCGACTTCAGATGTCCCCTCTGTTTGCAATAATAACATGTGGGGGCCGGTCCCTGGTGAGATGCCTGACTCGACCACTCAAACTGTCTACCCAGACGGCCGCACCAATCGACACCTATGGTCTGTCCACTTCCCCTCTGACCGGTCCTCACTAACCCCCTTCTTGTTATCCCAGGTAGTACCGTAATGAGGAAAACCAAGGCCTCTCTTATGGGTAAGTTCATAATCATCTGCACCAACAGCAGCTTTTTTCAACTCACCAACCTTATGATCCGTAAGGTGTGTCCTAATGTCCATGGGGATACTGTTCCTAAACTCTTCCATCGAGATAACCTCCCTTAGATTACCATAGGTCCTATCCACTTGTAGAGAACGATACCACCGATCAAAACTCATTTCCTTCTCCCTTGCAAATTCAACAAATGTCTGCCCAGCCTGTCTTTTTAAGGTTCAGAACTTCTGCCGGTATGCTTCCGGAACTTGCTCATAGGCTGACAACACAGCCTTTTTAACAGCCTCATAGTTCTTGGACTGATCCTCCGACAGAGCTGAATACACTTCCTGGGCTCTCCCCATGGACCCACTTTGTAGTAGCAGGGTCCAGTATTGTACGGGCCACTGAAGACGTTTTGCTATCTTTTCAAAAGACAGAAAAAACGTTTCCACCTCCTCCTCGTTAAACTTGGGAACAGGCCTAATGTTCCGAGCCAAATCAAAGGAACGGGGGAGATCATTTTGACCCCCACCTGAATCGAGGGAAACCGGTTGGGCCTGTCCCACCTGAATTTCTAATTTTCTTACTCAAACGCTAGTTCTTCTTTTTCTCTTTCAAACTCTCTTTGCCGTTCCTTGTCTTCTAACTTTAGTCTGAGCTGTCTTTCTTCTGATTCTATCCGGGCCAATTCCAAGGCTTCACTCCTCAATCTTACCCATGGTTCCAAACCCATGTGACTGACAATAGCCGAAACAATCTCCGCCTTCTTCTCATACGAGATGTCTCACTAACCCCAAGATGATCAGCTACAACTCGTAACTCTACCTTACGCAACAGTTCTACATCTTGCACCGATAGCCCTTCTTCTCCACAAATTCCTTCACTTCAAAATCCATCTCCTCAGCCATGGTGTACGACGGTAGTAAATATGGAAGTATCAGCACCGTAAACAAAAGTCAAATTATCTGCCAATGAGAAAACTTACGATTACGAAAAAACAAAAATCCAAGACAGGTATCATGTAATCCAGTATCCCGGACGAGCCCCCAATTTGTTACGGCCTGAAGCACACCAGACCAAGCCTTCAATCACACGGTCTTTATTTATTTCTTATCACACGAAAATCTCTTCCTACACATAAAACAAAGAAGGGAGAACAGAGGGAAAAACAAGAGTAGGCAGGTCCAAGAGTAGGCCGGTCCAAGAGTAGGCCGGTCCAAGAGTAGGCCGGTCCAAGAGTAGGCCGGTCCAAGAGTAGGCCGGTCCAAGAGTAGGCCGGTCCAAGAGTAGGCAGGTCCAAGAGGAGTAGGCAGGTCCAAGAGTAGGCAGGTCCAAGAGTAGGCAGGTCCAAGAGTAGGCAGGTCCAAGAGTAGGCAGGTCCAAGAGTAGGCAGGTCCAAGAGTAGGCAGGTCCAGGAGTAGGCCGGTCCAGGAGTAGGCCGGTCCAGGAGTAGGCCGGTCCAGGAGTAGGCCGGTCCAGGAGTAGGCCGGTCCAAGAGTAGGCCGGTCCAAGAGTAGGCCGGTCCAAGAGTAGGCCGGTCCAAGTGGAGGCCGGTCCAAGATTAGGCCGGTCCAAGCATAGGCCGGTCCAAGAGTAGGCCGGTCCAAGCGTAGGCCGGTCCAAGGGTAGGCCGGTCCAAGGGTAGGCCGGTCCAAGGGTAGGCCGGTCCAAGGGTGGGCCGGTCCAAGGGTAGGCCGGTCCAAGAGTAGGCCGGGCAGTAGGCCCCGGAGTAGACCCCCAAGGCAGGCCCAACAGGAGACCCCAGGGCAGGCCCAGTGGTATGCCCCAGTGCAGGCCCAGTGGTAGGCCCCAGTGCAGGCCCAGCACAAGACGGTAGGAGTAGGCAAGTTCACGAGTAGGCCCCAAGGCAGGCCCAGTGGTAGGCCCCAGTGCAGGCCCAGCACAAGAGGGTAGGAGTCGGCAAGTTCACGAGAAGGCCCCAAGGCAAGCCGAGCAGTAGGCCCCAGTGCAGGCAGAGTTTAATCCAAGTCCACCATCAGGTGCAGAGGTGGCCGCAGGGGTTGATCCGGCATAAGTCAACCTTCAGGTACCGAGGTTTCTGCTGACAACTCGACGAGCACAAGAAAAGGCACTCCGCCATGAGGTCTCTTCCAAAATAGCCCCTCTCCCCTCCGAATCACCTTCCTGGCCCCTCCCCTGCCCCACAGCCAATCATAGGCTTTATACCCATGGACCAAACCACTTGGTCTAACTCAAGGGGGGGGTGTGGGGGGAAGGAAGAAGAAAAAGGTCACAAACCGTAACAAAAGGCAATGCCATCATTGCCCGAGGAGACTCGAAATCATCATCAATAATAAGGATATTAAGCCTTGGTTGAAAACTCCTGCCGATACCACCTATTCTCTCCATCTCCACTTGCTTCAAAACTTTCAGGAAGATTCTTTCTCTTTTTGAATGATTAAAATAAACAAATAAATGAACAAATTTCTACTAGTACTAAACTACTCTCTTTCATGGCTCCAATTCATCCCACATCCGTGTAGCATCGGTTAAAGATGAAGGGTTTGGCCCAAATCTTTCACAAATTGGGTGACCAGGCCTGATGTTTAACTGAAGATGATTTTGGCAGGAATTTGGAATTGGGTCTGAGTGCAGGCGATGTCTCACCTACTCTAAATATAAGATATTGAAGTGTGGTGCTGCGCACACAACTTGCTTGCCAAAGAGGTAGGCCACAACGCGTTTGTTAAAACCAAAAGAGTCTTTATTTCGAAAGCTCGAACTGCAGCACTGAGCGGGCTCGAGCTTAGAGCCCGCATATATGTGCCGAGGCCACGCCTAGTCCCCGGGCGTGGCCGATCGGTTGAAGGGCGGGGCATGTACCATCAGTCCCCGCCTGGGCGCTCGCGCCACCCACTGGTGCGCGGAATTATTACCCCTTGTGCCCACCACACGCGCCCCCCCCCCCAGAATTCCCACGCACCTGAAGGGTGAGTTTGCGGGGAAGCCGGATGACCCGGCCGAAACGCCCCCTGGCGATGGGTGCAGGGCTGGGGGGTAGCGGGCCAGCGGGGCTGGGGGTGCCGGGGGTCCGACTTCCGGGAGGCAGCCTCGACGCGGAGGCAGAGCTGCTGGCGGGGGTGCCGGGGGTCCGACCGCCGGGGGGCGGCCCCGACGCGGAGGCAGAGCTGCTGGCGGGGGGTGGTCCGGATCGAGGTGGGCCGGCTTGAGGCGGTCCACGGAAATGCGATCCGGGGCACCGCCGATGTCGACCGTGAAAAATTTGACCCCGGTCTCCAGCATGCGGAAGGGCCCGTCGTACGGGGGCCATAGCGGTGCCCGGTGGGCGTCGTGCCGGATGAACACGTACTTTGCCGTGCGAAGCTCTGGGGCGACGTGGGAAGGCGGGCAACCGTGGTGTGCCGTTGGAACCGGGGCGAACCTCCGGGCGGTCTCCTGAAGGGCGGAGCGCTGTTGCGCCGCGGACCAAGGAGCCGTGGAGTCGGGGATAAATTCACCCGGTACCCGCAGTGGTTGCCCGAAGACCAGCTCTGCCGAGCACGCGCGCAGGTCGTCCTTGGGCGCCGTCCTGAGGCCCAGCAGGATCCAGGGGAGCCTGTCGACCCAGCCGCCATCGCGGAGGCTGGCCCGGAGCGCGGCCTTCATGGAGCGATGAAAGCGCTCGCACAGGCCATTGGCCTGGGGGTGGTAGGCCGTGGTGTGGTGTAGCTTCACCCCGAGCCCTTGCGCCACCGTGGCCCAGAGCTCCGAGGTGAACTGGGGGCCGCGGTCGGACGAGATGTCCGAGGGGGCACCGAACCGGGCAACCCAAGTGGCGATAAAGGCTTGCGCCACCTCAGCCGCAGACGTCGCCGCCAATGGGACGGCCTCCGGCCACCGCGTGGTGTGGTCGACCATGGTGAGGAGGTGGGTGAACCCTCGCGAGGAGGGCAGAGGTCCCACCAAGTCGACGTGCACATGGTCGAACCGCCGCTCGGGCACCGTAAACGGGGCCAACGGTGCCTGGGTGTGGCGGTGGACCTTTGCGCGCTGGCACCCGAGGCACGTCCTGGCACAGTCGCGGATGTCCTTCCTGAGGCCATGCGAGACGAACTTCGCCCCGACGAGTTTCTGGGATGCCTTCGCACCAGGGTGGGACAGGCCGTGGATGGCGTCGAACACTGGGCGCTGCCAGCCAGCGGGCACGATGGGGCGAGGCCGGCCGAGGGAGACGTCGCATAGGAGGGCCATGCCCGCGGCGTCGAACGGCACCTCGGTGACGCGGAGGCCCATAACGGCGGTCCGCAAGGCCTGGACGCCGGGGTCGGCGGTCCAGGCCTCCGCCATCCGGGCATAGTCGACCCCGAGGTGGACCGCGTGCACGACGGACCGGGAAAGGCAATCCGTCACCGGGTTGTCCTTACCCGCCACGTGACGGATGTCCGTCGTGTACTCGGACACGGCAGAGAGGTGGCGCTGCTGCCGTGCCGACCATGGCTCGGCGACCTTGGCCATCGTGAACACAAGGGGCTTGTGGTCAACGAAGGCCGTGAACGGGCAGCCCTCCAGCAGGGGGCGGAAGTGTCGGACCGCCAGGTGGAGCCCGAGCAGCTCGCGGTCGAAGGTGCTGTACCGGCGTTCGTGCGGGCGAAGCTGCCGGCTAAAAAACGTCAGCGGTTGCCAAGCACCATGCACCCATTGCTCGTGCACCGCACCCACCGCGTAGTCCGACGCGTCGGTGGTGAGGGCGATCGGTGCATCGGGCGCCGGGTGCGCCAGCATGGTGGCGTCGGCCAGAGCCAGCTTTGCGCCCGCGAACGCCGTGGCCATCGGCTCCGACCATGCGATGTCACCTTTGCCCGGCTTGCCCCGAAGGGCCTCGTGCAAGGGGCGGAGGAGCCGGGCGACGTGGGGCACGAAGCGGTGGTAAAAGTTTACCATGCCCAGGAACTCCTGGAGCCCCTTGATTGTGTGGGGCTGCGGGAAATCCCTGACCACCTCCACCTTGGCCGGTAAAGGGACGGCCCCGTGCTCGGTGATGCGGTGCCCCAAGAAGTCGATGGTGGCGACGCCGAAACGGCACTTGGCAGGGTTTATGATTAGTCCATGCTGGCCCAGGTGTTCGAAAAGCGTGCGGAGGTGGAGCAGGTGCTCCTCCCGGGACGCGCTCGTGACTAGGATGTCGTCCAGGTAGACAAACAGGAAATGTAAGTCATGCAAGACGCTATCCATAAGCTGCTGGAACACCTGGGCCGCATTCTTCAACCCGAAGGGCATCCGTAGGAATTCAAAGAGGCCGAAAGGGGTGATGACGGCCGTCTTCGGGACGTCGTCCGGTTGGACGGGGACCTGATGGTAGCCCCGGATGAGGTCCACCTTAGAAAACACGGTCGTGTTGACCAACCGGGCGGAAAAGTCCTGAATGTGTGGGACCGGGTAGCGGTCGGGGGTGGTGGCATCATTGAGCCGACGGTAGTCCCCGCACGGCCGCCATCCCCCGCCGGGCTTCGGCACAATGTGCAGCGGAGAAGCCCAAGCGCTGTTGGAGCGCCGCACTATCCCCAGCCGCTCCAGCGTGGCGAACTCCGCTTTCGCCACGGCGAGCTTCGTGGGCTCGAGCTGGTGTGCCCGGGCATAGACCGGCAGCCCGATCGTGGCGATGTGGTGCTCCGCCCCGTGTTTAACGGCCACCACTGAGAAGGTGGGCCGTGTGAGGGCCGGGAAACTGGCGAGGAGGCGAGTAAAGTCGTCCGCTGCCGGAAGCATGCAAACCAAACTTGCCGGGACGGAACCTTCCAGCAAGCCGCTTGTCAAGCCGCTTGGTGAGCCGCTCAGTGAGCTGCTCAACGAGCTGCTCAGCGAACAAGCGAGCGAGCTAAAAGTTTCGGCCTGGGCGAGCCGTCTGCGCTTCACGTCGACCAACAACCCATTCGCACATAGGATGTCCGCACCAAGCAATGCCATTGGCACGCTGGCGGTCACGAACGACCATTGAAAGCGCTGCCCTCCAAACCGCAGGGAGAGGCAGCGCTTCCCTAATGTGCGGATGGGTGTACCGTTGGCGGCAAGCAACACAGGGCCCTGGCCCACGGTTCGCTTGTCAGACGTGGAGGCGGGGATGACGCTTACCTGCGCTCCTGTATCGCAGAGGAAACGGCGCCCGGACACGGTGTCCATGATGAATAGGAGGCTGCCGGAATGACCGACGCTCAGGGCCGCTAACGAGCGCCGGCCCGGTCATTTGCCGACTTGTCAAACGAGCATGGCGGCAACACTTCTTAGCCTTGTGGCCGAACCTGGCGTGGAAATAGCACCAGGCTTGTGGCGGCGTGGGCGGCGGCGGCTGCGGTGTTCTCGGCGGCGGTGGTGGTGGGCGGGGCGCGGCATCGGCCACGAGGGACGCTGTAGCCTCTGCCCTGGGATCCACGACGGCAGCACCGTAACTCGACCGCGTGTCGCAAGCCGCGAAGAACTTGTCGGCCTCTATGGCCAGGGCGCGGGGTTCCCTTATCTTGGAACCAGCCAGCGCGAGGCGTACCTGTAGAGGTAGCTGGCGTAGGAAAAGCGCCCGGAATAAGAAATCCGGGGCTTGGTCACCCAGCAGCGACAGCATAAAATCCATCCGCACGGATGGTCGTGTGTCTCCGAGTTCGGGAAGGTCCAGGAGGCGGTCGGCCCGTTCGATCTCCGTGAGGCCGAACGTGGCGATGAGGAGACGTTTGAGTGCCCCGTACTTGTGGTCGACCGGCGGGTGCCGCAGGATGGACACGACTCGGGCGGCAGTGCCGGGCCCGAGGGCGGCGACCACGTGGTAGTAACGGGTCTCGTCCGCCGTTATGCCTCGAAGCTGAAATTGCGCTTCGGCCTGCACGAACCACACATCGGCCTGTGCTTCCCAAAACTCTGGGAGTTTTACTGCGACGGCATTGGTGGCCATGGCGCATTCGGTGGTCAGCGACGGCTGAACCAATCGGGGTCACCAGTAAAGTGTGGTGCTGCGCACACAACTTGCTTGCCAAAGAGGTAGGCCACAACGCGTTTGTTAAAACCAAAAGAGTCTTTATTTCGAAAGCTCGAACTGCAGCACTGAGCGGGCTCGAGCTTAGAGCCTGCATATATGTGCCGAGGCCACGCCTAGTCCCCGGGCGTGGCCGATCGGTCGAAGGGCGGGGCATGTACCATCGGTCCCCGCCTGGGCGCTCGCGCCACCCACTGGTGCGCAGAATTATTACCCCTTGTGCCCGCCACAATATCATGGTATCTTCAATGTCCACTCTTTCGCAACATAACACGCAGCTTGACTTCCGTCAAAGGGACAGGGCACTTTACAACAGAGCCGGCATTGCGAAGCACCAATCCAGTCATTTAGTGGAATTGGGAATAACTTAGGTTCGGCGAGCCATCGCTGGCACTCTGGACAAATTCTAAATCCCTCCCCTAACCTACAGAGGGCCCTAACCTACACCAAAAATTAGGTCTGAGCATAAATTGCATCAGCGGCACAGCCACGCCTTTAGCTGTTGATGCCACCCTGCAGCCTTGTGCTGCAAACAAAAAGAAGAAGAAGCAGATATCCCATGATGCACATGGGTTTCCAGATTCAAAATTGGAGTCAACTGGGTCAAGTTTGTGTCAAATATGCTTAAAGTATCATTGCTATCATGTGCTTTTCCTTTTTGTAATTCATGTACAAATTAATCACTAAATAAGGTGTTGAGGAATTTTCTTGTGCTAATTAGCACATTTACAATTGTGAAAATTAGCACAGACAAATCTGTTTTCCTAAATATGTTGCTTGCTTCTTTTGTTAACTTTGTTGTCGCCTTGTATGTTTTCAGAATGGTTGGGTCGTGCTTGGAGGACCCGGTAGTTTCTACTGGCAAGGTAAGCGGTCAAACCTGACATTTACCTATTTACACACACAAGTATACACACACAAGTATACACACACAAGTATACATACAAGGATATACACACAAGGCACTTTGGCACAGGAGGAGACAATTTGGCCCATCATGCCTGTGCTGCACCAACCCCAGTATCCATCACCCATCCAAACACAAGCTACCTACAAGTCCTGCCAATATCCATGTACTCCTTATCTCCAATGCATCCAGATACCTATCTAATTCCCATTGAAAACTATCCATCACATCCATTGTCACTACCTTTCTGGACAGACTACCTACTACTACCTTTCCAGGTAGTGAGAATATAGTTTCAAAACAAGTGAAGTGTTTGCACAAAATCTTGTTTACAAATAACAGGAGCTTGTGTGTGTATAAATGTGGCTTGAAAATGCGTAAATCTGCCACGCTTTGTTTTGACCCTGCTCCAGCATTGTAGAAAGTGTTAGATTCCCTTGTTACCTTGTAATCTCGTAGCCATGACGTATATTGATGTCAGCAGCGATGCTAAGAGCCAATCAGGAACCACGTCTGAGCATAAATTGTTTTGAGTCTCCTTATTCGGTATTCTTGAGTGTGCCCTGCGAGTGCAAGATGAAGAGCTTCGGCAATGTCTCATCTTTTTTCGTGATATTTCGATTTTGTACCACCAATCAATTATTATGCCAAATAATCTTCCAATAACTCCAATGGTACACCTGCTGACCTTGTCAAACTCTTTTCTCTATATTACAGCGACGAGTGGTAATTCTACAAGACTGATACAAGCAGAGCCTTGAATTTATTGAATCTATAAATTGCTCTGCTTTACTCGACCATACCATACCTGTATTTTTTGTTTAATTGGAGGTCCAGATATGCAGATGGTATATGCAGATCACTATACTGTAAGAGTGACAGGATTTCGTCTAAAGACTATCTTTATTGGTTGAAGTAGTTTTGAATGTTACCATTTTCTCCCAAACTCATTTTTCCGACCTGGCTTTCACTTTCCCTTCTTAACACTCCTCTAACTTTCAAAGTTCTCACAAATTATATGACCAACTAGTATTTATTCATCATCATTTTATCTTTAAGTCGTGAATTATTATTATTATTATTATTATTAACATTAATATTGTTACGGACCGCGGATTAGGATGTTATTTACCGAGCGGTGGTATTACCGCGGCCGAACAGTTGCTCCCCCTTTCTTCCCTTACACTCACCCGATTCACCCAGACGTTGGCCAAATCGCGCTATGCTAAATCAATGATGGAAAGGACACGACGACTGGGAAAGAGGAAACGACGCAAGGGGTACAGTTCTCAAGACCTCCGGAGGAGGGTATAATTACAGTGGTGGAGAAAAGGGGGGTAGATTACAAGGCAGAGTGAGGTAAAGACACAGAAGAGATGGGCACTTAAATACCGTCTTATCTTAGCCCAGACAGACCACGGACAAACGGACAAGGTAGACTTACACAGGGATTGATGGCAGGAAGGGACAGGTAGGTCGATAGCACAAGGTGCACCTTGGCTCGGGGACAGGATAAAGCACGGTCCAAAAGATGCAGGGAGGCCTCACAGCGCTCGGAGGTGGTCTTGCTTGCTCCAAGCTCAGCGCGCATCTGACGTCACCTCCCTCTCACTGCGCATGCTCAGCGGGGAGTGACACGCCCTCGGCTGGTTGGTTCCGCCCCACTGGGGCCGGTCCGCCGCTTCCATTGGGTGCGGGGGTTACCGGGCTCCGCCCTTGACGAGGAGCTGACAGGGAGCCCCTTTTTGGTAACCCCGTCGAGCACATGTTCGATGGCGGCTCGTTGGGAAGGCCTGGTGCCCTCCCACCACCCCTACCAACCAAGCCGGAGTGAGGACGCGCACTCCCTGCGCTCGTTGTTGTTGTTGTTGTTGCTGAACTGTGAGGAAGAGCTGCGGGGAGGTATTGGGAGGACCTAAACTTCCTAACGGTGCCATACAATCACATTCTGGTGCAACGAAGGGTCAGAATTAATGGAAACGAATCCTTAACTGACATAGACTAAGAATAACTAGCAAGATGTCCTATAGTTGTCTTACATGAGATGCGGTGAACCTGGATGCGACATTTAATGGGGGAAATAGGGGGAGGTCTGGTCTACAGAGTGTTGTTTACAGAAAATGGGACTAGGGAATGGGGGATTGGGGAGAGTTGGGAAGTATTGAGGAAATAGGGGAATATTTACAAGCGGATATGGATGGATGCAAATCCCATATCCGCAACACTGCACCCTTCTCGACCTCGGGGCGTCCCGACCTGATAAATTTTTACCTACTTTAGTGTGGCACTCAGATGTAGTTCCCTCTACTATTAACTCAACCCTGAGTGCGACAGTTTTACAGCTGTTCACAAATGAGTAAATATGTCCCCCTGCGACGTTGCACCCTTCTCCGAACAGAAACACACCCACAGGATAACCGAATCGCGGAAAGCATCCTCAAACTAAACATACAGCCGGTAGGGAGCATCATTTACAGTTGACGCTACTTTTATTTACAAGACTAACCCAGGACCTGTGATTGTTCTTTCTGGGGGGGAGACAGTCTGCTCTGCATCAATGCACCATGAAAGCACCCAAAAAACGCACCAAAGCACCCTCAAGCACCAATCGGTGCAGTCACCATTGTTCATGAAAATAAAAACAACAACCCCTAACCCTGCAGGTGGTCTCTTGCTCTTCGGCTCCCTCTGCTGGCTATTATTATTTCTTCCAGCTGTTGTCATTTTCCTTTGCTGGCGGCCTATTTGTATTAAAACTTGCACCCAACATGTCCCTTTTATTTATTTATGGCCCACCAGGCCGACTACGTGTGGTTCACCTGTGGGGCATCGGTGCCCTGTGGCCAAGGTCCGCCAGCAAGATTTCGGGTCCTCATGGCCGGTTCCAGCAGAGGGGCCATGCCCCAACCCATGGGGTCCATCAGTGGGGCTCGGCCACAGACATGTGGTCCATAATGTGGTGCATCGATGCAGACAGCTGGTTCTGAGAGTTCCGGGTGCACAATGGCCGACTCACGCACGCTCCCCTCGGCGCCCAATGGCGCACAGGTCATGTGGGAGAAAAAAAGGGGAAAGACAAATGAGCGAGGGGTAAGGTCACAAGGGTACACGTCAATAAGGCAATGCAAGGCGAAATGCGTACGGAGAGCGAAATGAGAAAGATCGTCCCTACCGTACATCACCCCCCCTGTCACCTACACTACCTTTGCCCTTACCCCATATTTACAAAAATCTACACATTTACAAATCCGTCGCTACTGTCACGTCTTCCCCTTATTTCCCTTATACCAAATTCGTCACCACAATCCCTCTAACCAAAATTTGCCATCACCCAATTCGTCATCAATCCTCATAAGGAGGAAGAGATGGAACATCAAGCACAATGTCACACCCACGTCATGATGCGTCTCACATTCCAAACATCTGCACATAAAAATAATTAAACATGGCATGGTGTGGAGGTACCTGTCATCTCAGGTGAGTGCATGTAGATGGTGCGAGGAGACTTCAATCCTAACTATCCTCTAAATGACATTAACACACTTTACACTACCCGGGGTCTTTCCCTGCCAATCCATTGGCCAACTTACTCTATGGGTTCTAAAAACCAATTCCCATTGACCAAACTGTGGTGCTTCTCAATTTGGGGTCTCACTCCCCCAATTCATCTCCCGGTGCCCTTGCACAATTTCTGGGCTGTGACGTGTAGCTCTCCCAGCAGGTCTACCCACCTGCACACCTCCACCACTGCAGTTGCCACCCGAGCTTACCTGCTCCTTACCTAACCTATCTAATTGGGGAAGGCCCCTCCTGGCTCTGTCACCCCACTCGGTGCCCTCTGGCACTGGGCTACCCGGGTCCGTCCTCCGGATCCTCGGGCCCCATCCACAACAACTACCGGCTCCCAGAGCCCACCTGCGGCCTCACCTGGCCGACATCCTCACAGTGATGGAGTGCCCAAACCAACTACACACACTAACAGGCTACACGCCCAGCCATTTCCACAACACTAATGCACCCATCCAAATACCATTCTTCCACCCGCACCACAGATGCCAATATCCAACCACAATTTACCTATACCCTCTACCTAACACTTACACTACCCGCCCCGGGTACTCGTGAAAGGGGTCCACTCTTCCCCCATCCACACCTTCGCACCATGCACACCACTCTGTACCACTTACTCCAACTCTCTCCACACCACTCATTCTCTGCTCCATATATTTCACACACCTGTACTTGCACACCTGTGCTCTCATACTTGGTGCCGCCTGCACCCTTCTCTCCCCCAAGCGCATTCGCGCTGATCCACAACACTCACTACTCACCATGACACTCATCCGCAATGCTCTCTCATTCATCACTTGTACACTCACACACACCTTGGAGCATTGCCTCACCGATGCCTCATTTGAAGCTGCTCACCAGCACTTACATTCATACTGCATCATCTGCTCTGTTTACTCCCTTCTAAAACTCGCGCTCCTCCGTCTTCCCTTACACTCAGCGCTCCCACGTCATTATCAAACACTAAGCTACTACGTCCCCACTACAGGTACCAAGTCTCTTACTTAATCTTAACGTCACCTAAGGTCATCTTCTAGGTCCCTACACACAATATCCTAACCCACCCGGGCTAGTTTTCACTGCCATACACCCCATAATCTAGTGCTCCTTTGCCCCCCTCTGTGAGGGATGACAGAGTTGCCATCCCACCACATCGGGGACGTTCCACTACCAATTTTGCTCACCAAATTTCAGCCAATCAAAAATTTGCCAATCATCTGCCAATTCTATTTACTTTTCGAAATTTCGGATCAAAACACTATCACTATCACCATCATCACAGTCCACTATCTCCTAGCCTCGGTGCGTCATGACATCATTAAACTCGGCTTCGTAAAGCCGAGCAATGAATTCGGGTGGTTTGGTCGCCTGCAGGTTGAATCCGTCCGGCTTTCGGTTCAAGGGAGGTGGTTTGGTTGGGCCGAGGTTCCACGCACCATCTCGGCACGGCACCTTGCGGTCCCGGGCCCGATGGCTCAATCTCCCTCGGTCGGAACCCCGTCCCCGCGAGGGGGCACCGTTCCGCTTCCTCCCACTCGCCCTTGAACCGGACCGGTCGCCTGGCCCGACAAGGCCCGGACTCGACCGTGCGGGGCGGGGCCAAGCCCGAATCGGCAACGACGCTTCGAAGAGAAACGACGCAGCTTCGATCCGCGCCGGGCCTCGCATCCAACAAAGGGCTCCTCGCACCGAGTGCTCGCGTCGGCTATCCGCCGCTCTAACCGCTAACCCGGTTACCGTCGATGCTTCACCGGCATACTCACACGCATACGCTACCCCTTTCACCCTCACAAAACCCGGCATTCCAACGCCGTCCGTACATTCCACCAACGCTCTCCCTGTTACACACCACTCCTCTCGCGCACACTCTTGCGCACACCTCGGTCCACACCTCTCCTCCGTTACGTCCTCCGTAACACTCACCATGGGCGTGCACTCTGGCATCCACCCACTAACGCGCTCACATGGGCTCTCCCACACTCGCGCTACCACCAACTCAGGTGTGCTTCCTCGCACACGTTCCACCACCACCTTACTCTCCGTGTCACACTCACCCTCGCACGTACACTCCGTATTGCTCTCACTCCCTGTGTCACACCCCGTACACCCCGACATGCATTCTCGCTCGCACTCGGTATCACACTCGCGCTTCGTAACACGCTCACCCTTTGACGCACACTTTTTCCTCACACGCGTGCCATTTTTACTCACACGGGACCCTTCACCAACGCCTGGATGCCTCCTCGATCCCAAGCGCGCGAAAGTTCTTTTGTCGCCAAACATCCTCTTACAAAATCTCCCCGCACAATACACAGCACGTCTCACCTTCGGGGTTCTTCTTCCTCCCTGCACCAAAACCTGCAAACTCTTTATTTGGTTAGTGAGCACACAATTATGATTTGAGCAGGGACTTTGTACATATTCCATTTCTCCCTGCAATTCCCGGGCTACCTCCGTCATCTCTTCAATTTTAATTGTACCCACTACTGCTTTGTCTTTGTTCCCCTCGACGACCGTTGGTTTTAATAAAATTCCCTCTACCTCATCGGTCGCCAGCTTTTCCAAACCCCGTGTCGCGATTTCTACCCCCGTCATTGTACCCGCGCTTTCCTCCGCTTCGCTCAACCAGTGCTTCTCGACCCGCGTTACCTCGTCGTGAACCCTTGGGACTCTCTCGCCCACCCTGCGGTCTCTGTCCCTCTCCGCTTCCCTTACCTCATATGCGACTCTGTCCCTCGCCATTTTATGAATCAATTTCTCCCCCTCTATTCTCAGCATCTCGGTGAATTGCGCCAGGAAGTCCCCCACATCAAAGCCCGCTGCTACGGTCACGGGTGCGGCAAAATTTGGTGCCGCTGTAACCACGTGCGCAAGGGCGCCATTTTGTGCACCTGATACCCCCTCAACCACACCTTCTTTACTCTCCTCCACCATTTTCCCCACTTCTTCCCTGGGGTCCTGGGTCGATTCTACCCCACTCTCCTCTACCGGAACCCAGCCGTCTTGATCTGCCATAGCGCGATTTTCAAAATTCGGGTTTTTGTAAAACAAAAGCAAATTTCGGTACTTTATAATTTTGACCAAATTTTTTTTTTAGCTGTTTTAAAAATTTGGTTCGGGCCTCGTATCCCACTCCTGACTCCAGTTGTTACGGTAATAACACAATTGGTGTCCAAAATTTGGGCTAAATAAATTTAGTCCCAGGTTCGAATCCCAACTCCTGACTACCAATTGTTACGGACCGCGGATTAGGATGTTATTTACCGAGCGGTGGTATTACCGCGGCCGAAAAGTTGCTCCCCCTTTCTTCCCTTACACTCACCCGATTCACCCAGACGTTGGCCAAATCGCGCTATGCTAAATCAATGATGGAAAGGACACGACGACTGGGAAAGAGGAAACGACGCAAGGGGTACAGTTCTCAAGACCTCCGGAGGAGGGTATAATTACAGTGGTGGAGAAAAGGGGGTAGATTACAAGGCAGAGTGAGGTAAAGACACAGAAGAGATGGGCACTTAAATACCGTCTTATCTTAGCCCAGACAGACCACGGACAAACGGACAAGGTAGACTTACACAGGGATTGATGGCAGGAAGGGACAGGTAGGTCGATAGCACAAGGTGCACCTTGGCTCGGGGACAGGATAAAGCACGGTCCAAAAGATGCAGGGAGGCCTCACAGCGCTCGGAGGTGGTCTTGCTTGCTCCAAGCTCAGCGCGCATCTGACGTCACCTCCCTCTCACTGCGCATGCTCAGCGGGGAGTGACACGCCCTCGGCTGGTTGGTTCCGCCCCACTGGGGCCGGTCCGCCGCTTCCATTGGGTGCGGGGGTTACCGGGCTCCGCCCTTGACGAGGAGCTGACAGGGAGCCCCTTTTTGGTAACCCCGTCGAGCACATGTTCGATGGCGGCTCGTTGGGAAGGCCTGGTGCCCTCCCACCACCCCTACCAACCAAGCCGGAGTGAGGACGCGCACTCCCTGCGCTCGTTGTTGTTGTTGTTGTTGTTGTTGCTGCTGAACTGTGAGGAAGAGCTGCGGGGAGGTATTGGGAGGTCCTAAACTTCCTAACGGTGCCATACAATCACATTCTGGTGCAACGAAGGGTCAGAATTAATGGAAACGAATCGTTAACTGACATAGACTAAGAATAACCAGCAAGATGTCCTATAGTTGTCTTACATGAGATGCGGTGAACCTGGATGCGACATTTAATGGGGGAAATAGGGGGAGGTCGGGTCTACAGAGTTGTTTACAGAAAATGGGACTAGGGAATGGGGGATTGGGGAGAGTTGGGAAGTATTGAGGAAATAGGGGAATATTTACAAGCGGATATGGATGGATGCAAATCCCATATCCGCAACAATATTAATGTTATTATTAATGGTATTTTGTCGAAACTGTATTTATCGTTCGTTGTGTGAACTTATAGTGTCCCCCTTGGAAGTTTCTCGGTGTTTATCTTTCATAAATTAATCGTTTGTTTTCTGCGTCGCGAGCAAGGCCTTGCAGCCTCAGGCTTCCCCCGTCGAAGGTTGTTCCTTCCTTCGCTGTTTTGCTAGCTTTTTTGATTTCCCCTTCTCCACCAAGCTTCACCAAACATCTACTATTTTGTCTAACGTTGTAACCCCCACACCCACCCCCTAAAAACAAACAAAAAAACAAACAAAAAAAACTTTTATTTCCCTTTCTCCTCGTGTGCTTTTGCCTCTGCCCACGTGCACTGTCTCGCCCCGCCCCCATTTTCCCCTTGCCTTCCACCTTTTGCCCTGTTCAAGTGACTCGTGGTCGTCGTTCTTGGCTTCCTCTCCCCATTGGTATTTTTGTGAATATAAGATTGTTCTTCACAGTTCTGTTTAAATATGTTTCAACTATCCCCTTCAGTGTTTTATTCAGTAGTTTATTACAACACGCTGTTTTTCTTCTTATTTAAAAGGCTCCTTTCAATTTCCTCTTCAACTCATTCCATTTCAAAAAAATATTCAATCTCTTATGATTCCAAATCACTCCATGCTCTAAATTCTCATTCATTCCATCCCTCCTCCATTGTTCTTAAACGAATCGCTAACTTGAAAATCACAACAAACCCAATTTGTTATATATGTTCATCTTTCATAAATCATCCACTTTCTAAACTCCCCCCTTGCCCCTCCCCTTCAAATCTCCCCCCCAACCATCCCTCCCAAATTCTCCCTCCTCCCACCTCCTTCTCAAAGCTGCCTCCTCCCCACTTCCTCTCCCTCCTATGTCATACCTCCACCTCCCCCAACCTTCTACTTTCCTCTGCCCCCCCCCCCCTCAAACAAACTCTCACTGTGCCTCATTCCATCACCATCAAACCTTTCGTCCTCCTCATCCTTCCCTTTCTTGTAACTCTTCTGTAATCACTGACACACTATCAACTGCTCTTCCTACATCCCCCTCTCACCCTTCATCTGACCCTACCCCTCCCCTCCCCTGTCCTGCACCCGATGCGCCCCCTCTCTCCTCACTAACGGTATGGACCTCAAACATCCGGGGCCTTCGCTCAAACGTGATTGATCTCTCCATTCAGGTTGCTTCTGAAAATCCAGACTTGATCTGCTTAACAGAAACTTTCCTCCTTCAAGATGTCTCTGATTCCTTAATATCTCTTCCTGGTTACTCCCTCCTCCGGTACGATAGACCTGATCCTCGTCCTGGTGGTGGGGTGGCTATCTTTATCAAAAACTCTCTTCCTCACTCTCCCTGCACTGCCCTCTCTCCACCCCACCCACAGGAGTATCTCTGGCTACGGCTTCCTCTCCACTCACACCTTTTGTTCATATGTGTTCTGTACCGTCCTCCAAACAGTGATGACTCCATTTACATTTCTCTGTCGGACAACATGGACCAACTTCTATCAACTCATCCAAACTCTCTCTTCCTCATATGTGGCGACTTCAACTGTCATCATGCCAGCTGGCTGGGTGTGGGTTCATCTCTCACCAGCCATGGCACCTCAGCAAAGGACTTCTGCGACTCATTGGGACTGACACAATCTGTCAATTTCCCGACCCGGATCTCAGTCAATGGAGTATCTTCTCTTCTGGACTTGGTTATGACTAACTTCCCTGCAAATGTCTGCTGCTCTTCTTCTGCTCCAATCGGTTCTTCTGATCATGTGCTTGTTAAAGTGGACATCTCACTGGCCATTCTCAGAGAGCCTCCTCAGCGCCGACGAGTCTGGCATTTCACTCAGGCCGACTGGCACGGTCTGCAAGCAGCCATCAATCAACTGGACTGGTCTCCCATCTCTAATGCCTCTGACATCAATTCTTCCTGGGAATTCTTCCAAAGCAAACTGCTCTCTCTCATGCACAGATTTATCCCATCTCGTCTTCAGTTGTCTTACCCTTCCTCCCATCCATGGTACACTGAATCTTGTGGTGAGGCAGTTGCCCTGAAACAACTTGCCTTTGCGTCTATGAAGGCAAATCCAACTGAAGGCAATCTCAGTTCCTTCCACCAAGCTCGAAACAAGTGTGTTTCTACCCTCAGGAGTGCCAGGAAGCACTATCTCTCCACACTCAAGATTGAACTCTCAAACCTGTCTCCTTCCTCCAAATCCTGGTGGCGTCTGGTCAAATCCGTTTCTGGTGTTTGTTCCCCCTCCATCCCCTCCCTCCCCTCCCTTACCTCAAATGGCTACACAGTTGACACCGCACGTGACAAAGCCGAATGCCTCAACTCTGTGTTTGCCTCAAAATCTTGTGTCCCAAACCCATCTCTCTCTGTTCCCACCTTTCCCAGTCGAACCCAACTGCTCCTGGACTCTGTGTCCTTCTCTCCTGACAAGGTGGAGAAGTTTTTATCAAACCTCGACTCTGATTCTGCAACTGGACCAGATGGCATCAGCCCTCGGGTCCTAAAATCCTGCTCTGCCGCTCTATCTCACCCTCTCTCAGTTCTTTTCACCCTCTCTTTTGCTCAAGGTCATCTGCCAGCATCTTGGAAATCAGCAAACATTACCGCTTTACACAAAAAAGGTGCAAAAACAGATCCTTGCAACTACAGACCAATCAGCCTGCTCCCAATTATCAACAAAGTCATGGAATCCATCATTGCTTCAGATATCAAATCCTTCCTCTTCTCCAATGGCTTGATCTCTGATCATCAATTTGGATTCAGACCAGGTCATTCTACTCTGGACATGTTGCTTCTGCTGTCTCAACAATGGATGGAGGTCCTCAATGCCAAACAGGAAATCAAAGCTGTCTCACTTGACATATCACGTGCCTTCGATATGGTCTGGCACCCAGCTCTGCTCACCAAACTCACCTCCTATGGTATTCAGGGAAATCTCCACTCATGGCTTGCGGATTTCCTCTCTGGTCGTAGGCAACGTGTGGCCCTGAATGGATTTCTCTCATCTTCCCTTCCTGTTCTGGCTGGAGTTCCCCCAAGGTAGTGTTCTGGGCCCTGTGCTATTTCTGGTCTTCATCAATGACCTCTCCGACTCTCTGGAAAATCCTCTCTATCTCTTTGCTGATGACTCCACTATCTACCGCTCCATTCCTCATCCCTCAGATCGGCAGTCTGCAGCCTCCTCACTCTCTGCAGACCTGGACAAAATCACAGACTGGTCAAACAAGTGGAACATGTCTTTCAATCCTGACAAATCTCACACTCTTACAATGTCTCTCCGAAAGGACCGACTGGACAACCCTCCCATCTACTTTCTCAACAATCCTCTCCAAGAAGCTCTGTCGCTCAAGCTTTTGGGTCTCACTATCTGCCATGATCTTTCTTGGGAAAACCACATTTCCAAGCTGGCCTCCAAAGCCAGTCGCCGACTGGGCATCCTCCGTCGTGCGAAGTCCTTCCTTGGCACACCTGAGCTCCTCACCACATACAACGCTTTAATCCGCAGCTCAATGGAATACTGTTCCCCCCTCTGGGCTGGTGCTCCTGCCTCACACCTTGCTCGGCTTCACGCTGTTGAGGCCAAAGCTTTCAGAATCATTGGAATCTCCTGCGATGTAGTCAACTCCGAGGGCCATTCACTCACTCACCGCAGGCAGGTTGGTGGTCTTTCTGTCTTCTACCGACTCCTCTCCGGCCTTGCTCCCCCAGCTCTCTCTGTGCTCTGTCCCCCCAATATTCATTCAGGTCGCACAAGATCTGCCTGCAACCCTCTTATGGTTAAACTGCCAAAGTCTAGGCTCTCTGCTCACCTTCACTCTTTCATTCCCCTTTTCTCCCGCCTCTGGAACAAACTCCCCCACTCCCTTCAATCCCGCTCCTCCCTCCAGGTCTTTAAAACAGCTGTTCACCACCATCTCTTATCTTCCCCCATCGAAAACCTTGATCTTTTCTACCCCCGGTAATTCACCCCAGAGTCCTTGCAGTGTTCATATGTTTTATTCCTCTCCCACCTCCCCCCAAGTCCTCCCGATGTCCCTGCTCTCAAATGTTGTGTTTGTGTCCTTCCCCCTCTCTCCCCATCTTGTCTGCCGCTCCCCTTGTTTTTTGTGTTTTGTGTGTCGGTTTGTCTTTTTGTGTGATTAATGTTAGCTCTTTCACGAGCCTCGATCTTGTATACAAAAAAACAAAAAAAAAAACAAAAAAAAAATTAGAATTACTAGCAGAGTACCCGCCCTACCGGCGACCCTACAGGGTTTAATATTTTGGGTCTTTTGGGTCTTTGCGGTCTTTTTGGTGTTCAGTTTTTTTTTTTTGGTCTTTAGGGTCTTTTCGTTGTTCGGGGTTTTTTGGGGGGTATTTACGGTTTTTGGGGTCTTTTCAATATTTTGGGTATTTGAGGTCTTTGGGGTCTTTTCGGTGTTCGCTGGGTCTTTTGGGTCTTCGGGGTCTTTTGCGTATTTTGGGTCTTTGGGGTCCATTGTGTCTTCGGGGTCTTTTCAGTCTTCTTGGTCTTTTCAGTCTTCTTGGTATTTTCAGTCTTTGGGGTCTTTTAGGTCTTCGGGGTTTTTTAGGTCTTCGGGGTCTTTTGCATCCTCAGGGTCTTTTAGGTCCTTGAGGTCTTCTCGGTCTTTTGGGTCCTCAGAGGGATTGGGGGGGGGGGGTCTTTTGGGTCCTCTGGGTACTTTAGGTTAAGTATTTCAGGTTACAATTATGGGTGGAATCAAGTCAGCTGTTCAACCAATGGGTGAAGAGTGGACATACATACATACATACATACAAACACTTGCTCCATTATACATAGGTATATATATAGATTATCATGATGAGGCCTCCAGCTGTGAAAACACTTCTAGCCACAATGACCAAAAAAATGTAGCAATAAAATGAAAGGGTCATTCATAAAATGACCCATGCGACTTTGACATCATACTCAAACCTGGGAACTTTATTGCACCATGATGCAATGATATGTAATTTTAACAATCTAAACTTTCTTATCGAGGATACAGTGGAACATCAGTCTTCATGAAGGCTAGTGACGGTTTGTGTTGGCAGACACGTACAACAATGGATTTTATCAACTGAAAGCTGAAGAAAGTCATTCAAGGTCCAAACCTTTGCGATGATGAAGGGCCAAGGATTGAAACTTCAGCTGTATTTTGCTACCGCTGGCAGTTGATATTCTATTATCAGCTTTCCACAATTGATAAAATCCATTATTTCTTATGTCGTTCTGAAATTTCAAATTTGCATAAGATGCTTCATTCATCAAAGTCATTGTATTTGATGATACTATTTTTATAGAATGCAAAAATGTGTAAAACTCAATCTGGATTTATTAAATATTGTTGCGGATCTCAAACGCCGGCCTTCCCCTTATCAAGGGGGGATTAATCCCCTTGTCCTTTTTACTAGCCGACGCGATCCGGAGCTATCACGTTCCTTCCGGTCGGTGTTAAATAGGGTTGTTGGTCGAATTCAGTCCTATTACCTAAGTACTAACACCGACAGTGAAACAAGGAAATAACCCCACCCGAACCACGGCGTTAGTGGACACGCCGAGCGAAGCGAGCCGCGATTCGGGCCGTTAACAGGTACTAACCCGATTGGAGCGGTTATAATCGTGCCACGCTTACCCAATTGAAGAAAAGACGGATACGGTCGAATTGAGAGGAAACCAGGAAGAACTGGTAATTTATTAACACTTTGTACAATTAGAAGAGGAAAAGAAAGAAAGAGAATGTACAGGGAAGAGGAAGAAGCAGATACACAGGGCAGCCTTAATAACAGTCTTATACTTATCCCTGGACACGGGCCCGTTCACTCTCAGACTCACTCTCAGGGTCACTCACACGAGGTTTGAAGATGGTCGGGTTGAGGGTCCAAGGGTCCACAGCTCGTCCGGTCCCCGACTCGTACCGTGCAGATGGTGGAAGACGGCAGGCAGCTCTCCCCGTGGCGTAGGCATGAAACGGACAATTATATCTCGGGGGATCGGTTGGCGATTAGATTTGGCGTACGTAATACTTGTACAGGCGCCTTTATATGTGCGCCCAGTATTGTTACCATCGATGCGCCACTTCCCCAATGTCCTTCTGCATGCTGCAGTCCTCTGCAATGCATGCCGCGCGCTCGCCCTCTGTAAAGCTTGTTGCCACAGCACGTCTCTCCCTCTTGTAACTACTCAAGCGTCTCTCCCGTAACTCAACTCCGATCAGGTCAAGCACCTCTCTCTCCCCGCTCATAACTGAGGTGGGGGCCTCGCGCAAGGGGTTATATTGCCACGCCCAGCGAACCCTCTAGAATGTCCAGCCACACCCTGTCAGGTGATGTCACTCGAGCCCTGATTGGCTGGTGAAGGCTTACCGGCCCCGCCTTGATGGCTACTTGACGTGGCCACACCCCACCCTTGCGCTCCGCCCCCTTTTCTGGCCTTACCTCGTGGCTTTTGGGCTGGTTTGAGTGGAAGCCCAGCGTGTTCGGTTTGAGCGGAAGCCCAGAGAGTTCGGTTTGAGCGGAAGCCCAGCGAGTTCGCCCAACGAGGTCGATTTGGAGGGAAGCTGCAAAATGGACGAACGGGGCCTACTCCTATTTGTTCTACACAACGCAGATGCAACTATTGGGAATGGCCTTATCCTAAACACATACTATGAAATAACTAACGTCCTAAGGTGACATACGTGTTGCATATGGCCTGTCTATGGGGTGCAACCTTTAACCTTTAATGATGTTACCTGTGTGGGTTCTCAAAACCGCAACAATATGTTGATTGTTGACATGGACAGGAAGACAACTAAATAACATAGTAAGATTTCTCTTCGGAGAAGTCTCACTCATTAAAGGGTCAGTCATAGACTACACTATCTTTCCTCTTTTCTGAGAGAACATTCCATGAATATTGTTAAAAACGAAAATAAGTGAAATTTACTCTGGATTGTCAAAAATGGAAAGAACATTTTTTAAATGAACCCTTCAATAACAGTACCTTCTTGACTTATTGTATGAAATATTCAAGTGAATGTGTGCTCATCCATAGAGCTAGAACTCGTGAATTTCGCAGTCTAATACAAATGCCATAATCAAAAAAGGGATATTGCTGTTAACATCCCAGATTTCATCACCAAACAGCAAAGCCAGTTGTAGAAAATCAAAATTTTGCCCACTTCATTGCAAGGACTCTTCACATCTTCGACTGCCGTATAATTTGTCACTTCAAAAAAAAAAATTTGTACACAGAATCAAGGCTCGTGTAAGAGCTGACACATTGAACATGAAAACATGCACAGACACATAAAACATACAATGAAGGGAGTGGGAGATAAGAGGGGGGAGAGAGGGAAGCACACAAGCACAACAACAGTAGAGAACAGGGACGTTGGTAGATCTGTGGAAGGGGGAGGGCTGTGGGAGGAGGGGTACATGGTTTAAAGCAAATTAACACTTCTAGGAATTTCTGGAAAGAAGTTGGGGATTGAAAGAGACAGATTGGGGGTGTTTTAATGGGGTTAGAAAAGATCAAGGTTTAGGATGGGGAAGACAAGAGATGGTGGTGAACAGCTGTTTCAAAGACATGGAGGGAGGAATATGCCTTGCATGCCAGCAGGCCCAAAGTCTTGACGGGTGAGGACACATGAGGGATTGAAGAGATTGTTCCAGAGGCTGGAGAAAAGCGGAATGAAAGAGTGAAGGAGAGCAGAGAGTCTTGATTTTGGCAGTTTCACCAGAAGAGGGTTGCTGGCAGATCTTGTGCATCCTGCAGGAATATTTCGGGGACATAGCACAGACAGAGCAGGGGAAGCAAGGCTGGAGAGGAGTCGGTAGAAGACAGAAAGACCATCAACCTACAGTGCATTCAGAAGGTATTCAGACCCCTTCACTTTTTTCACATTTTGTTATGTTGCGGCCTTATTCTGAAATCGTTTAAATTGATTTTTACCCTCATCAATCTACACTCAATACCCCATAATGACAAAGAGAAAACAGGATTTTAGAAAGTTTTGCAAATTTATTAAAAAGAAAAAACTGAAATATCACATTGACATAAGTATTCGTACCCTTTGCTATGACACTTGAAATTTAGCTCAGGTGCCTCCCATTTCTCTTGATCATCTTTGAGATGTTTCGACACCTTGATTGGAGTCCACCTGTGGTAAATTCAATTGATTGGACATGATTTGGAAAGTCACACACCTGTCTATATAAGGTCTCACAGCTGACAATGCATATCAGAGCAAAAACCAAGCCATGAGGTCAAAGGAATTGCCTGCAGAGCTTAGAAACAGGATTGTGTCGAGGCACAGATCTGGGGAAGCCTACAAAAAATTTTCTGCTACATTGAAGTTGGGTGTTGGGTGTTGTTGGTGTCGTATCCCTGGTGTTGGGCTAGCGGCTAGGGTGCCGGCTTAGGATCCTAGGATCCTGGGTTCGAATCCCGGTCGATCGCTGAATTAACGCCAGGGGGGTTGACTCAGCCTGTCATCCTTCCGAGGTCGGCTAATTGAGTACCAGTTCACTGGTAATTCCCTGTTTGTCGTTAAAGGCGGCAAAAAGGGTTGGCGTCAGGAAGGGCATCCGGCTGTAAAACATTGCTTCAAAAAAGGGGCCCAAAAAAAACAAACAACAACCATGGTTCCCGAAAAAGGCCAACCCCCGCAAATGGCCTCTAAAGGTGGTTATTTTTTTTTATATATTGAAGGTTCCCAAGAGCACAGTGGCCTCCAGAATTCTTAAATGGAAGAAGTTTGGAACAACCAGGACTCTTCCTAGAGCTGGCCGTCCGGCCAAACTGAGCAATCGGGGAAGAAGGGCCTTGGTAAGAGAGGTGACCAAGAACCCGATGGCCACTCTGGCTAAGCTCCAGAGATCCTATGTGGAGATGGGAGAAACTTCCAGAAGGACAACCATCACTACAACACTCCACCGATCTGGGCTTTATGGCAGAGTGGCCAGACGGAAGCCTCTCCTCAGTGAAAGACACATGAAAGCCCGCTTGGAGTTTGCAAAAAAGCACCTAAAGGACTCTCAGACTGTGAGAAACAGGATTCTGTGGTCTGATGAAACCAATATTGAACTGTTTGGCCTCAATTCTAAGCGTCATGTCTGGAGGAAACCAGGCACCGCTCATCACCTGCCCAATACCATCCCAACGGTGAAGCATGGTGGTGAAGCATGGTGGAGATTCCAATGATTCTGAATGCTTTGATTTCAACCGCGTAAAGCCGAGCTAGGTCTGAGGCAGGAGCACCAGCCCAGAGGGGAGAGCAGTATTCCATTGAGCTGCGGATGAAAGCCTTGTATGTGGTGAGGAGCTCAGAAGTACCCAGAAAGGACTTCGCACGACGGAGGATGCCCAGACAACGACTGGCTTTGGAGGCCAGCTTGGAAATGTGGTTTTCCCAGGAAATATCATGGCAGATAATTATGAGACCCAAAAGCTTGAGTGACAGAACTTCTTCAAGAGGATTGTTCAGAAAGTAGATGGGAGGGTTGTCCAGAGGATAAAGGTTCACTTGTAGGCTATAGCTAATTAGAAAGGATTAATAAGGAAGTTACACGTGTTTCAAATTTGGCCATTTTATGTCTACCGCTGTTGCTTTAACATACTGCGTCAGAGTGGCAACCCATCCAGGATTGTACTACTTAACCAATGAAAATGCCTCGGCAGCCCTATGTGTCCCTCATGGCGTGAAAGGGATGGTTATTATTACCCTCGCCAGAGGAGAGGGTATTGCATTTGAGTCCGTTTCTTTGTTACTTGCCGGAAAAGATTCCGGCAAGTATGTTGATCGGTTGGTTTGTTACTTGCTGGAAAAGATTCCGGCAAGTATGTTGATCGGTTGGTTTGTCTGTCTGTCTGTCTATCTGTCTGTCTGTCTATCTGTCTGTCTGTTTGTCTGTGCGCAGCACTACGTCTACACCGTTGCACGTAGAATCGCCAAACCTTACACACATATTTGCCTTGCCCTGGAATAGACTGTGCCCAATTGATGATGTCATCGGTCACGTGGTTCGGCCGCCATCTTGGAAAAACCGAAAAACTTTGCACCTCTATATCTCCGAAAGCGCTGAATAGAAAAAATTAAGACATGGCTCATTGTACAGAACTATCCATGGGGAATAAAATATGTTAATGTTGATGTCATAGGTGCTTCCATTATGACGTCATAATTCGACAAGTACAAAACTTCATCCATTCAAGATGAAATTTATTGAGCGTCATGTCGGCACAAACTGGTGGAGAAAAAAAATAATGATTACCTCATCGGTCACGTGGTTCGGCCGCCATCTTGGAAAAACCGAAAAAAATTGCACCTCTATATCTCCGAAAGCGCTGAATAGAAAAAATTGAGACATGGCTCATTGTACAGAACTCTCCATGGGGAATAAAATATGTTAATGTTGATGTCATAGGTGCTTCCATTATGACGTCATAATTCGACAAGTACAAAACTTCATCCGATCAAGATGAAATTTCTTGAGCATAATCTAGGAATAAATTAGTTTAGGAAAAAAAATAATGATGACGTCATCGGTCACATGGTTTGGCCGCCATATTTGTTTTAACACTAAAGCATTAAAAAAACCACTGAAAATACATCCTGGCGAAGGTTTGCAATCTCTGATTGCTCTTTTTCTTGTTATTATTATTGCTTTACCAACTTAATTATGCCTACCTTTTTGATGGAATTGGTCGATGAACCTTTTTTGCCCAAGATAGGTACCTACAAGTATTGGTAAGTAGTTTAAGTATGGATTTGTGATTGTACACATGTGTAATGATTGTGATATTTGGGAGAGGATGCCATCAAAAGGTGAATGTATCCTGCCAGTTCACAGGCCTCCGGGAACTGTTCGACACAGCCTGTGAGGATAAGCTTTCGTCCGGCTATCATTGAGTTTGGGCTCTGGGGTGTGTCGATATTGGTTGGGTGTGGTTGCATCCTGTCCAGTCCACAAAAAGAGAGAAATATATATATATATATATATATATATATATATATATATATATATATATATATATATATATATATATATATATATATATACATACATATATATATATATATATCAATTCAAGCATAATTATTTTTTATCATTATTATTATATTTCACTTGGAAAAGCATCATTTTAGCTAATTTGAAATTGAACAATTTTTTTTACTGTTTCTAAAGCTGATGGAGGAGCCCATTTCATGCAGGACAAAGACATTTGGATAATTTAAATAATTATACCCAGGGATCAGAGTATCATAAGACAAGTGCAAGTTGCTCCACACTAAACACTGTCATAAAGTTATGCTAAACAAGCAAACTGTTTGTGCTTTACGTTTTGTGAGATGGTCATTTTCTCCGCTAGGTCAGTTGCTTTCTGCAGACCTGGATGCGGTCTTAAGTTCATACGACTCAAAGAATATCATAACTGCTGTTCCTGAACGTAGGCAAACACAACCTGCACAAGCAGTGTATGATGACAGTTATTTGGGTGAGTAAAAAACCATCTACCACAATACTACATTGTACAACAATCACACTGCCACAACACTGCAACCACATCCAAAGACATAAACTAGTAAAGATCAATGACAATGACTTTCTTCCAAGAAAAAAATCAAAATAAATAGCATTTGTAATATTTATATTTTAAGAAATCATTAAATATGTTGTTGGCTTCGATGTAGATATAGGCCTGCATTTTTAACTTCCTGATTAGCTATCTCTGTTCATGATTGGTTTATGATGTCATATGTGGTGAAATATTCCTCATGAAGCTGACCTATTTCTCAGAACCAGTACCTCACTGAAACCTGTCAGTAGGCTTTTCAAAGTGGGGTTTGTTTCACAAGGGAGCATCAGTTGTCCCCTCCATTAAAGGAGCGGGGGTCTTCCCCAAGGGAAAACTGCAATTTTATCATCTTTCTGAGGTCATTACAGATCACATGAATGTGGGAGCCCGTCAGTTTGAAAGATTGTAATGTGATGTGAGCCCTGATTCTAAATGCCCAGGTCATAATTCCCCAGGGTCAAAATGCCTGTTAGGGTGATGTCTGCTCACGAGACGCATCAATTGATGCCCGCTTCGCGACACCGATCGAGTAATGCCGATCCAGCGACACCTGCGTGTGACTTCTGCTGTTTGCTCATGTCGCCTGTTTGCTCGCACCTTGCCTGTTTACTCGCGTGTCGCCTGTTTGCTCACGCGTCACCTGTTCGCTCGCGTGTCGCCAGTTTGCTCGCATATCACCTGTTCGCTCTCGCATCGCCTGTTCGCTCACACATCGCCTGTTTGCTCGCATGTCGCCTGTTTGCTCGCATATCACCTGTTCGCTCTCGCATCGCCTGTTTGCACGCATGTCGCCTGTTTGCTCGCTTTCTGCCTGTTTGCTTGCATATCACCTGTTCGCTCTCGCATCGCCTGTTTGCTCGCATGTCGCCTGTTTGCTCGCATGTCGCCTGTTTGCTCGCTTTCCGCCTGTTTGCTCACATATCACCTGTTCGCTCTCACATAGCCTCTTTGCTCGCATGTCGCCTGTTTGCTCACTTTCCGCCTGTTTGCTCGCATATCACCTGTTCGCTCTCGCATCGCCTGTTTGCTCGCATGTCGCCTGTTTGCTCGCTTTCCGCCTGTTTGCTCGTATATCACCTGTTTGCTCGCTTTCTGCCTGTTTGCTCGCATATCACCTGTTTGCTCTCGCATCGCCTCTTTGCTCGCATGTCGCATGTTTGCTCACTTTCCGCCTGTTTGCTCGCATATCACCTGTTCGCTCTCGCATCGCCTGTTTGCTCACATGTCGCCTGTTTGCTCGCTTTCCGCCTGTTTGCTCGCATATCACCTGTTCGCTCTTGCATCGCCTGTTTGCTCGCATGTCGCCTGTTTGCTTGCTTTCCGCCTGTTTGCTCGCATATCACCTGTTCGCTCTCGCATCGCCTGTTCGCTCACACATCGCCTGTTTGCTCGCATGTCGCCTGTTTGCTCGCATATCACCTGTTCGCTCACACTTTGCCTGTTTGTTCGCATGTCGCCTGTTTGCTCGCATATCACCTGTTTGCTCTCGCGTCGCCTGTTCGCTCACACATCGCCTGTTTGCTCGCATGTCGCCTGTTTGCTCGCATATCACCTGTTCGCTCACACATCGCCTGTTTGCTCGCATGTCGCCTGTCGCCTGTTTGCTCTCGCATCGCCTGTTCGCTCACACATCGCCTGTTTGCTCGCATGTCGCCTGTTCGATCGTGTGATACCTGTTCGCTCACGCATCACCTGTTTGCTCGCTTGATGCCTGTTCGCTCGCTCACTCGACGCCTGTTCGTACGCACGACACCTGCCGGATCACATGATGCCTGCTTGTTGCAGCAACGTCTATTAGAGTAATTTATGTTAGAACATTGTGTACAATTCCATTTGTGGCCACCTCATCTTAGAGTAAATAATACTTCCCATAAAGGCTTATATTAGAGTAAACAATGTGCAAGTGTGATATTTTGGCCTTGACGATACTTATGGAATACTTATGGAGGGCACTGTATATAAATGTGATATCTTTCTATATTTTGATGAGAAGTAAATGCACATGTGTAGCACTTTAAAATATTTGTATTTTGTTTTGTAGGTTATTCCGTGACAGTGGGTGAATTCACGAAAGATTCGCAGCAAGGTGAGCTATTTAACCAGGAATCAGCAGCTTCTAATAGTATAAAGTATCAACCATACATTGGATTAATGAATCTATAATGAATTACCTATAATTGAATTAATAATTAATAATTGAATTAATTAATTAACATTGAATTAACTATAATGAATTGATCATTGCAATTGATCACAAATCTGAATACCAACGATAATTTCCCAGCCTTTCTGAGCACAATCTCTATGTCTCGTGTTACACGCATAAAACCACATCCTTCAGTTTTGCTGTAGATTATATTTTTGCACAGCTGATGGGGTTCTTATCTATTGTGCCACAGAGTTTGTGACCGGGGTTCCACGAGGACTCAAGACTCTTGGTTATGTAAGTTTCTGCCTCGGTGTGAAAGTCGGGCCATCATGCCCTTTGATTAATGCCTAATTTCAGCTTGGAGTCTTATCTCACGACAGGAAAGCGTTCATACAAGTTTTTTTTTTCTTGGGATGTTTCATTGCTTTTGGTCTCTATTTTCTCACCAATAAAGTTGGTAATTTTGGTGGTGATAGGTGAGTTTTTTTTCCTGCTGTTCATTCCTCAGAGTTGGTTATTTTCACTGAACTATATGCAAAACATTGAGCCGCCTTTATACCTCCACCCTTTTTTTAACCTCCACCAATAGATAAAAGAGGTTGTGTTTTTTCCCCTGTCCGTCTGTCTATCTGTCTGTGTATTTGTCTGTCTGGTTGTCAGTGAACAGAACATCTCAAAAACTTGTGGATGGATCGGACAAAATTTGGTGGAGAGGTTGGGTGTGTGACGAGGAAGAAATGATTAAATTTTTGGTGAAGATCCGAATCTGGATCCGGATGCATTATTTTTTAAATTTAAAGTGATTCTTCACCATTGAGAGGTGAGGCCAAAAACTATATATATATATATATATTCTATATTCAGAAAGTATTCAGACCCCTTCACTTTTTTCACATTTTGTTATGTTGCAGTCTTATGCTGAAATTGTTTAAATTCATTTTTACCCTCATCAATCTACACTCAATACCCCATAATGACAAAGAGAAAACAGGATTTTAGAAAGTTTTGCAAATTTATTAAAAAGAAAAAACTGAAATATCACATTGACATAAGTATTCAGATCCTTTGCTATGACACTTGAAATTTAGCTCAGGTGCCTCCCATTTCTCTTGATCATTTTTGAGATGTTTCTACACCTTGATTGAAGTCCACCTATGGTAAATTCAATTGATTGGACAAGATTTGGAAAGGCACACACCTGTCTATATAAGGTCTCAGCTGACAATGCATATCAGAGCAAAAATCAAGCCATGAGGTCGAAGGAACTGCCTGCAGAGCTCAGAGACAGGATTGTGTCGAGGCACAGATCTGGGGAAGCCTACAAAAGAAATTCTGCTGCATTGAAGGTTCCCAAGAGCACAGTGGCCTCCAGAATTCTTAAATGGAAGAAGTTTGGAACAACCAGGACTCTTCCTCGAGCTGGCCACCCGGCCAAACTGAGCAATCGGGGGCGAAGGGCCTTGGTAAGAGAGGTGACCAAGAACCCGATGGTCTCTCTGGTTGAGCTCCAGAGATCCTGTGTGGAGATGGGAGAAACTTCCAGAAGGACAACCTTCACTGCAACACTCCACCGATCTGGGCTTTATGGCAGAGTGGCCAGACGGAAGCCTCTCCTCAGTGAAAGACACATGAAAGCCCGCTTGGAGTTTGCATATAAGCACCTAAAGGACTCTCAGACTGTGAGAAACAAGATTCTGTGGTCTGATGAAACCAAGATTGAACTGTTTGGCCTCAATTCTAAGCGTCATGTCTGGAGGAAACCAGGCACCGCTCATCACCTGCACACTAGCATTCCAACGGTGAAGCATGGTGGTGGCAGCATCATGCTGTGGGGGTGTTTTTCAGCAGCAGGGACTGGGGGACTGGTCAGGATTGAGGGAACAATGAACGGAGCAAAGTACAGAGATATCTTTAATGAAAACCTGAAACAGAGCGCTCAGGACCTCAGACTGGGCTGAAGGTTCACCTTCCAATAGGACAATGACCCGAAGCACACAGCCAAGGCAACACAGGAGTGGCTTAGGGACACTGTGTGAATGTCCTTGAGTGGCCCAGCCATAGCCCTGACTTGAACCCAATCGAACATCTCTGGAGAAACCTGAAAATGGCTGTCCACCAACGGTCCCCATCCAACCTGACAGAGCTTGAGAGGATCTGCAGAGAATAATGGCAGAAAATCCCCAAATCCAGGTGTGCAAAGCTTGTCGCGTCATACCCAAGAAGACTCGAGGCTGTAATCGCTGCCAAAGGTGCTTCAACTAAGAACTGAGTTAAGGGTCTGAATACTTAAGTCAATGCGATATTTCAGTTTTTTCTTTTTAATAAATTTGCAAAACTTTCTAAAGTCCTGTTTTCTCTTTGTCATTATGGGGTATTGAGAGTAGATTGATGAGGGAAAAAATGAATTTAAACGATTTCAGCATAAGGCTGCAACATAACAAAATGTGAAAAAAGTGAAGGGGTCTGAATACTTTCTGAATGCACTGTATATATATGTATGTATATTGTATGTATATATATATATATATATATATATATATATATATATATATATATATATATATACACACACATACATACAGTATATGTACAGTCACATGAAAAAGTAAGTACACCCCATGTAAAGTGTTGACTTTTTCATCATATTTCAACATACAGCTATTTGATCATCATTTCAACAATATTGATAGATAAAGGTGATATTGAAGGAACTGCGCTCCAACGCGAGTCGAAAGAATTGACGCGACCAAAGACGGAATTCGTCCGAGTTGCTTTATTGAAACAAAACAGCTCAGGTATTCTGACAAGCCCGTTTATCGGGCAACAATATATATACACATTTATGTCGGGAAGTTTGCCCGGCAAAAGCTATACCGGGCATGCCCGGGTATCAAGGGCGAGCCTTGGAAAGGCGAGTCTGGACCTGCCCGGGCGTGTTTGGCTGCGGCCTGGCAAGTCGAGGCTGGGCGTGCCCGGGCGCTCTGGGCGAGCACTTGAAAGGCGATAGCGGGCATGCCCGGACGCTCTGGGCGAGCCCTGAAAAGGCGATAGCGGGCATGCCCGGACGCTCTGGGCGAGCCCTGGAAAGGCGATAGCGGGCATGCCCGGACGCTCTGGGCGAGCCCTGGAAAGGCGATAGCGGGCATGCCCGGACGCTCTGGGCGAGCCCTGGAAAGGCAAGAGCGGGCATGCCCGGGAAAGACGAGACCGGGCGTGCCCGGGAGGTTCGGGCGTGCCCGGGAACAGTGAGTCCGGGCATGCCCGGGAGAGGCGCGTCTGGCCGTGTTCTGGCCGGTGCAAGGCGATTATGTACATCCAGCGGTAACCGCTACACACGCCCCTCCAGAATCGACCTGCACCGGCAGGGTCAATTTAAGGGGGGTCCGGATGACCCGGCCGAAGCGACCCCTGGAGGGTCGTGGGGAGGGGTCTGACGTGGTGGTGGGTGGTCGAGCGGGGGGACCTGTGGACGGGGGGCGGCCTCGCCGCGGAGGAAGGGCCAACCGTGGTGGTCGGTCGACGTCCATGTGCGCCGGTTTGAGGCGGTCCACAGAAATCCGGTCCGGCCGGCCGCCGAAGTCGACGATGAAAGACTTGTCGCCCCGTCGCAGGACCCGGAAGGGCCCGTCGTACGGCGGCCGGAGTGGCCCCCGGTGCGCGTCATGACGCACAAAGACGTACTCCGCTGTGCGAAGCACCGGGGGGACGTAGGACTGGGGGCCACCGTGGCGGGACGTCGGCACGGGGGCAAATCGTCGGGCGGCCTCCTGGAGGTCCGAGCGCTGGCGAGCGGCGGACCAGGGACTGGTAGCGTCAGGCACGAATTCGCCCGGGACGCGGAGTGGCTGGCCGTAGACGAGCTCGGCGGCGGACACCTGGAGGTCTTCCTTGGGGGCCGTGCGAAGGCCCAAAAGGACCCACGGCAGCCGGTCGGCCCAACCGTCGTCCTGAAGGCCGGCCATGAGTGCGGCCTTCATGGAGCGGTGAAACCGCTCGCACAACCCATTGGCTTGGGGGTGGTAGGCCGTGGTGCGGTGCAGCGTGACCCCCAACGAACGGGCGACCGCGCCCCAAAGCTCAGACGTGAACTGTGGGCCGCGGTCGGACGAGATGTCCACTGGTGCGCCGAAGCGCGCGACCCAGGTGGCGATGAACGCCTGCGCCACGTCGGCGCTGGTGGTGGAGGTGAGGGGCACGGCCTCCGGCCACCTGGTGGTCCTGTCCACCATGGTGAGCAGGTGGGTGAACCCCTGCGAGGGGGGCAGGGGACCCACCAGGTCCACTTGGACGTGGTCGAAACGCCGTTCAGGCACGGCGAAAGGTGCCAGCGGGGCCTGGGTGTGGCGGTGGACCTTGGCTCGCTGGCAGGCCGTGCAGGCGTTGGCCCAGTCGCGGATGTTTCGTCGAAGGCCGTGCCAGACGAAACGCGCCGACACCAGCTTTGAGAAGCTTTCCGGCCCGGGTGAGAAAGGCCGTGGATGGAGGCGAAGATGCGGCGCTGCCAGGTAACGGGCACGATGGGGCGAGGCTGGCCCTGGGAGACGTCGCAGAGCAGGACGGTGCCCGCGCAGGGGATGTCGGCCAGGCGGAGGCCCGTGTCCGCCACGCGGAGTGCCTGCACCGAGGCGTCGGTGGTCTGGTCGGCCGCCATGAGCGTGAAGTCCACGCCGAGGTGGACCGCGTTCGCGCTGGCCCGCGAAAGGCAGTCGGCCACGGCGTTGTCTTTGCCGGCGACGTGCTGGATGTCCGTGGTGAACTCCGACACGGCGGAGAGGTGGCGCTGCTGGCGGGCCGACCACCGTGACCTTAGCCATTGCGTAGACCAATGGCTTGTGGTCGACGAAAGCCGTGAACGGGCGGCCCTCCAGGAGGTGTCGGAAATGGCGAACGGCCAGGAATAGCCCGAGCAGCTCGCGGTCGAACGTGCTGTAGTTTAACTCGTTCGGCCGGAGTTGCCGGCTGAAAAAAGCGAGTGGCTCCCAAACCCCGTCCACCCATTGCTCATGGACGGCGCCCACCGCGTAGTTGGAGGCGTCCGTAGTGAGGGCGATGGGCGCGTTGAGCACCGGGTGAGCCAGCAGCGTTGCGTCGGCGAGGGCCCGTTTGGCACTGGCGAAGGCCGCGTCCATGGCCGTGGACCAAACAATGTCATGCTTGGCCGGCTTGCCCCGGAGGGCCTCGTAAAGGGGCCGCATGAGCTGAGCAGCGCGGGGCACGAATCGGTGATAAAAATTCACCATGCCGAGGAACTCTTGGAGGGCCTTGATGGAACGGGGACGCGGGAACGTGGTGATGGCCTCGACCTTGGTCGGCAGCGGCACGGCCCCGGTCTTGGTGATGCGGTGGCCCAAAAAGTCAACGGTCGTCGCGCCGAAGTGGCATTTGACCGGGTTGACAATTAAGCCGTGCTCGCTGAGGCGACCGAACAGTGTTCGGAGGTGGAGGAGGTGCTCGGCACGGGACGTGCTGGCGACGAGGATGTCGTCCAGATAGACGAAAAGAAACGGCAGGTCGCGCAGCACGCCGTCCATCAAGCGCTGGAACGCCTGGGCCGCGTTCTTGAGGCCAAACGGCATCCGCAAAAATTCGAACAGGCCGAACGGCGTGATGACGGCCGTCTTCGGGACGTCGGCCGCCCAGACAGGTACCTGGTGGTAGCCCCGTATCAGGTCAATTTTCGAAAAGATGACCCGTCCCGCCAAACGGGCGGAAAAGTCCTGAATATGCGGGATCGGGTACCTGTCGGGGGTGGTAGCGTCATTGAGACGGCGGTAGTCGCCACACGGGCGCCATCCACCCCCCGGCTTTGGCACGATGTGCAGTGGCGAGGCCCACGCGCTATCGGAGCGCCGCACGATGCCGAGGTGCTCCAACGCGTCGAATTCGGCCTTTGCCACGGCGAGCTTGGCTGGGTCGAGGCGGCGGGCCCTGGCGTAGACCGGCGGGCCCGTAGTGGGTATGTGGTGCTCGATCCCGTGCCGCACCGCGACGGCCGAAAACGTCGGCCGCGTGAGGGCCGGGAATTCCACGAGCAGGCGAGCGAACTCGTTCGTTGCCGGGAGGGCGCATGCCAGTTCGGTCGGCGCGGAGCTGCTCATTGTGCACGCCAGGGAGCTGAAGGTCTCGGCGTGGACAAGGCGACGTCGTTTGACGTCGACCAGCAGCCCGTGCGCGCAGAGGAAGTCGGCACCCAGCAAAGCCACGGGGACGCTGGCGGTAACAAAAGTCCATTGAAAGCGCTGGCTGCCAAAGCAGAGGGTGACGACGCGTGGGCCGAAAGTGCGTATGGCCGAGCCATTAGCAGCGACCAAAGAGGGGCCGCAAACTGCGTCCAGCCTGTCCTGCTCGGAGGCAGGTATGACGCTCAGTTGGGCGCCGGTGTCGCACAGGAAACGCCGTCCAGACGCTTTGTCCCGAATAAACAGCAAGTTGCCCGAGTGGCCGGCGCTCATGGCTGGGAATGAACGCCGGCCCGCCCGTTTCCCGACCTGCCGAAAGTGCACGGGGGCCGGCACGTCCGAGCCTTGTGTCCGAACCTGGCGTGGTAATAACACCACGCCCGGTCAGGTGAAGGCCCCGGCCGTCGTGTCGGAAGCGGGCGGTGCGGCGTGGCGGCCGCCAGTTGCACCGGCAGTTCGGCCTCCAACCGCGCAGGGCGCTCGGGCGTCGTGGGCGTCGCCTCGGACGGCGGCGGGCTCCAGGTAACCGCGCCGATGTGCTGGCCCGCCGAGGAGATCTTATCGGCTTCCCTGGCGAGGGCGCGGGAATCCGTGATCAACGTGCCAGCCAGTGCGAGGCGTACCGGGTTAGGCAGCTGACGGAGGAACAGCTCCCGGAACAGGAATGCCGGAGAGTGCTCGCCGAGCAACGAGAGCATATAGTCCATGCGCTCGGACGGGCGCGTGTCGCCGAGCTCGGGCAGGTCAAGCAGGCGCTGTGCGCGTGCTGCCGGTGAGAGGGCGAAAGCGCCGAGGAGGAGCGTCTTCAGCGCGTCGTATTTGTCAGCAGCCGGCGGGTGCTGGAGGAGGCTCAAGGCGCGGGCCGCGGTGGCGGAACCGAGCGCCGCCACAACATGGTGGAAGCGGGTGTCGTCCGCGGTGATGCCTCGCAGGGCGAACTGGGAGTCCTCCTGGGCGAACCAAACAGCCGCGTGAGCCTCCCAGAAGGTAGGCAGTTTAAGCATCACTGCCGTATCCATGTCGGTAGGTCACCAATGAAGGAACTGCGCTCCAACGCGAGTCGAAAGAATTGACGCGACCAAAGACGGAATTCGTCCGAGTTGCTTTATTGAAACAAAACAGCTCAGGTATTCTGACAAGCCCGTTTATCGGGCAACAATATATATACACATTTATGTCGGGAAGTTTGCCCGGCAAAAGCTATACCGGGCATGCCCGGGTATCAAGGGCGAGCCTTGGAAAGGCGAGTCTGGACCTGCCCGGGCGTGTTTGGCTGCGGCCTGGCAAGTCGAGGCTGGGCGTGCCCGGGCGCTCTGGGCGAGCACTTGAAAGGCGATAGCGGGCATGCCCGGACGCTCTGGGCGAGCCCTGAAAAGGCGATAGCGGGCATGCCCGGACGCTCTGGGCGAGCCCTGGAAAGGCGATAGCGGGCATGCCCGGACGCTCTGGGCGAGCCCTGGAAAGGCGATAGCGGGCATGCCCGGACGCTCTGGGCGAGCCCTGGAAAGGCGAGAGCGGGCATGCCCGGGAAAGACGAGACCGGGCGTGCCCGGGAGGTTCGGGCGTGCCCGGGAACAGTGAGTCCGGGCATGCCCGGGAGAGGCGCGTCTGGCCGTGTTCTGGCCGGTGCAAGGCGATTATGTACATCCAGCGGTAACCGCTACAATATAATATAACAAATATCATGAAACATTTACATTTTGTAGTCCATTATATAATTTAAATAAACATAAATGCAAATTTCGCATGTGGAAAAAGTAAGTACACCCCTACATTTATCACTACTTCAAATACCTAAAATTAGAATCAGGTGCACCAGCTTCGGTGCAAATGATTAGAACATCGTTAGAGAAGATCTTGGAGTAACCTGTCTTATTTAAACCTCAGACATTTAGTTTGGTTTGCTCTTTGTTGTTGAAGTGTGCGGCGTCACCATGCCAAGATCAGATCAAAAGAGCTCTCTGAGGCCTTCAGAAAGAAGGTTATAGATGCCTATGAGTCTGGGAAGGGATTTAAAAAGATCTCCAAGCAATTTGAAATCAATCATTCGACTGTCCGGAAGATCATCTACAGGTGGAGAAGATTCCAAACAACTGCCAACTTGTTCAGGCCAGGCCGCCTCAGCAAGTTCAGCCCGAGAGCAGGCCGCAAATGCTGAAATAAGTCTCTAAGAACCCCAGAATGTCATCACGGGACCTACAGGTAGCTCTTGCCACTGAATATTTCAAAGTGCACGAGTCTACCATTAGAAAGAGGCTGCACAAATTTGATCGACATGGGAGGTGTGCCAGAAGGAAACCTTTGCTGTCCAGAAAGAACATCAGGGCAAGACTAAAGTTTGCCAATGAACACCTAGGCAAAGACCAGCACTTCTGGAACAATGTGCTCTGGACAGATGAGTCAAAGGTAGAGCTATTTGGCCACAGTACCAGAAGACATGTTTGGCGAAAACCAAAGACAGCATTTGACCACATGAACCTGATACCAACTGCAAAGCATGGTGGTGGAAATATTATGGTTTGGGGCAGCTTTGCTGCATCAGGGCCTGGGCAGCTCACCATCATAGAATCCACTATGAATTCTTCATTGTACCAGAGGGTGCTTGAGGATAATGTGAGGCCATCTGTCAGAAAGTTGAAGCTCAACCGAAGGTGGACCTTGCAACATGACAATGACCCTAAACATACCAGTAAATCCACCAAGGAATGGCTAAAAAGAAAGAAATGGAGGGTTCTGGAATGGCCAAGTCAAAGCCCGGATCTAAATCCCATCGAGATGTTGTGGGGGGATTTGAAATGAGCTGTGCATGCAAGAAACCCCTCAAACATCGCACAGCTGAAATAATTCTGCATGGAGGTGTGGGCAAAAATTTCTCCCAGTCGATGTCATAGACTGGTAGACAGTTATAAGAAACGCCTACTTGAGGTTGTTTCTGTCAAAGGGGGCAATACACCTATTAGAATACCAAAGGGGACAATACCACCTATTATATATATAATATATATATATATATATATATATATATATATATATAATATATATATATATATATATATATATATATATATATATATATATATATATAAAAGGTTATGGCCAAGGGTGTACTTACTTTTTCCACATGCGAAATTTGCATTTATGTTTATTTAAATTATACAATGGACTACAAAATGTAAATGTTTCATGATATTTGTTATATTATATCACCTTTATCGATCAATATTGTTGAAATGAAGATCAAATAGCTGTATGTTGAAATATGTTGAAAAAGTCAAAACTTTACATAGGGTGTACTTACTTTTTCACGTGACTGTATATACAGGTGTATATATTAGTTTTTTTTAAATTATATAATTATTAAAAAAAATTATATAAATTTTGTTTTTTAAACATTAAAAAATTAAATATATATTTAAAAGTTATGGACGAGTTATGACAAAACTGGGTGGATGAGTTGGGTAAGTGACAAGAACAAGCTGATTAGATTTGGGGATGCAAAACATAAACTGTTCAGCCTGGCGGAGGTATGCGCTCAACCGAGTGCCGTTGTTGTTCTATATATATATCTAAATATAATTTCAATTCTCCAGCTTAATGAGCGCACGTAATGACGTCACCGCCATGTACGTACGCTCTGCCTGTCAAGCTCTCGGAAGAACCATCCGACAGAGCATAATTTTGATCTTAGTTCAGATACAGTCATAAGTGCATGAAAAACTCACAGTTACCGACCTAGTTTCATCCTGTTGGGGCTTCATCAGTGCAACGCAGTGAGTCCTGCATACACTTATTACCTTAATGGCGGTTCACCACTGATGGTATGAAATCACATAATAACTGATATATATATACACAAAGAATTAAGTTAAGCACCCCCCCCGTTTTTTTACAACCTCGCACATTACAAGTTTGTTGTCGTCAAAACAGTGTAATATACCCATGATATTGCTATATTTTCTGGAGAAGTGATATTATGGTCACATAAAAACATAACAATCATGCTGTTTTCAATATTTTATTCTGAATAATTTAAGGTGAAATTTTTTGGGAATTTTAGGCATATTTTCACCTCAATTTAAGTATGGAGCTATAGGTCCATCACGGACAGTGTGGATGACGTTTATGTTTTCTAACGTACAGTCATTGTTCTGAGAAGACCTCTAGCGATCTTTGCGTCAATAACGTGTGTAGGACCCACGTGATCGGATCACTGACTCAACCAATCACTTTTTTTCACTTTGATCACTCAATTTCATCAATGGATAATTGCTAATGTCATACCAATCATTATTTGATCTCACATACCTTAGAATATATGCCAATGTATACATATACACAAAGAATATATATTAGGGGGTGCTTACCTTAATTCGTTGTGTAGGGGTGCTTAACTTAATTCTTTGTGTATATATATATATATATATAAAAAATTATATATATATATAAAATTATATATATATATATATATATTTGTTCATAATTTCATTATGCCTTTGTGCCTTTTGAAATGTGTAAATCATTGTGTATCGGTATCCCAGTTATCTTCTAAGTTATTGCTCAATATTTTGGATCATTGCATCTACAAGGAGGAGGTGGTGGCGGGAGGGAGAGAAGCATGTTTTGTTATACTTCAGTACAATGATAGGATTATTCTTGTGATAAATTTTATTCGAATGTTATGTAAAGTTATATTCTTGAACTGTCAAAAAATTATTATATTGAATATTATAAAGTCAGAATTGTTAATTGAATAATGATATTTGTAGTCCTGTTTCTCTTCATTTATTAAATCTTGTTTTAATCTGTTCATCTTTTTATTTTCAGGTGGGTATAATTGATTCAAAGACCATGTTATCAATATACAACTTCACTGGAGAGCAGGTAATAATTACCTCTACCACCCTCCTTCTCCTTCCTCCCTTTCCAACTTACACACCGCAATCTGAATTAGTTCAGCAATGAAAATGGAGTTGCTGTATCGATTGTTCAGGCAGAGCTCTATCGTGCCTCATTTTGGTCATTTTAATTACTAACGTCAGGATTTGAACACCACAGTGAGCGCAAGTGGTTCATATTGTATGGCCTAGCAGAAGATAAACCACATTAATATCTTGCAAATTCCTGGATTGAGCCTCGAGGAAAAACAGACTGTTTTGAAGGGCATCTGTTATTTGGCCTATTTACACTGGAATGATTGCCATCTTGTGTTTACATTCTTGCTCCAGATGGCCTCATACTTTGGATTCACAGTGGCCGTGACCGATGTTAATGAAGATGGGTGAGTTAATGTTTGTTATGGATACTTATGGAACCATGCAAGTTGCATTAATGGCTCAGGCTAAATATGACCTGTTATAGAGAGTTGTAGATTTTGACATTCAGCTGAATTAATGTCTGGCAGGTTGGATGACGTGTTTGTCGGAGCTCCACTTTACATGGAGCGAGGTGCCGATGGCAAACTCCGTGAAGTTGGTCGGGTCTACCAGTACCTCCAGGACCACATGCCCTTAAATTTTCGCTCATCACAGACGTTAACCGGCTCTCAGACATATGCACGCTTTGGCAGTGCCATAGCACCACTTGGTGATCTTGACGACGATGGCTACAATGGTCAGAGCATTATTTTTCTTTGTCCATCTGGCTTCCCATTTCACCAGCGTTCTGTATTCCTCGTCTCCTCTGCCTCCTTCTTTCCTTTATCTTCATCACTCACACTCATTGTAAAACTATAAATGACTTGCCATTTTACATGCTTCTGCCATGCTGGTGTTCTAAAATTTGCTGTGGTGTTCCTTCATTTGCTCATGATTATTCCAAAGCAGCCACTCCTTTTTCCCTTGGCAGATTTGGCAGTAGGAGTTCCATTTGGAGGTGAAAACCACGGTGGTTTGGTTTATATTTATAATGGAGGCCGGGAGGGGCTGCAGTCTACTGCCTCACAGGTGCTCAAAAGCCATTGGCCCAGTGGACCAAATGCGCTGCCCCCAAGCTTTGGCTATGCACTGCGAGGGGGCGCTGATGTGGATGCCAATGGTTATCCAGGTGAGAAGGTCTTTAGAACATCCTGTTACCACTGTTTGGGTCCTAATAAAAATTTAAAAAACCACCTTTAGAGGCCATTTTTCCCCGCAAAGCGGGGGTTGGCCTTTTTCGGGAACCGTGGTTGTTGTTGTTTTTCGGTCCCCTTTTTGAAGCAATGTTTTACGGCCGGATGCCCTTCCTGACGCCAACCCTTTTTGCCGCCTTTAACGACAAACAGGGAATTACCAGTGAACTGGTACTCAATTAGCCGACCTCGGAAGGATGACAGGCTGAGTCAACCCCCCTGGTGTTAATTCAGCGATTGACCGGGATTCGAACCCAGGATCCTAGGATTCGTCCATCTTTATTAACCTTATTATTTATTTTTATTTAACCTTATATTATTTATTTAGCACTTAACCTACTCTTCATTGCTTTTATCGCTTCCTCAAATTCCTTCTCGGTTATCTTCTCTGCCTATCCAAAAACTGGGTTACTCTCTATGTTGCCATCCCTTTCATTCTCTGTATTCAACAGCATTTCCATATTCTCTTCCATCTTCCCTTAATTCCATCTGGGTCCACAACGATTTGTCCCACTTCATCCTTCAAGCAACTCCTAATTAGTGGTCCTAATGATGTTATAAATTATTTTTAATGGCTTGCCTCTGAAGCACAATGCTTTTGAAGCAGAAACATTAAAAACAAGTAGCGATGCATTCAAAGTACATCACCCCATGCCAAATAAATAAATAACATCCTCCAGCACATAACATTGCTGGGGCGCCTTCAGTGCCTGACGATGCCGTCGTGCAGTACATGGAGACGGAATTTGGAGGGAGAGGTGTACAATAATTGATTGATGAATTGATTAATTGCGTAATTAAAATAAATAAATAATAATTGTAAAATAATTAATTTCTTAATGAATTGGCTAATAGCATACGTACACCACCAGTGTTTCATCCGAATCTGTAACTTTTTGAAAAATAATTAAATAATTAATTCGTTGGAAAAATTAAATAAATAACCAATTAATTGATTAATCAATAAATCAAAAATACCTTTTATAGCCAAATCACTTGGTCACTGCCGTTTCCAAGTATCAGCTGCCAATCTCAAAAGGTGCCTGAGATATTAGGCAGATGAGAAAGAAAAGAAATAAATTATTAATGATTAAAAAAAAAAAATCGTAAAATTATTAATATCTTAATCAAATGGCTAATAGCATACCTAAACCACCACCGTTTCATCCAAATCTAACTTTTTGAAAATGATTGAATCCAGTACTTAATCGATTCATTGATTAATAAATTAATCAAAAATATCCGTTATAGCCAAATCCCTTGCTCATTGTCGTGTCCAAATATCAGCTTCCTAATTCAAAAGGTGCCTGAGATATTGCCCAGATGAGAAAGTAAATAAATAAGTGATTAATACATCGATAATATTTAAGTAATTAATCAATTAATTGATTCATCAAAAAAAAAAAAACGTTTTTGCCAAAGCACATGCTCATTATTTTGTCCAAAGTTCAGCTTCGTAGCTCAAGGATGGCTGAGACATCGCCCGGACAAACAAACAAGAAACAAATAGAGTGAAAACTGAGTACTCCCATTCGGTGTGTATCATCCCCGGGCCTCACTTCAGTGCCCGGCGATGACGTCACGCAGCACCTGGAGATGGAATAGGGAAAGAGCGGTGTGCAATACCATACATCATTTAACTGCTCTGCCAATGAGGACAAGCACTGGTCATGATGCATTTTGGAATGGGATACTTAGAGCAAAAGGTAAAGTTGTCATGCTTTGCAGACCCAGATCTCAGCCTGAAAATTTGGCGGTGTAATGATTGCCAAAGAATTGTTGATTAATATTTTCTCACATGCATTCCTCTATAAAGCCAACCCTGTGTAGTGAATAGCATGCTCACCTCGCAAGCAAGAGAAACCAAGTTTGATTCCTCGTCTGGGAAAAACCTTTGGCAACTTCCTTTACTCCAAATGCCACTACAAACCTAGCAATAAGTAGGAGCCAGCTTGTTCATCGATTGGTGGATCACTTTCCACGAAAATGGTTCTGCCAGCGTGGAAAGCAAGTATTTCGGTCTTCTTCCATATTTCTAGGTACCAGGTTACATGGGTAGAAGGTCCTACACTATCAATAAAATTCACATGCCATATGTGAACACTCATCTTTGGCTATGAAGGGCAACTATTATTACAATGGCTGATTATTGAGCTGTGTGGAAAGTGGAGGCACAAAACAATCCGTGCTCACTTTAACCTGTGCCTTTACTGTTCCATGTTCTACAGACCTCCTCGTTGGGGCATTTGGAGTTTCCAAAGCCATTCTTTACAGGTGAGTAGGTTTAGCAACATAAAATAACATGATTGGTGAATATATATATTTTCAGCAATTGTTTCAATTTCAATTTATCATCAGATGTGAAGCTTGAAAATTCCTACACAGTATTTTGAACTGTTCTTGTCCTTTTATAATTTTTGGGCCTTGCTTGGCAAGCATATAGGGAATTACAGATTACTGACTGAGTTACAGATTCTGATGAAATGGTGGTGGTGTGTGTGTTCTATGACCGAATTGATTAATAATTTAATTTTTTTATGATTATTATTTATTTATTTTCATTATTAATCATTTACTTATTTTCTTTCTCATTGTCCAATATCTCAGGCACCTCTTGAGCTAGGAAGCTAATATTTGGACATGACAGTGGCCAAGTGATGTGGCTATCAAGGATATTTTTGATTTATTGATTAAACATTTAATCGATTAATTTATTTATTGATTAAATGACTTATTTAATTAAATTTCTAAAAGATACATCTTCGGATGAAGCACGAGTGGTTTAGTTATGCTATTAGCCAATTGATTAAGGAAATATTTTGTGATAATCTTTGTATTGATTTTAATTATACAATTAATCAATCAATTAGTGTACACCTCTCGCTCCCAATGCAGTCTATATGAGCTGCACTGCGGTATTGCCGGGCGCCGGGGGCCCCAGCAATGCCGCTCTGTAGGATATTTAATTATTTGGCATGGGGGCGGTGTACTTTGAATGTATCTGTACTTGTTTGAGTTAATTTTTGTTGGCTCGTTCCTGTGTGTCTATTAATAACATACTTCTGCTGGGGATAGTTTATGCTGTAATGAAAGCATGCAGACGTCTTCACAAACTGAACTAGAAAAGCACTCAGTTGAGACCATACTGTTGAGACCATTTTGTATCCCACTGATAGGCCGGATCTGGATTCGGACCTGAACCAAAGTATAATCGACTTGTTCTTGTCACCTACCCAACTCCTCCACCAAGTTTAGTCATAACTCGTCCACAACTTTTTAAATATCATGTTATATATCGCTTTTCACCCGATCTCTCAATGATGAAGAATCACTTAAAAATTAAACAATTCTCATATCCGAATCCATATTCAGATCTTCACCAAAATCGAATTGATTAGGTCTTGTCACAAACCCAATCTGTCCACCAAGTTTTGTCTAAATCCATCCATAACTTTTTGAGATATCATGCTATGTATCGGTTTTAGCCCTATCACTCAATGGTGAAGAATCACTTAAAAAATTATCTGATCCAGATCCGGATCTTCACCAAATTGAATCAATTCTTCCTTGTGACATACGCAACCTCTCCGCCAAATTTCATTGGAATCCGTTCACAACTTTTTGAGATATGTTGTTCACAGACAAACAAACAGACAAACAGACAGGGCTGAAAACATAACCTCCATGCACCTTCGGTGGTGAAGGTAATGAGTGTGGCCTTATCGCCAAATTGAAATGTGCAATTCATTCAAACGCCATCTGTCATCTGCCATAGCATTTTCACCAATATTGGCCAATACTGCACATGTTATTAATGAGGATTTTTGAAATGATCACATCTTTAAGAATTACTATCTACGCATAGATGGGTGTGAGAAAAATGTGTTTCGAAGATAAAGTGAGCTGTATAAGGATTTTAAAAATTCAATTTCATCAGATGGTTGTCCAACTCATCTGCACTTCCAAAAACCGATTTCAATGATCCATCTTTGTGTCGATATTAATTCATTGAACTTTGCCTCAATATCTTCACATCAAGCTGAGAAGTTTAATTCATTCTATTTTGCCACCTCTGTTGTGTAGGGCTAGACCGGTGGTTCGTATTGAGGCAAGTGTCCATGTGATTCCACAGATCATTAACCCAGAGGTTAAGAATTGCAAGAATCCAGACACCGGCAAAGATTTCACCTGGTAAGAAAAATCAAAACTTTTTTTTTTTTTTTTAATCTGTAAGGAATTTAGGCCTGTGAAGTGACTTCTGTGCTGACCCCTAAAGTCTTTGGGCCAGCAACTAGAAATGTTTAAAACAATGGTTTAAAACACAGGGTTTTATGTTCCTGAAACAACTTTTCTTAAAGATGGTAAACAGTCACTTAGTATTGTTTTACTATGAGGCGAATAACTTCATAAATCTGCCTTGGGAATTACTAACTTTTTAGGCCTAGAAGTCGTTTTGTAAATAGGTATCTTAGGCCTGGAAGGCAATAATGTTGGTTGAGCAGAGCTATTCCCTCTGACCTATTCCTTTGGCCTTGCAGCTTCACCATTGAATATTCAATCTCAGCAGCCGGAGCAGCTCCAGAAAAACTGCGTAAGACCTGGCATTGTAACAGCACCCAACACACAATCTCTGAGTGTCTCACTGAAACTCCTGGTGCAATTCAATCAGATATTTAGACAGAATTCTAATATTCTTTGAATATAATTGGTTCACGAGTTATCAAGTGACCACTATATTCGTCGTGTGTGTGCGTCTGTCTGTGTGTGTGTCTGTCCGCAGCATAACTACCCGATGATATCATCCGATATTGATGAAACTTGGGTGGGAGGTTGATATCATGATCTAGTTGTCCTGCCTAGAGTGGGCGTATTGTGCCCATTGTGGGCGGAGCCACGCCCCCAAAACATGTCTTTTTAGGGGGTAATCGATTTCAAGCTACATCTTCTCCGAGGGGTTTGGTGGAATCTGACAGGGGTGGGGTTTCGATATTTGGTTAGGCCAATGTCATGTGTCTAGCCCCACGAAGCTCGATTTTTAATTTTTTTTTTTTTTTTTCATTTCATTTTTCACCGGATTTTCGGTACTAGCAACGGTACCCGCCCTATGGGCGGGGCTTCAATTGGGAGGCCCAAATGAAAAGGCTAAATATCAGAAATTGAAGGCTTTTTTTCTTTTAAACGATTTATATAAACATCCGTTAAATCTCGATCCGTGCAGCCGTTTGTGCGGCACCCGGGAAAATAACGTCATGCGGGAGCAAGTATCAGCAGGATGTGGCAGTGGGGGAGTCCACATTTCTGATCCTCCTTAATGCCGAAGTAGCCCACCACTTCTCCAAGCATTCCGCTCTTCAGATCCGCCATGACAGATTTAAGCTTGATACTGAAGACACGTGCAGTTAGTCCTCCCGATGTCGTATGTACTCCCGATACGTGTTTCCTTCATTGTAAAAACTTCCAAATCAACAGTTAAAAGGATTTTGAGCCGATAGCTGTTACGGCCTTGGCAAGATCGATGGAGACAGTGATCTGTTAGCATATTCACCACAAAAATAGCGATGTGGAATTCTCTCATGTGGAGATTAAACTAATCGTGTTCACAATCGCTATGTCGTATGTACTCCCGATACGTGTTTCCTTCAGTTGAAATGGGTTAGAATTCTCTTAAGCAGGGATTCAACCCGTGTCCTTATAAAAGGTCTTTGTCCGAGGTCACCGAGTTCGATCGGTGCAGCTGTGCAGCGATCGGTGCAGCCATTTGTGCAGCACCCGGGAAAACAACATCGTTACAATGAGAACAATGAACGTTATGTGAACGCGAATGTTATGCGTGAGTCCAAGCCTGAGAATGCTGAAAACCAAAGCTGAAATTGGGAAAACTAAATGGCCTATTTTAATCCTGGAGATCCCAGGATTATCCACCCAAAATATCGTTGAGATCGGTTCAGCAGTTTTTACGGTACCTTCAAACAGACAGACAAACGGACAGACATTTGGTGAATTATAGTAAGATTTTGTAGCTAACTAACCTCATAACTGATTATACATTATTTTCTATCTCATGTCAAGGTCAGTAACCTTCGTTTTGACATTTCCGGGTCTGGCCTGTCCGGGCCTGTTTTGGTTATAGTCCGTCCTTTGTCATTGAATACCGCTCGCTCGTGAACCATTGTCGTCTCCTGACTTGTAAAATATTAAAAAGAGGATATAATTTAAAAAATGTTTATTTGCTGTTATAAAATAAATACCTCGCATACTTTTGGCAGCCAATCAGTGGCTCTCAAACGCCTTGACTGCCTTTACAGGTATTGCTGGAAACTCACAAGTTTCAATGAAAGCTACATCGTGCACTTTCGACATACAATTATTGTACTACCCCTGCGAGGCGGACAGCGATTCAGAATGAGGTCTTGCTAGGTAGTCTGAATGTGGGATCAATGGAGGGAAGAAGAGTCAAGATGGTGGAGATGAAGCAATGCAGGTTAGAAGTGTTGTTTGTTCAGGAAATCTGATTGAAAGGGGACATTGTGAAAAGGTTGGTAGGACGGTACAAGCTGGATGGAAGGGCCTGGGAGGACACAGGAGGTGATGGAATGATTAATGGCATTGGAATCATAGTATCAGAAGAGGTCAGCAAGGATGTGATCAAAGTAGAAAGATGGGAGAGACAGATAGTTATGGCATGGTTGGTGACCCAGAAACACATGATGTGTGTGAAATCGCTATATGGGTCACAGACATGAAGGACTAAGATAGAGAAGCAGGAGTTCAGGGATACGCTGGAGAGGATGAAATGGTTGAGCTGGAGGTGATGCTGTGCATTGCGGGCGGCTTCAACGCACATGTGGGAGAAACTGAGCCTGGAGAAGAAGAATGTGTTGGTAAATTTGGATGGGGAACAAGGAATAGAGAGGAGCAAGAACAGGTGGAGGTGGTGGCGAGAAATGGTTTAGGTATAGCTGGTTCGTTCTTCCAAAAGTGGAACAGCTACAAGATTACTTACAGGAGTGGACAGCACAACACAGAACTGGATTTGTTGGTAGTTAGGAAGTAACTGTTGTGGAGGATCAAGGGCTGTAAGATGGTGATAGGAGAGCATGTCACCACCTTGCACAAGTCTGTGGCGTTTGTTGTACGCATGCAGAAAAGGAAGGGGGCTGGATGATGATAAAGTGGTGGAAGTCCATGGTCCTCGGCACTGTAGATGTTAGAGTATAACAAGAGGGTAAGGGCCAAGTAATGAGGAAATAGTGAAGAAGCCAAAGGTTTGGAGAAGGGGTGGAAAACAGAAAGGCATTTAGGGGAATTGCAGGAATTTATGTGGAAGGACATCAGGGAAGGGTGCATCGTCGAGGGATATAAACCAGGTATGGTGGATGGAGGAAGTCACGAAGGTAGTTGGTTTGAAGGAGGTTTGTAAGAGGATAGAGAAGATCAAGGATAGAGGGGGACAACCAAATTCAGCCGCAGGGGTAATGCACTTGTATGGGCACAATAATAAAGCAGCCAGGAGAGCTGTGGATAAGGGAATTAATTATATGGAAACGTGTATAGCAACTTAGAAGAGGACGGTGGGAAGAAGTTAATTTATAAATCGGCTCATGACAGGGATGGGGACGGTAAGGACGTGAAGTGATGGGTGATCAAGGACGATGATGATGGGTTACTTCCTCGAAAACTCTTAGACGATTCTCTCTTTCTTCACTTTTTGTAATTTTATGAGCCACAGTTAGCAGTGCACTAATGTGCACAACAGTATATTCCATCTATATATTATTTAAACATTTAAAAGCATTTTGTGGGGTTGGGGACAAACATTAAAAGGGAAATATTTCCTGAACGACAGATTTTCAATGCAAAAACTAGTCCAGAGAACATAATTGTTCGTAATAAGGAGGCTTTACTGACGTTCATCAAACAAATGATTACTTGAAATACATTTGAGAGTTTAATCTTGTACACCGCTCCTTTTCTAATCCATCTCCAGGTGCTGCATGATGTCATCGCCGGGCACCGAAGGGGGCCCGGCGATGACGCGCGCTGAAAGGGAGTACAGTTTTCACTCCAGCTGTTTGTTTGTTTGTCCAGGTGATATCTCAGCCATCCTTTGAGCTAGGAAGCTGAAATGTCGGCACAATAGTGAGCACGTGTTTTGACAAAAACGGTATTTTTTTTTTTGATTAATCAATTAATTACTTAATTATTATCGATTAATTAAGCACTTATTTATTTCCTTTCTCATCTGGGCAATATCTCAAACACCTTTTGAGCAAGGAAGCTAATATTTGGACACGACAGTGACCAAGTGATGTGGCTATAAAGGATATGTTTGATTTAGTAATCAATTCATCGATTAATTATTTATTGATTAATCAATTAATCAATTTTTTTTTAAATTAATGACTTATTTAATTAATTTTCAAAAAGTTACAGCTTCAGATGAAACACTGGTGCTTGAGGTATTGTCACGTCCATGGCTGATGAAAACCAGCCTTGGACGATTAGCCGAACAGTTAACTCTGAGGCAGCAGTTCAAAACTTGGTGGTATATTTTTGGTGCGCGTGGGGGAAGAAAACCAGGGTCTTACCTGTATGATGGCACACGGGGTTAATCCGAACCCCACAACAAAGAAACTAACACCAGAAATGAAATGCAACAATAAAAGATTTAATGAAAATAAAGCACGGAAATGAAATGAATGGTGAGGTAAATCTTTAATCCTACTTGAGACGTCTCCATTCAGACATGAATACGGACAAGGGGAAAGATAGAAGAAAAATAAAATGTTCTTAGTTGGCTGACACTCAGAGCTGAGTGTCAGCCAACTGTTACGTGGTCCTCCCGGTAACTACCTGGTCTGGGTGACCCCCGGACCGTGGGAGGACCCCGCCAGAAAGATATATGGTTTATACGCTTTCGTAACGCAATCAATATGAATTCCGGTCAAGAAGAAACCCCACACCAAGGATCCGGAATAATCAATAATATATTCCCCGAGCAATCAACAACCATCAACAATCAACAATCAATATTACAAAGATGGCCATCTTATATATGTGTCCCCCCCTTTCCCCACTCACGACCACTTGGGTCACTGTCCCTCACAATGTCTCTCTTCTCCGCACACGGGCGGTTGAACGAACCCCGGGCGGACGTGCTCCAAACGTGCACGTCTCGTACCGGGGACAGCTGCTGCAGCGCACACCTCCTTGCCAAGCAACGGGGCAAAACCAAGCGCGGCTTGCAACGCGCGCGAGGCCAAAGGTGCGACCCGTACGCGTCCTTGTAGACGGTGAGGCGAACTGTGCCGGACGCTTGGTTCCGTGCACGAACCCACGGCGATTTGACGTGTAAATGGGTAATTACCCCACACAGGTAACTCCTTTCGCCGGACGGGCTTTCAAACGCAGCTTCCCCCACGCTGCTCAATATCGATACCGCTCTTCTCGGCGCTGGGTGAGGAAGAAGAAGATCGCCGCTTCTCCCGGACCTCGTGTCTTTTCTCCTTCCGTTTCCGGTCTCCTTTTCCCCAGAAGGGCTCCTGACCCTTTAATCACAACAACCTTTAATCGACTACATATTAATAAGCAATGACCTGAATAGTAATTCACATAAATTCACATAAATCCGTAACACTCCCCCCCTTCAAGAAAGAAAGTTGGAACCCAGCGAAAACTTTCTTTGCCGGCCACCTGTGATAAACAAACCAGATAACTCACACCCCCCAAATCATCAGTTCCCCCCGGGCACAATTATCACTTAAAAATAAAGCAACAACATTTCACAAAACCCCTAGATTAATTCACTCTGGACCAAGCGTCAACCACTTCTAGTTTCTCTCGAATGACGGTTAAAAGGTGGTGACCAAAGCCCCAACGTTAAACCTCTCGATAGCACTTTTTCGGGAGGCCCAGCTGAGTATTCCCTACATGGACGCCTTAAGGAATGTGGAGTTCACGGTTAGTCCGGGGAGGAAAGTTCATTACATGGACGCCTTTAAGAACGTGGAGTTCACGGTTAGTCCGTGCAGGAAAGTTCACTACCTGGACGCCTTTTAAGAACGTGGCGTTCACGGTTAGTCCGTGTAGGAGCCCCGGCTCGGCGGCTCCACCGTATATAGTGCTTCAACTTCTCCAGACTCCTAACAGTTACGGGGGGACCCCTTGTCCCAGCCATTACCTGACTGGCGGTCTCCTTCTCGGCCAGTGCTCTGACCTTCATTCTTGCGGGAGGTGCCGTAACTCTGGGAGCCTCCATAGTAATATCGGCTGCTGCCAACACCAAAACTACCGCCAAGTGGTCCTCTTCTGTAGATCTCTCGACGCCTACGAAATGCCTTCCCTACTGTTATGGTCCGACCTTCCAAATCCTTACCATTCCAATTCTTCTCTGCCTCCCTGGCGTCTCTTGTGCTTGCAAACGTGACAAAGCCGAACCCTCTTGACCATTGCGTTTCCCTGTCTTTTACCACCCGCACTTCCACCAGCGGCCCATATCTGTTGAAGACAGAGGTCAGAACTTCTTCCTCTGTGCTGAAGTTCAGTCCCCCTACAAATAACTTGGAACTTTGGTCGCCATCCCGAGCTGGTGTGGTGTTATTTTCCTTGCTGTGCTCTTTACCAACCCTTGGGTTACCATAAATTTGCCCCCCGGCCAAATCATTCCCGATAATCACAGATACTCCCTCCACAGGAAGCGTGGCTTGTAAACCGACGGTGACCGGTCCTGACACCAAATCGGATTCCAAATGGATGACATGAAGTGGGGCACTAACACAGCCACCGATCCCTTGTAACCGAACACTATCACCAGTTGCGGTACTCTTTGACAATGGCAAAATGCCTTCAAGCATTAAGGATTGATGGGCTCCGGTGTCCCTCAATACCCTAACAGGTCTTGGGTTAGTCAAGTCTCCCTCGAGTGAGACAAACCCCTCATAAATAAATGGTTGGTAACTCTTCTGTGGGCGATTTCTTACGCTAGCCATCGCATTCGGAGTTGTAATAGTCGGACTCCGCTCTGGGTTGTCCCTTTTCATGAGGTAACAACTGGACATCAAGTGTCCAGGTTTTTTGCAAAAGGCGCAAGTAGGCCCGGAGGAAAAACTCGTGGTCTGCCTCGGGCCCCCCGGGAAATAAGTTTGTCTTGGGCCCGTAGCCCTCTGATTTCGAACAGTTGGGGTATCCGCGTTGTCCCCATAATCCTCTCGAGGCCGCCGCCATGTATTGTCGTTCTCCGCACCGGGAGTTCCATAACTCCCCTGCTGAAGTCTAGGCGAGGAGCTAGGTGTGTGGACCCCTATCCGGTGTGTTAAGGCATAATCATCTGCCATGGTGGCTGCGTCCCACAACTTTGGTACTTTCTTTTCCTGCAGGTACACTTTGATGTCCTCGTGGACACACTGTTGAAATTCCTCCACCAGCATCAGGTCACGCAATGCTTCGAAGTCGTTCCCGACTCCTTTCGACTCACACCACCGATCAAACATGTTTTCTTTCACTCTGGCAAACTCCACATGGGTCTCACTCTCCCTCTTCCTGGCATTCCTGAATTTTTGCCGGTAAGCTTCAGGAACCAACTCATAGGCTTTGAGGATGTGCTTCTTCAATACCTCATAATCTGCACATTGGTCCATTGGTAGTGCCGAATATATCTCTTGAGCTTTACCCACCAGCACACTTTGCACTAGTATGGTCCAGGCCTCCTCCGGCCAGTTTAACTGTCGAGCCACTTTCTCAAAGTGTGGAAAAAATTTAGCGACTTCCTTTTCACTGAAGGGTGGAACCAGCCTCACATGTCTGCCCACATCCAAGGTGTTCTGGCTAGGTGTCGACCCCGTCAGCAAGGGTGGTACCTCTCCCCGTTCTCTCATTAAATCCAGCTCCTTGAATTTAATCTCTTGCTGAAGCGCCAGATCACGTTCCTTCAACTCCCTTTCGGCTTTTCTCTCCTCTGCTTCGAGTTCCCTGGCAGCTCTCCTCTCCTCTGCTTTTCTCCCTTCTAACCTTTCATGGAGTTCTCGTTCCACTCTCCTTTCCTCTGCTTGTTTCTCTTCTCTCCTCTCTTCTGCTTTCCTTTCTTCTTCTGCTCTTTCCTTTTCTGCTTTCCTTTCTTCTTCTGCTAACCTTTCCTGGAGTTCTCGTTCCACTCTCCTTTCCTCTGCTTGTTTCTCTTCTCTCCTCTCTTCTGCTTTCCTTTCTTCTTCTGCTCTTTCCTTTTCTGCTTTCCTTTCTTCTTCTTTTAACCTTTCCTGGAGTTCTCGTTCCACTCTCCTTTCCTCTGCTTGTTTCTCTTCTCTCCTCTCTTCTGCTTTCCTTTCTTCTTCTGCTCTTTCCTTTTCTGCTTTCCTTTCTTCTTCTGCTCTTTCCTTTTCTGCTTTCCTTTCTTCTTCTTTTATCCGTTCCTGGCTCCGTAATTGCAACTCCAGTTTCCGGAGCTCAACGTCTTCTGGTTCTTCGGGTAGCCACTGCCAGGCTAACTCGTCCCATGTTCCTAATCCCACCATAGACTATCACCATGGTCTGCAACTCTGCCTTCCTCAAATTAGTTCGGACCTCCAAGTTAAAATGTTTGGCCAATTTCAAGAGGTCCGCTTTTAGTAACGCTCGGAACTGTGCCTCACTAGGTGTTACCGCAAAGTTCTGTGCAACAAACGCCATGGTGACTATCGTTAACACCTGTTAACCTTCACCCAAGACTTTACCACAATTTCTCAAAAATTTACCAATTAATAATTAATTAATTAATTTTAATTAATAAAAATTATTATTTTATTATGTTATACAATTTTATATCCCGGAATTCAATTGGACGAGCCCCCAATTCTGTTACGTGGTCCTCCCGGTAACTACCTGGTCTGGGTGACCCCTGGACCGTGGGAGGACCCCGCCAGAAAGATATATGGTTTATACGCTTTCGTAACGCAATCAATATGAATTCCGGTCAAGAAGAAACCCCACACCAAGGATCCGGAATAATCAATAATATATTCCCCGAGCAATCAACAACCATCAACAATCAACAATCAATATTACAAAGATGGCCATCTTATATATGTGTCCCCCCCTTTCCCCACTCACGACCACTTGGGTCACTGTCCCTCACAATGTCTCTCTTCTCCGCACACGGGCGGTTGAACGAACCCCGGGTGGACGTGCTCCAAACGTGCACGTCTCGTACCGGAGACAGCTGCTGCAGCGCACACCTCCTTGCCAAGCAACGGGGCAAAACCAAGCGCGGCTTGCAACGCGCGCGAGGCCCAAGGTGCGACCCGTACGCGTCCTTGTAGACGGTGAGGCGAACTGTGCCGGACGCTTGGTTCCGTGCACTAACCCACGGCGACTTGACGTGTAAATGGGTAATTACCCCGCGCAGGTAACTCCTTTCGCCGGACGGGCTTTCAAACGCAGCGTCCCCCACGCTGCTCAATATCGATACCGCTCTTCTCGGCGCTGGGCGAGGAAGAAGAAGATCGCCGCTTCTCCCGGACCTCGTGTCTTTTCTCCTTCCGTTTCCGGTCTCCTTTTCCCCAGAAGGGCTCCTGACCGTTTAATCACAACAACCTTTAATCGACTACACATTAATAAGCAATGACCTGAATAGTAATTCACATAAATTCACATAAATCCGTAACACAACTAAGAACATTTTATTTTTATTTTATCTCAACGTGGGCCTCAATGTGGACTTTTGGATGCCTGGTGGTCGTTGAACGGGTCTGGTGTTAGAAGGCAAGAACCGCAAACCACGAAGTGGCAGCAAGAAACGTCCTCCTCTCTCACTCCTTGTTGAGAAAGCCCAGCACACAAACATAAGGGAAATCAAAGGAGGCAATTACATACTGGGAATTATCCTAAAGCCCAATCTACCTTACACAAAAACCACCCTCCGTGTGGTGAAACGTAAACACTCTTAAGCTCAAAGTTTACCCTGCAGTGCATTCAGAGAGTGCATTCAGAAATGCGACACACAAACGACACATGAAAGCCCACGGAATTCTTGTTTCTCACAGTCTGGGAGTCCTTTTGGTGCTTTTTTGCAAACTCCAAGTGGTCTTTCATGTGTCTTTCACTGAGGAGAGGCTTCCGTCTGGCCACTCTGCCATAAAGCCCAGATCGGTGGAGTGTTGGAGTGATGGTTGTCCTTCTGGAAGTTTCTCCCATCTCCACACAGGATCTCTGGAGCTCAGCCAGAGTGACCATCGGGTTATTGGTCACCTCTCTCACCAAGGCCCTTCTCCCCCGATTGCTCAGTTTGGCTGGACGGCCAGCTCTAGGAAGAGTCCTGGTTGTTCCAAACTTCTTGCCATTTAAGAATGATAGAGGCCACTGTGCTCTTGGGAACCTTCAATGCAGCAGAATTTTTTTTGTAGGCTTCCCCAGATCTGTGCCTCGACACAATCCTGTCTCTGAGCTCTGCAGGCAGTTCCTTCGACCTCATGGCTTGGTTTTTGCTCTGGTATGCATTGTCAGCTGTGAGACCTTGTATAGACAGGTGTGTGCCTTTCCAAATCATGTCCAATCAATTGAATTTACCAAAGGTGGACTCCAATCAAGGTGTAGAAACATCTCAAAGATTATCAAGAGAAATTGGAGGCACCTGAGCTAAATTTCAAGTGTTATAGCAAAGGGTATGAATACTTATGTAAATGTGATATTTCAGTTTTTTCTTTTCAAAAAATTTGCAAAACTTTCTAAAATCCTGTTTTCTCGTTGTCATTATGAGGTATTGAGTGTAGTTTGATGAGGGAAAAAATGAATTTGAACGATTTTAGCATAATGCTGCAACATAACAAAATGTGAAAAAAGTGAAGGGGTCTGAATACTTTCTGAACGCACTGTGTATCGAGATGTCTTCTACATGTCACATGGTCCATGCTAATCTATACGATCCTATCTCCATTATGGCAATTCGTCGCTTACCTCCACAAACGTAACAGTTTGATATTAGCCAATTGATTAAGAAATTATTTTACGATTATTATTTATTTATTTTAATTACGCAATTAATCAATCAATTATTGTACACCTCTCCCTCCAAATACTGTCTCTATGTGCTGCACAGCGGTAATGCTGGGCCGGGCGCCCCGGCAATGCCGCACGCTGAAGGATGTTATTTATTTATTTGGCATGGGGGCGGTATACTTTGAATGTATCTGTACTTGTTTTGGTGGGTTTTTTTAAACCTGGGACTTGTGTCATCAACAATTCAGTTAAGTGGCAAAAAGTGCTACAGAACAGTGATGTTGTGGCTGTTTAGAGGTGGCCATCAGCCTTTACGTGGATCAGCTGAAGCAGAAAGGAGCTTTGAAACGAGTGCGTCTGTTGGAATCGAAGGAGCATGCATTCCATGACACAATATCAATGAGCAGTGGTTACTCTCCTATGAAACGGCAGCTTCAAGCTTTCCTGGAGGTGAGAATAGGTCATCGTTAAATTTAAAACAAATTTATTTAAGCACAATTAAATTCTAAGAAAAAAGCTATTCGGACACGGACAATGTGAGACAAACGTTTAAAAACATGCTCACTTTTTCACCTGTTTCACTGTTGGCAGTTCTTATTGTGTTACTGTATTACGATTTCACAAGTGTTGCATCAACATTCCCAACGAATTGTCAATATGTTGGCACCATGGATATTTCATTGCTATATAATCATAAAATGCTGTGTACTTGCAGGTATGTTTGTGCTCCATGTTTTAGATGTGGGATTATTTTGTTTTCTGCGAGTGTTCAGGAGGAGTTTGGTGACAAGCTCACTCCGATCGTGGTTGGTCTGAACCTCACCCTGGTGGAACAGCAATCTTCCAACAAGGACGACCTCCAGCCTGTTCGCAGTCGGCACTTTCCTGATCGTGTGAGCACTCAGGTAACACTAATGCGCAGCTCAAGCACGTCCAACACACCCACAACCTTAAACGTATTATCGTTCCAATCAGATGTAGTGCTCTGAATTTAACATAAACTCTGAATGGATAAAAAAAAATCCGAGGTAATAATAACTCTGAATGAAGAAAGAGGGTTGGGACACTCACACTCGCTCTACCAGGCTAGTGAGCCACCGTCGCCACCTTCTCAAATACACCCAATAACTCTAAAGGCCTTTTTACAATGGACCAAATCTTAGGGGTGTCCCCGGGGTGACTTGGGGGTGATTGGTGAGCAGTGGCGGTGAGTCATCCGTAATGAACATAACATGATTCAGGGTACCAAGTTCAACATGAAAGCAACATTCTCTGTGGCTTTTAATTCAGCATTGCAACCTTTTCACTTTTGCACACGTGATTTTGTATCCCAACTTTCCCGTCTAAGTGAAATATTTGCAATGGTTGCTTTTTATCGATTTTACGCCCAACCGATTGATTTTGTGTTCAAACAGCGTACGTTTCCTGCCTTCACAACATTTAGCTTCCTGTGAGGTCAGCCCATCAAATGCATGCGCACACTCTGTGATCTCTCACCCCAGGTTGAATCCTTCAAGTGTAAACCGTTTCTTGATTAACCCCGGGGTGAGTTTGACTCTTGGTGATTGGAACGTATAGTTAGCACCGACCAAGTGTAAAACGACGCGAGGGATGAACTCGGGGGTGAAATTTGTTTGTGGCTATGGGGCCTTCCTGGGATGAGCTTGCCCCAGTGTTTGATGGTCTCGTGCAAAAAAGTCCTTAGGTGTAGCAAAGTTCATATACTCCTTTAAAGGTGATAATTGAGTCTTGCCTGATGTATTTTTCTTGCAAAAGTTTTCAACAGATGATAAAATGTTTTGTTCAAGTGTAGTGTCGTCATGTATAAGAAATACTTTTTCGTGATGGTTAGGCATTGGTTCAGAATGGTGCTAAAGTTTGTATACTTGTTTATTTTATCCATTAATTTAAGAATTGTTTATTATATACAACATTAATGTTTGTTGAGGTGAAATTTTTATTCTAAAAGTCAAGTAAATTTGCTGGAGTATTTGAGTTAGAGAGAGAGATAGGGAGAGGGAGAGGGAGACGGGGAGACGGAGAGAGAGAGACGGAGAGACGGAGAGACGGAGAGAGAGAGAGAGAGAGAGAGAGAGAGAGAGAGAGAGAGAGAGAGAGAAAGAAAGAAAAGAAAAGAAAAGAAAAGAAAAGAAAAGAAAAAGAAAAAGAAAAAGAAAAAGAAAAAGAAAGAAAGAAAGAAAGAGAATGCGCCACAGCTGACTCCGCTCGTGAGAAGGCCGAATGCCTCAATTCTGTATTTGCTTCAAAATCTTGTGTCCTTAATCCTGAACAGAATCCTTTCTTCTCCTCTCCCTGTCAAGGCTTTAGTACCCAAGGCAGTGTTCTCGGTCCCATCTTATTCCTAATCTTCATCAATGACTCTCCGACTCTCTGGAAAATCCTCTTTATCTCTTTGCTGATGACTCTACTCTCTGCCTTGTCATCTCTCATCCTTTTAACAGACAGGCAGCAGCCTCTTCCCTCTCCTCAGACCTTGACAAAATCACAATCTGATCAAACACTTCCTCCACTCCAGAAAGGAAAAACACTCCAGAAAGGATCCATCATTGCTTCGGATATGAAATCTTTCCTCTTCTCCAATGGCTTGATCTCTGATCATCAATTTGGTTTCAGACCAGGTCACTCTACTCTGGACATGCTGCTTCTGCTGTCTCAACAATGGATGGAGGTCCTCAATGCCAAACAGGAAATCAGAGCTGTCTCCCTTGACATATCAAGGGCCTTTGATACGGTCTGGCACCCAGCTCTGCTCACCAAACTCTCCTCCTATGGTATCCATGGAAATCTCCATGCATGGCTTGCGGACTTCCTCTCTGGTCGTAGTCAACGTGTGGCCCTGAATGGATTTCTCTCATCTCCCCTTCCTGTTCAGGCTGGAGTTCCCCAAGGAAGTGTGCTGGGCCCTGTGCTTTTTCTGGTCTTTATCAATGATCTCTCTGACTCTCTGGAAAATCCTCTCTATCTCTTTGCTGATGACTCCACTCTCTGCCGCTCCATTCCTCTTCCCTCAGATCGGCAGTCTGCAGCCTCCTCACTCTCTGAAGACCTGGACAAAATCACAGACTGGTCAAACAAGTGGAACATGTCTTTCAATCCTGCCAAATCTCACTCTCTTACTATGTCTCTCCGAAAAGATCGACTGGACAACCCTCCCATCTACTTTCTCAACAATCCTCTCCAAGAAGTTCTGTCACTCAAGCTTTTGGGTCTCACTATCTGCCATGATCTTTCTTGGGAAAACCACATTTCCAAGCTGGCCTCCAAAGCCAGTCGCCGACTGGGCATCCTCCGTCGTGCGAAGTCCTTCCTCGACACACCTGAGCTCCTCACCACTTACAAGGCTTTCATCCGCAGCTCAATGGAATACTGTTCTCCCCTATGGGCTGGTGCTCCTGCCTCACACCTGGCTCGGCTTCACGCTGTTGAATCCAAAGCTTTCAAAATCATTGGAATCTCCCGCGATGAAGCTATCTCTGAGGGCCTTTCACTCACTCACCGCAGGCAGGTAGGTGGTCTTTCTGTCTTCTACCGACTCCTCTCCGGCCTTGCTCCCCCAGCTCTCTCTGTGCTCTGTCCCCCAAATATTCCTACAGGTCGCACAAGATCTGCCAGCAACCCTCTGATGGTTAAACTGCCGAAATCTCGGCTCTCTGCTCACCTTCACTCTTTCATTCCTCTTTTCTCCCGCCTGTGGAACAAACTCCCACACTCCCTTCAATCCCTCTCCTCCCTCCAGGTCTTTAAAACAGCTGTTCACCACCATCTCTTATCTTCCCCCATCCATAACCTTGATCTTTTCTACCCCCACGAATTCACCCCAGATCCACCTTGTTTGAAATTCCAACTTATTTCCTGGAAATCCTGGCAGTGTCCATATGTTTATACCTCTCCCACCCCCCCCCCCCCTTCACATGCCTCCCCCCCTTCACATGCCTCCCCCCCTTCACATGCCTCCCCCCCAAAGCCCTCTCCCTCCCACAGATCTCTCGATGTCTCCATGTCTCTCGGTCCCTGCTCTCAAATGTTGTGTTTGTGTCCTTCCCCCTCTCTCCCCATCTTGTCTACCGCTCCCGATGTTATTTGTTTTATGTGTCTGTTTGTCTTTCTGTGTGATTAATGTTCGCTCTTTCACGAGCCTCGATCTTGTATACAAAAAAAAATAAAAATAAATAAATAAATAAATAAATAAACACTTGGAATATGTCTTTCAATCCTAAGAAATTACACACAATCACGAGTCTCTATCTCCAAAAGGACCATACGGCAAATCCTCCCCCATCTACTTTCTCAACTACCCTCTCGAAGAAGTTCATTGACTTAAACTCTTGGGTCTCACTCTCAGCAATGATCTCTCTTGGGCAAGCCACATTTCAAAGTTGGCCTCCAAAGACAGACACCAACTGGTCATACTCCATCATGAAAAGTCCTTCCTTGGCACACCGGAGCTCTGATCCACCTACAAGGCTTTCATCTGCTGCTTGATGGAGTACAACTATCCCACCTGGGCTGGAAACTCAGCCGCACACCTTACTCAACTTGACACCATGGAAGCCAAGGCTTTCAAGAGCATGAAAATCTCTCATGATGAAGCTGAGTCTATGGGCCTATTACTTTTCCATCGCCGACAGGTCGGTGGTATCTCTGTCTTCCTCTGCCTTTGCCCTCTCTGTGCCCTGTCCCTTCCATGCATCTGCAGGATGCACGAGGTCCACCAGCAAACCTCTCTTTGTGAAACTGCCTAAATCCAAACCACTGCTCACCTCCACTCATTTATTCCTTTTTTCCCTGCCTGTGCAACCACATTCCACACTCTGCAATCTTATTCTTCCATTGAGGTCTTCAAGACAGCTGTTCACCACCATGTCAAGTCATCATCCCCCATATAAAACCACGATCTTTTCTGCACCCCTTAAACCACCCGCACCCTCCCAAAACTTTGCTTACGTATCCATCTTTTTAATCTCTTGCTTTCTCTCATACCACTCATCGTTACCTGCATCCCCTGGTTGTTCATCTCCGTCGACATTTTCCCTCTGACCTGCTGTTGGAATTTCCCCTTTCCTGCTGTCCCCTTTGCTATGTTGTCTTGATCTGTTCTGTTACCTAGCTCTTCCACGAGCCTGGACCATGTATTAAAAAAGGCTTGCGGTGTATTGGCTAAACAGGACATGCAATAACCTTTGTAAAGCACATCGTGCTCTCCCATGTGCAATTACTGTTAAATGCCACAAGTCCTCCACCTGGCCTTACCTGTTTAGGTTTTACACAATATGACCTCAACCTATTTTCCACTAAGAATTACACTCACCGCCTCCTCGGTGCATGTTTCACAAGATGAATCGTGTCCGTCAGTTTCCCTGATTCAGGCGCAAATCTAATTTACTCAATCACACGGTCCACACTATTCTTACGACATTCTATCTATGGATCGCCCTTATCCCCCTTCCACACAACAATATCCTTGAACACCCTCTGAGCTCAGCTTTACTGTGATATATACATGTGATATATGTACATTGTTTATTATTTTGTGTGCTGCCTTTGGCTGCTGGTTTGCGCTATTGGGAGTGCGGCTGTACCACTCATGCAGAGCTCCTGCTCTGCTGACATAGATTTATTGAGGGATGCTTTATTATTTTGTATTTTGATCTGAAATGTCCTTCCCTGATAGCAACTCCTCAAGTCGGCACATCCAGATCTGTTCGAAGGCTTGGGAAGCTGATTTTAGGTTTTATTAGGTTTTAAGGGTTTTATTGTATTCTCTGTGATAAATGTTGCGCAACTGGGTGGTCATGGTCTCTGAGGTAAATGGCCCCTTAAAGTTTGATTCTCGCCAAAATGTATAACGTCATTGCATGCCCCATGAGTTAGGCTTTTGTGTGATATGTGAATAGATGATGGAGGTTTTACATTTCACAATTTTATGAATATAAATGACCATCACAGAAGTAAAATGGCGTCCAAAAATTTACCTTTATCGAAGTGGATAATATCACTGAATGGCCCTCTAACTTTTGCTGCAATGTATGGATTGGATTGTCAATGGATGTTTTGTGTATTTTCTCCCGACGACGATGGGTTTGCGCTCCATTTTCCCAGAAAACATACATATTTATAATTGCTGCTAGCAATGTGGCTCCATGTGGTTGGCGGATTCAGACTGCTTGGAAGCCGAGTGCACTGCTTGTAGTTCCTGATGTAATTATTATTATTGGATAATCGCATCTACCCTCCTTGCAGGCTCATATTTTGCTTGATTGCGGAGAGGACAACGTATGCATTCCAAACCTGCACTTGTCAGTTACCACGTAAGTCTCAAAGGGTGGGCCTTCAGAGGAGAGCATCTGGTTGTAAAAGGGCTCCAATTCGAGTTCGCAATTTATGGAAACCAAAAGCACCCCAATGGAAGTGGCCAGGGGGATTGGGGAGGAGGGGGGCAGGGGATTGTTAATATCCCAATTCAAACGTGTAATTCAAAATAGCTGCTGCTGTGTAATTCAAAACACTTCACTTCACTGGAAAATGTGGGGACAGGACTACTGTACTGTAAAGGGTGGGGCTTGTAATACCCTCTCCCACCTGGAGAGGCACTACACGATACACATTTACATAGAGAATTTCCTTTCCCCAGCCCTCCTCCAAGACCACCAGCAAAGATAAAAACACCCTTATGCACTAATTCGGGTAATGCTGATCCTATGTACCAAGTCTGGATGTAATCGGCTCAGAACTGTAGGAAGAGTAGTGCGACAAACGCACCCAAACACCGGTCTGTGAATTATAGTAAGGATGCCCCCCCCCCCCCCCATTATTAGCTTCTTTCTGTTGCATTCTCTTCAATGCAATGCATGGTATGCCTCACCATAACGACACCAATTTCTAATCGCTACAAGCAATTCTTTATTAATGCTAGTTACTATCTCTGTCTGATGCACAAACTACAGTGTGAAGTCCTGGATATATGTCATTGGTGTATTTTTGATGATGGGTGAGCAGAGACCAGAAAAATCTGTACGTGGGGGCAGAGAACGAGTTGCGCCTTTTACTGCATGCGATCAATAAGGGTGAGGGGGCTTACGAGGCAGAGCTTCAAGTCTCGTTGCCTCCTGAGGCAGACTACGTGGGCTTTACCCGCACCGGGGTGAGACCTAAACATTTAATCTTGCCCAACAGCAGACTTGCTTAATTGTGAATCTCTGAGCTGGCTAGCTGGATTGAAAACGAAGTATTTGATTGTAGTGCAAGGCTTGAAAGTTATGGTCTTTTTCTTGTTGTGTTGTGATGGGGATTTTTATTTTTGGTTCTGGGTGGTGTGTGTGTGTGTGTGTGTGTGTGTGTGTGTGTGTGTGTGTGTGTGTGTGTGTGTGTGTGTGTGTGTCTAGCAGCAGAGCACATGCGCATACAAGTCATTGAATGCCACTCGCACTGTCATCTGTGGACTAGGCAACCCCATGCAGAGTGGTGCTGATGTAAGTACACTTAAAACAATACCATTGACAAGTAGAAAGCATCTGAAAATGCAAAGCTCGTCCTCGTCTGCTTTGTATTCAGACGTTTTCTTCTTCTTCTTCCCAATGTTAAACATGACAAAAACAGTTTTTTTTTAATACAAAATGAAAATTGACGATTTTATGCAGCCTTGACATTTGCCTTTTGATCTTAAAAAAACAAACAAAAAAAATACAATCGTCTTCTAGATTTTGATTGGTGAACCAATTCTGTGTCCCATTCTGCAAATTCTTAAAATTTCAAGTCAACTGGATGAAATTGACGATGTTGTGCAATCTTGACCTTTGAGCTTTTGAAATCAAAATAAAAACCATTCGGCTTCTAGATTTTGAGTGGTGAACCAATATGCAAATTCTTTAAATTTCTGGTCAATAGGATGAAAATTGACGATTTTATGATATTGACCTTTGACCTTTTGACCAAATTATTAATTTGACTTCTCCATATTATCATTATAAAACTTTCCTGAAAATTTGATGAGAAAAGCTCAAATGGTAAAAAAAATGATGGCACACACACACACACACACACACACACACACACACACACACACACACACACACACACACACACACACACACACAACCCCATCTCCCACTGTGCGGAGGACGGGCTGGTAATCACAGCAACAGCTCATTACGCGGGAATATGTCACAACCACAATAAACTTTTAACTCTTGTGCACCAACAGCTCAAGGTTGAACTGCGCTTTAGTGTCCCCAAATTGCTGGGCGACCAGGACGCTGTTTCCTTTCACATTGTCATCAACAGGTACCAGCCAAGGATTGTCTTTTAGGTTAGGCAATGTGCACGTGTATTGGATTCTCATCCGATTTCTGTGGGGTTTTCAAACAGCTGAGATTATTTTGAAGATGCTTTACAGATATGCATATTATCAGCGAAGCTCGTCACCACCTTTTTATTAATTAAATTGTTCTGCATCCTTATGCGAAGTTTCAAAATCTAATTGTCATGTTTCATAAGGAAAGGTCTGCGCTAGAACAAAGTAACTCAACCCAGCTTTGTGAAACGACCTACAAACCGCTAAATGTGATTCTAAACAGGAAGACGTGTTTGCTGATATGGCGGTGGCCTTTTCGGATCGTGTTCGGTTCATACAAAAGCTGCCGGCCTTGCTGCGGGCCACGTCTGATGACTTGGATCCCTGCCCGGGATACCTATTTGAAGAAGCAGCCAAGATCTCTCTGGAGTCTCCGGGCAGTTGCTGCTGTTTGCTGGAATTTCTGATGGATTGCCTAAAGAATGCCTCATGTTATGGCAAGCATAAGACCCTTAAGTTGTGCCGGCATATTTTGTCCCATGAGTCAACACACTTTGCGCCGGCATGCCTCTTTGCTGCAGCAAACTGCAGCATACAGCAGTGTTGTTGGCCCACTTGCAGATCGATCATTTGATCAGAAAGTGCGATCAACGGCTGCCGTTATTTCCCGGTGTGTACCCTGGTTAGAATAGGTACACCATATCCCTGCGTGTCATAAGAGGCGACTAAGAGGGTTGGCGTCAGGAAGGGCATCCGGCCATAAAAACATTGCCTCAAAAAGAGAACCATGACAATTACAACTACGTATGGGCAGGGTACAGCCCGAAGTGGAGATCGGATTCTGAGGTTTGGGACATGGAATGTAGGGACAATGACAGGGAGATCAGGAGAAGTGGTGGAAGTATTGGTCAGAAGAAGAGTGGACATATGTTGTGTGCAAGAGACGAGATGGAAGGGAAGTGGTGTGAGAATGGTGAAGGGTAGGCAGGGACAGAAATACAAGTTTGTGTGGCAAGGGTGCCCAGAGGGCGTGAATGGTGTTGGTGTCCTGTTTTCTGAAGAGTTTGTAGACAGTGTGGTGAGTGTGACTAGAGTGAGTGATAGGTTAATGATGGTGAAAATGATGATTGGAAAGCTCTTGGTGAACGTCATCTCGGGATATGCTCCGCAGGTTGGTCGGAGCGATGAAGAGAAGGACAGGTTCTGGTGTGTGATAGAGAAGCTGATGGAAAACGTGAAAGATGAGGAAGTTGTTGTGGTAGGAGGAGACCTAAATGGACATGTGGGAAGGAGTATGGACGGTTTTGAGGGAGTTCATGGGGGTTACAGATATGGTGTGAGAAATGGAGAAGGTGAAAGGATTTTGGAGTTTGCTGATGGAGCTGATTTGTTGATTTGTAATACTCAGTTCCAGAAAGAGGATAATAAGCTTGTTACATACACGTCAGGTGGGTCGACGACAACCGTTGACTACCTGATGGTGCGTAGGCGGGATAGGGGGCACCTCCGGGACACAAAGGTGATCCCGGGGGAGGAGGCTGTTTCACAGCACCACTTGGTTGTCTGCGACATAAGGGTGAAAGGTGCGAGGAGAGCTTGGCGGGTGAAGTACCAACCGAGAATGAAGGTGTGGAGGTTGAAAGAGGTGACAGTAAGGGAGGCATTAAAAGAGAGGCTGAGTAGGGTAGAGGATGATGTGGTTGAGCTTGAACGTGGTTGGATGTCAATGAAAGATAGTCTGTTGGGAGCCGTTGGTGAGGTATGTTGATGGACAAAAGGACCACCGAGGCACTCGGAAACATGGTGGTGGGATGATGAAGTTGGAAAGAGGATTGACGAGAAGAGGAAGAAGTTCAAGGAGTGGCAGAAGGCGAAGGGTACGGGAGCAGAAAAAGCAGAGCATGAAAGTTATAAGGCAGCCAAGAACGCTGCAAAGAAAGAGGTAGCAAAGGCGCAGGAGGCATGTAGGAAAATGTTCGGAGAACGCTTGGATTCGGAAGAGGGTCAGAGAGAGGTATTCAGGATTGCAAAGCAGATAGCGAAAGAGAGGTGTGATGTGATGGGGGTGAGTTGCTTGAAGGATGAAGTGGGACAAATCGTTGTGGACCCAGATGGAATTAAAGGAAGATGGAAAAGATACATGGAAATGCTGTTGAATACAGATAATGAATGGGATGGCAACATAGAGAGTAACCCAGTTTTAGGACCGGCAGAGAAGATAACTGAGAAGGAAGTCGAGGAAGCGATAAAAGCAATGAAGAGTAGAAAAGTGGGAGGGCCGACGGGAGTTGTGGGAGATACGTTGAAGGCAGCAGGAAGTTGGGGTGTGAAGAGAATGACAGAGATCTGTAATCTGGTGGTGAAAGAAGGCCGCATTTCAGTGGATTGGGACTGAGTACCCTCGTCCCTCTATACAAGGGGAAAGGTGACCCTCTGGAGTGTGGCTCGTACCGAGCGATAAAGTTATTGGAGCATGGAATGAAGGTATTGGAAAGGGTGTTGGAGAGGAGGATAAGGAAGAAGGTGAAGATCAACGAAATGCAGTTTGGATTTATGCCAGGAAGAGGAACGACAGACGCGCTCTTTATTGTGAGGCATTTGCAGGAGAAGTACATGGAGAAGAGGAAGAAGTTGTTTCTTGGGTTTGTTGATCTGGAGAAAGCATTCGATAGGGTTCCATGCGAAGTATTGACATGGGCATTGAGGAAGTTAGAAGTGGAGGAATGGTTGATCAGAGTAGTGATGGCAATGTACAAAAGAGCGCGCACAGCTGTAAGGACGTAGGACGGGAGCAGTGGTGCGTTTGAGGTGAAGGTGGGAGTGCATCAGGGGTCGGTACTAAGTCCACTACTATTTGTAGCTGTGATGGAGGTGCTGGCTCAGAACGTAAAGGAGGGTTTACCGTGGGAGTTGTTGTATGCAAATGATCTGGTGTTGATTGCGGAAAGTATGGATGGACTGAAGGAAAAGATGAACAAGTGGAAGGAATGTATGGCGACAAAAGGTCTGAAGGTGAATATAGGAAAGACGAAGGTGATGGCAAGTGGTAAAGCATGCGGTGAGGTGGAAAGAACTGGGAAGTGGCCATGTACTGTGTACAGGAAGGGTGTCGGAGTGAACTCCATTCAATGTACAATGTGCTCTGAGTGAGTTCGTCAAAAATGTAGTGGTCTGAGAGTGTCATTAACCAGTGTGGCAGCTACATTCAAAGGTAAGGTGTGCACAGAGGGAGCTGCAGATGGAGGAAATGTTGAGTTGGATCTTGGAGATGGCGTGAAGCTGGAAGGTGTGAAAACATTTTGCTACCTCGGAGACATGCTGAATGGAGAAGGTGGATCAGACTCGGCAACGGTTGCTCGAGTGAGATGTGCATGGAAGAAGTTTCGGGAACTGAGTGGCGTGCTGATGAGGAGGGGAGTGTCGTTGAAGCTGAAGGGAAAGGTGTATGCTGCATGTGTGAGAAGTGTTATGATTTATGGGAGCGAGACATAGGTAATGAATGTAGAGCAGCAATGAAGGCTGGAAAGCGTGGAAATGCGAATGGTTCAGTGGATGTGCGGAGTATCGTTGAGAGAGAGGAAGACAAATGATGAATTGCGAAAGATGATGGGAATAGAGCCTGTGATTGATGCTGTGAATAGGAACAGGTTGAGATGGTTTGGTCATGTTTTGAGGAAGGATGAAAATGACTGGTTGAGAAGAGTGATGGAAATGAATGTTGAAGGAAGTAGAGGACGGGGAAGACCGAGAAAGACTTGGCTAAAAATGGTGGAAGAAGAAATGCGGGCAAGGGGGTTAACAAGGAGAGATGCAGAAAATAAGGGAAAATGGAGAAGATTGTCATGGGGACCGCAAGGCTAACCCCCGCTTTAGCAGGGAAAATGGCCTCAAAATGCATGTTGTGTTGTTGTTGTTTACAGATATGCATATTGATTTGTGTTATTTAATGTAACACATGTCTAGTTATTTGTTGCATTGTATAGTTATTTATTTATCTTTGATTACGATGATATTGTAAGGGACAAGCGTTTATTCATACTTGCCATAGAAGATTTTTATTTATTGCTATGTCATATCCTATGAGATGATGACATGGGGTGATGTCATTTCAAAACTGAAGGCACCATCAACTAGTATAGCTGTGCAATAGGCAAAGCTTAGGTCCGATGTTTCGACCGCTGAGTGCTTGCCTATTGGCTACATAACAGCTGCAGTCGTGGCCTAAAATATTGGCACCCTTGCACTTTTTTCAAATAACCCACAATGTTCTCGAAAAATAAGTTGAAAATGACAAAAGTATTTGGTCTCCACAATTCTTTATTTCACTGTTAATATTACAGAACCTTTGTTTTTGATTCAGAACTGAATATATCCTTTTAAATCAGAAAATAAAAAATAAATGGCATTGACAAGATTATTGACACCCTACACTTAATATTTGGTTGCACAAACTTTGGACAAAATAACTGCAGTCAAGCGCTTCCTATAGCCATGAATGAGATTCCCACACCTCTCTACTGGCAGTTTGGCCCACTCTTCTTGTGCAAACTTCTCCAGTTCTCCCAGATTTGAAGGGTGCCTTCTCCCAACTGCTGTTTTCAGACCTCCCCACAGGTGTTCAATGGGATTTAGATCAGGACTCATTCCTGGCCACTTCAGAACACTCCAACGTTTTGTCTTGAACCATTCCTGGGTGCTTTTTGAAGTGTGTTTTGGGTCATTGTTCTGCTGCAAGACCCATGACCTTCGACAGAGACCCAGCTTTCTGACACTAGGTTGAACATTGCGCTCCAAAATGCCTTGGTAATCTCCTGATTTCATGATACCATGCAAACATTCAAGGCACCAGGTGCAGCACAGCAACCTCAAAACATCACTGAACCTCCTCCATGTTTGACTGTAGGGAAGGTGTTCTTTTCTTTGAAGGCTTCATTTTGTCTTCTCCAAACATAGAGATGATGTGCTTTACCAAAAAGCTCCAATTTGGTTTTATCTGTCCACAGGACATTCTCCCAGAAGGATTTTGGCTTGTGCAGGTGTGTTTTGGAAAACTCCAGTCAGGCTTTCTCAGCAGTGGGGTCCTCCTTGGTCTCCTACCATAAAATCCCCTTTGATTGAGTTGGTGACGGATGGTGCGAGTTGAAACTGTCGTACCTTGTGTCTTAAGGTAAGCTTGAATCTGTTTGGCAGTTAATTGAGGTGCTTTCTCCACCATTCGAACAATCCTTCACTGTCATCTTCGATCAAGTTTTCTCTTGTGGCCATGTCCAAGAAAGTTGGCTTCTGTGCTATGGGCCTTAAACTTCCTGTTAACATTGCGTAGTGGACACAGGAACATCAAGACCTCTGGAGATGGACTTGTAGCCTTGAGATTGCCCATGCTTGGCTACAATCTTGTGTCTGACCTCATCAGACAATTCTCTGGTTTTTCTTTCTCTTCTCCATGCTCATTGTGGTGCACACAGTGACACAAAACAGCAGAATGACTCCTTTTCTCTATTCCAACTGGTTGAATGAGTGATTTTTATATTGCAGGCACCTGCAACTCACAACAGGTGAGCTCAATTCCAAACTAAAGGAGAATCACCTGCTTAAAATCTAATTATTTCTAACAACTTCTAAAAGGTGCCAATAATATTGTCCAGGCCATTTTAGGATTTATGTGTGGAATAAGCTCGGATTTAGTTTTTTATTCAGCTTTTTTGTTTTGTTTCACTGCAAACCAAAGAAATACATATGTTGATACCAAAATATTTTTAAAATTTGAACAATTTTCTGGAGGAAGTGGTGCATTATTTGAAAAAAGTGCAAGGGTGCCACTGTATACTAGTTTGTAGTGCCTTTCCGTTTTGTCTATGGATATTTCCAACTGCATTCAAACTTTTTTGTGATAATACCAATTTGTTTGTCTTTTCAGCTCCAACTCGAAGAATTCAGTGAGCAACTCTGTGATCAGGACTTTTCCTGTCTTTGTCTCTGCGAAAGTAGAGCTTCATGGGTTAGTTACATTCTAGCTGCCCATTATCACAACCTTTCAAGCTTCATAAGAAATCTGTGACGGAAATTATTACACAGTTGAACAGCAGATATCAAGGCCTCTGGGATTGTGCAAAGTAAAGGTTTATTGAGATGAGGTAGTGGAATATGAAACCGTAGGTTTTCACATGTAGTCTCCACCAGAGATACAAATATATATATATATATATATATATATATATATATATATATATATATATATAATTGAGTGAAAGCATGTTGTATGTTTCACCTATTTTGAGATAGGAAGCTGAGACTTTCAGGGATTATTGAGGACACGCTGAAGTTGTGCCTGTACAAGTTACGTTTGATTCAATCAGGTTTTAGAAAAAAAGTTATTTCACCATTTCCTTCCATTGCAATTGGGAAGGGTTTTGGGGGCGGGAGGATTGGAATGGGGAAGGCGGGTGGGAGGGAGGGATTGCAATTGGAATTAGAACAGCACTCGATAGAGCACATACGCACATAGAGCACATATCACGGTGTGTACCCCGATTTAGAATAGGTACACCGTATCCCTGCGCATCGTAAGAGGCGACCATTCAGGTGTCAGGAAGGGCATCCGGCCATAAAAACATTGCCTCAAACAGGGAACCATGATTGTCATGGGGCCCGCAAGGCTAACCCCCACTCTAGCGGGGAAAATGGCCTTAAAACGATCATTCTTTTTTTTTTCACTCGCCAGAGCACATACCTCCACCAGGCTGAACAGTTTGTTTTGTATCCCACTGATAGGCCGGATCTGGATTCGGACCTGAACCAAAACCTAATTGGCTTGTTCTTGTCACCTAACCAACGCGTCCAAGTTTACTCATAACTCGTCCGCAACTTTTTAAAATATCATATTATATATCGCTTTTCGCCCGATTTCTCAATGGTGAAGAATCACTTAAAAAATCAAATAGTTCTCGTATCCGAATCCATATTCAGATCTTCCCCAAAATCGAATTGATTCGGTCTTGTCACAAACACAATCTGTCCACCAAATTTTGTCCTAATCCGTCCATAACTTTTTAGGATATCGTGCTATGTATCGGTTTTAGCCCTATCACTCAATGGTGAAGAATCATTTAAAAAATTCTCTGATCCGCATCCAGATCTGGATTTTCAACAAAATCTAATCATTTCGTTGTTGTCACATATGCTATCTCTCTGCCAAATTTCGTCCGAATCCGCCCACAACCTTTTGAGATATCTCATTCACAGACAGACAGACAAACAGACAGACAGAGGTGAAAAAAAAACCCCCATCCACTCTGGGTGCCAGAGGTAATTATCCGAGCTTCATAATCACGAGGTATTATATATATGCACATAAGCAGTGCACCTTTTTGCTTCACATACATAACCCAGATTCTTTTTATTTCTGTGGGCGATTCAGGCAGCGGCCTGTTGCCTATACACCGCCCAAATAAAGGGATGTGTCAGAAGAACGTTTTGCCCCCTTGGAGCAAGATTGTCCATTGGGTGGGTCCTCGGCAATGGTATTACTAATCATAAAGCTAATAACACCCCTCTCTCTTCCCCCCTTAGGGAGCGGGTCCTTCTAATGTTTATAATGGCTGTCTCAACTCGTAGTACTCTCCTCTCTCCATTATGCTAGTACGCCAAGGCCATAACATTTCCTTGTTATTTATCTTTCAATTCAATTGAAGAAAAATAATAAAAGGAACACATCATTGTGCCCATCTTAAGCTTTGTATACAGCTATATCAAACACTATCAATAATGTATAAAGCTGTGTCTTCTTTATTCATTGGTCTTTAATTGCTATTTTAAGTTAAAAAAAAAACAATCAAAGCTTTGTACACTCATTCTTGTTGTACAATATATTCTAACTCACTAGTCGGATAAGCTGCAGTTACATATATACATCACTGTACCCCCAAATATTATTCTGTTATTACTTATTAGGTTATTTCTCCAAAATAATCTGAGTGTGTCCCAGTGTCTGGCCATCCGTCCGTATGTACGTCCATTAACATTTAACTAAAACATCTCACAAACTACCCGACCGATATGGACAACATTTGGTACAATGCATCAGGACAGCAAGGTCTCATGGGGTTGTGCTACTCACCCGGGACACCCCTATATATGGAGTGAAAGGGGGGTTTCCCCAAATATTAGTATTTCATTCAAAAATCTTATTTTCAGAAGCCTCCAGACAGATCCAGACCAAACTCGCCACGAGGCATCGGGATCATGCCCTAACCTTAAGTTGTGCTCCTCATGGTCATATCTCCCCTGGAAATTTCCCCCCTCCCTGAATCCCTCATTTTCACAAAATCATCTTCTGCACAACTACCTGCACAATATGGACCAAATTTGGTGAAATGCATCAGGACAGCAAGGTCCCATGGGGTTGTGCTTCCCATCCAGATGCACCCATTTATGGGGGGTTGAAGGGAGGTTTTGTCTCAAATTCAGATAATATATCTTAAAATCTCAGAAACCGTGGGGAAAACCGTCAGTCGGATAAGCTGCAGGGGGGGGGGGGCATGCCCCCATGGGGCTATTTTTGTGGTATATCCGCATTTCTGTTGAAAACATAAGATGATATGTCAACTTTGTTGATTTTACCTGGAGTTTAGCTGATGTTTGCTTATTTCCTTTCTTCAGGGTGTCGAGGCCAGACCAGGTAGTTCTTTTGCCAGCCAGCTTTAAGCCAATGGAGACACCAGTCCACGAGGAGGACCTGGGGATGACTGTTGTACATGTTTATGAGGTAAAATTAACGGCAGTACAGCATAGCTGCAAGGTTCTCATATTGTGTTTCTGCATCTAATTTGACATTTGAGCTTTAAAGTCTGAGTACCTTGTTAATTGTATTCTTCATGTATCCTGTAGTTGCGCAATGCTGGTCCAAGTAGTGTGAAAAATGCCCTTTTGAACATCAGCTGGCCTGTCCGCTCTGGAGACAATTTTACCCTCTACCCTGTTGAGAAGGCAACAGAGGGTCCAATAAGATGCTCCTTGGTGGCTGGTACCATCAATCCTCTTGGTTTGCAGGTGTGCTTACCTTGTAAGAGCTTTGTGACTGCAATCCTGAGATCATGCGCCTTGCATATTATCATGAGGACTTGTAATTTGATTATACCTTTCAGCATGTAGTTGCAATGATCTGTCTCCTATGCTCCCAAAGAAAACAAATACACCTCACACTTCTGCTCTCCTTTCAGCTGAAGCCGCTGTGGAAGGAACAAGATGAGAATTTCACAAAGGAGAGGCCTCATGACTTGCATCGTAGGGAGGTGAAGACTGAGCACCAGGGTGATTTTCCTCCTGTAATGGTGAGTCCTCTGAATAGCATTTGTATTAATGCACATACCAGATTATGTTGTACCATCATTCAATTGGGCTGGCAGGATGACCTAGAGGTACGCAGACTCACCTGTAATCTGTCTAACCTGTCCCTCGGATGTATGCTGTCCCTCGGATGTATGCTGTCCCTCGGATGTATGCTGTCCCTCGGATGTATGCTGTCCCTCAGATGGATGTTAAACGGTTGTCTCATCTGCCAGCATTAGTCGGTGGAGGTTCAAGATCCCACGGTATTTTTTGCAAAGAGTATGCGAGCTATCGCCAGCACCCTGGCCAAATTCTAAAAATTCCTGCCATAAATATTGCTGGGAAGGCAATGGCAAACCAGCCAGTATAACCCTAACCAAGAAACTGTTTCGGTAGTACTGACACTTTGTATCAGAATCATTCAATGATACACAATCATTAATCTCCTTCATTCACTCACCTTATTGTTCCTTCGCTCGATTCTGGATAGGACTGCGGCAACTCGGAGTGTGTTCGGCTGACTTGCACTGTCGGACAATTGAACAAAGCACAGATCGCAGTGTTGCAGCTTCGATCTCGCCTGTGGACCTCTACGTTCATACAGGTTAGCCTTGAATGTTTAAATTATATCGTAACAAGATATACTGACAAGAAAGGTTTTCTGTTCACTGAGGAATGAAAGGTCACAAGGGAGAAAGTAGGAATGAAAGGTTGTAATCGAAGGGCGTGTGATCACTCTAGAAAAGATACAACAACAACAACAACAACAGGCATTTTAAGGCCATTTTCCCTGCTAGAGCGGGGGTTAGCCTTGCGGTCCCCATTACAATCTTCTCCATTTTGCCCTATTTTCTGCATCTCCCCTTGTTAACCCCTTTGCCCGCATTTCTTCTTCCACCACCTTTAGCCAAGTCTTTCTCAGTCTTCCCTGTCCTCTACTTCCTTCTACATTCATTTCCATCACTCTTCTCAACCAGTCACTTTCATCTTTCCTCAACACATGACCAAACCATCTCAACCGGTTTCTCTTCACAGCATCCATCACAGGCTCTATTCCCATCATCTTTCACAATTCATCCTTTGTCTTCCTCTCTCTCAACGATACTCCGCACATCCACCGAACCATTTGCATTTCCAACCTTTCCAGCCTTCGTTGCTGCTCTACGTTCATTACCCATGTCTTGCTCCCATAAATCATAACACTTCTCACACATGCAGCATACACCTTTCCCTTCAGCTTCAACGACACTCCCCTCCTCGTCAGCACACCACTCAGTTCCAGAAACTTCTTCCATGATAGAACTCGAGAAAAGCTAACCTCAAAAAAAAAGGAGGCTTCGGATAGAGGTGCTCCAATGAATGTGTTTGCTTTTGAAAATGAAGAGTGTGTGTTGTACTCAAGAACTATAATAGTGCGATGTGAATTTTGCAGCATGAAAACCAGAAGTTCTCACTGGAGGGCGAGGCACAGTTTGAAATCACGAGTTTTCCATATCTAATTCAACCAGAAGACTATCCGAGTGGGCACGTTAAGGTACCCAACTGGCTGTCAGTGCAATGGAATTATTTATATTTTATTTCATCGAGAAAGAAAGAGCACCTGTACCTTTGCTTCCCGTATGTTTTTGAAAAAAGTTCATTTCTGGTTGCAAAACATCTTCTCTGAACATCCCTTAGTTATACACACAAACAAATGCAGGACTATCTGAATTGTTACTCAGCCAGGAATTGCGTTTGGTTGCGACATCCTTTATTGTGTATTTTCACTCGTCATATTTCAGGCACAACATACTCAAAGCATTTGATAATTGTATCGTGAATTAACTAAAACTGCCCATTTTAGCTGGATCGACACATTTCAATGGCCAGATTTATGAGATACACTTGCATGTAAATATCAAGAGCTTCAATTTGAGCTTAGGCATAAATAAAATAAAAACAATTTCTGGTTTCTTGACTGAATCTAATGTTATGATCTCTTCATTAGAAAGTTGATCCTAAATAAAGTTGTTTCATCTCTTCTGTACAAAACTTTTAGCCACTTTTGCCACCCTGCTTTTGCTACTTGTGATTACCGAGAAGGGTAATGCTCATACAGTACAAGCAGAGAGTGGGTCAATGGGAGTATAAACTTAGTGCGTCGTCATTTTTATTTTCTCAGTTTGATGGCAACCAAATTCGGTGGCATAAGGGTTAGCGCATCTAGGGGCAGATCCAGGGGGGGGGTGCAGGGGGTGCGCACCCCCCCCTTCGATCCAGGATGAGGGTGCAGGCGGTGCGAATCTGCTGAACTGTTGAACCAGGGAAGAACGCAAGGAACTGCAGAAACTTCCAAGAACGCACGAAATGCCGTTTCCGACGATCAATTTTTTAAAATTTCCTAGGGGAGGAACCCCAGACCCTCCCTTTACCCCCCCCCCCCAGCGCGATGGTTTCATGCACCCCCCCCCCCCCTGGTCAAATAATTCCTGAATCCGCCCCTGGCATCCTCTTTGAGTCTGGGAGGTCTGCGGTTCAAAGCCCGGCCATGTCAAACTAAAGACTTTAAAAATGGTACGCGCTGCTTTCTTGCTTGACTCTAAGCATTTAAAAAGGACAGAGCATGGACAAACAACCAAACATTGGCAAACTATCGTGCAAGCTAGATGGGCCCAATAGCTTCCTCCTACATTGAAGTTAATGTAAGGGAAGTCATATTAAATGTTTCCCCATTTTACCCCCTCTCCTGCAATATTTTCCTCATCTCTTTGAAGCCCAATTTGGCTTGGTTTATAGATCAGCCATCTTTGATGTAAAGCGCATTATTTATTCGGCGAATAGAACTTCTCGACCTCATGTACCACTACCGCAGTCTAGTTTGAGTTGACCAACTTCACATGACTTCCTTCAACTGATGCACGTTTGCCTTCAGATCGTTAGTATTAAATGTAAAATCTGGACAACACTTGAATTCCCTCATGGAAATGGAATTGACTTCTTTCACTCAGTGCAAATCCCTGATCTGTAAATACATTTACATCCTGGCAGGTGGAAACGGTGGTTACGTGGAACAACACGATAGGACAGCCGGCTCCTGCCTGGGTTATTGCAGTGGCTGTTCTTGCAGGTCTCCTGTTGCTCGCTTTTCTCATCTTCATGATGTGGAAGGTATGAGGAAGAAATGTAAATCTTAGTTGTTTTACAGTTAAAGTGCAAAAGACGTTTTCTACGTGTAAGTGCTCATACGTACTAGCTTACAATGAGATCACGTCTAATAGATTTGATTACCATAACATGGCAAGAATGATATTGCATGGTCAGTTAAAAAATAACATGCTTTCCTTTTTTGGGGTTTTTGCTGCATTCATGTTTTGAATGAAATAATTATGATGGTCTTTGGAAGACGAAAGAGAAGGACTCGAGATGTGCAACTCCATGTGGGACTTCTGTGGGCATCTGATTTAATATCATAAGATGAACTATGCCTCTGGCACTGATATTTGACATTTCTGGTACAATCAAAACAGCCTCGAACAAAATCGAGTCAATTAGTCCTCGTCATACACCTAACCTCTCCACCATATTTCGTTCGAATCCATCCATAACCTTTTGAGATATCCTGCTCACAGACAAACAAATAAACAGACAGACAAATAGGTGTTTACATAAGTATTCAAAATATCTAATTTACACAAGTATTCAATTCCCTGTGTCAATACTTTGTAGAAGCACCTTTGCCAGCCATTACAGCTTCAAGTCTTCTTGAGTACGGCTGTATCAGCTTTGCACATCTGGATTTGGGCAGTTTTGAGGGTAAACTTGGGGAGTTTAGAATGCCTTACACAGTGGAATACCACATAGTGGAATGTGTTGTGGAATCATAGACAGTCAAAACCTGTGCAAGGGAGCACAGTTCAAATGCTCTTCAGATGAATGCAGTGATTCCCATTCACCCGACGGCTGGTCTTCTTATTCATTTGACTTAATTGGACTGATTACTAAAGGTACTATTTGACTTAACACGTGTTCACCTTAATACGAATTTACTGTACCACATTAAAACTTTGGGCAAACAGAAAGTATTTGTTTCTATTAATAGACAGAATAGAGCTATGGTAATTGGGGGTTCTTTTAAAAGAACTTTTTATGTGAAAAAAGTCCTCCTCCACCACCTCACACTTCGCTCACCCTCAACCCCCTCTTCCCACCCATTCATATGTAATTGAATAGATGCTACAATTCTACATACACAGACAGGATACACTATTCTGTCTGTGTATGTAGAATTGTGAACAGAGAAGAACAGAGGCCATTTTTCCCCACAGAGCAGGGGTTGGCCTTTTTCGGGGACCATGGTCCCCTTTTTGAAGCAATGTTTTATGGCCAGATGCCCTTCCTGCCGCCAACCCTGTTAGTCGCCTCTTGTGTCACACACAGGGAATTACCAGCGAGCTGGTACTCAATTTGCCGACCTCGGAAGGATGACAGGCTGAGTCAACCCCCCTGGTGTTAATTCAGCGATCGACCGGGATTCGAACCCAGGATCCTAGGATCCCATGCCAGCACCCTAACCGCTAAGCCAACACAACATCCAACAGAGGAAAAAATAAAATAAAAAGTACTCATAAAATGGCATCTGCACCATGGTTGGTTCGTGAATTGGTCATTACATCCATTTCACAGCAAATCAGGAAGCAGCAAAAGTAAGACATAGCTGCCTCCACATAAATTCCCAGGAAATTAATTCAAGTTGTGGGTTTCTGCAAAATAGTGTACTTTGTTATTTAACGATTTCAACTTTCAAATATCCATTTCATCAAATTTAGGAATTCTCCATTTTAAATATTTAGTTTGTATACAGAGTCGAGGCTCATGTAAGAGCTAACACATTAAACACGAAAACATGCACGGACACATAAAACATACAATAAAGAGAGTGGGAGACAAGAGGGGGAGAGAGAGGAAAGCATACAAGCACAACAACAGTAAAGAACAGGGACGTTGGTAGATCTGTGGAAGGGAGGGGGCTGGGAGGTTGGTGGGGGGGGGGGGGGGGAGGAGGGGTACACGGTAGAAAGCAAAATGTACACAACTAGAACTAATTTCACTTTAACTGTGACATCCTTTTTATCCTGAACATATATATATATTGTTAGAGACGCGGTTGTGGATGTTGGTTTACCGAGCGGTTTGGTATGACCGCGTCTGCACGTTTACCCGATTATACTCGAACGTTTGCCGAGTCGCGCTACGCTAAATCAATTGAGGAAAAGGACACAACGGCTGGGGTAACATGACACGACACCAAGGGTTCAGTTCTCAAGACCTCCGGAGGAGGTTATAATATTGCGGAAGGTCAGATTACAGGGATGAGAGAGACAGCATAGTAAGATAGGCACTTAATTACGGTCTTATAGTAGCCCCGACAGACGACAGATAAACAGGACAAAACTGACTCACACGGGGATTGATGGCAAGGAAAGCGGGTAGTCGATGGCTCAAGGTGCACCTTGGCTCAGGGACAGAATCGACCCGGTCCGGTCCAATAGATGCGGGGAGGTCGCGACTTGTCGTTTCAAGCTGGGGGCGCATCTCACCTCACGTCCGGTAAGTCGCTGCGCATATCCGGCGGGGAGTGACACGCCCTCGGCTCATTAGCTCCGCCCCAGATGGAATCGGCCCGCCGCTTCTCACTGGCTGCGGGGGGGTTACCGGGCTCCGCCCCTGACGAGGAGCCGACAGGCAGCCCCTTCGTGGTAACCCCGTCGACGCACATGGGTAATGGCGGCTAACCGAGCCGGAGTGAGGACGCACACTCCCCGCGCGCTGTTGTGGTAGTTGTTGTTGTAGTTGTGGTTGTAGTTGTTGTTGTAGTTGTTGTTGTTGTTTCATGGGGAAGATGGGAGGAGGTATGGGGAGGTCCTAAACTCACTACTGGTGCCATACGATCACATTCTGGTGCAACGAAGAGTCAGAATTAATGGAAACGAGTCCTTAACTGACATAGACTAAGAATAACTAGCAAGATGTCCGAAAGTTGTCTACGTGAGATGCGGTGGACCTGGGCACGACATTTAATGGGGGAAAAAGGGGAAGGTCGGTTCTACAGAGTGTTATTTACAGGCAATGGGACTAGGGAATGGGGGATTGGGGATAGTTGGGGAGTATTGGGGAAATAGGGGAATATTTACAAGCGGATATGGAGGCCAAATGCCATATCCGCAACAATATATATATATATATATATATATATATATATACATATATATATATATATATATATATATATATATATATATATTAGTATCTGTAATTTGGTGTTCCAACCTAATGAGCGAACGTCATGATGTCATCGCCACGCATGTCCGCATTGCCTGCCAAGCTCCGGAGGAGCCATCTGGCAATGCGTCATTATGGATCTTAAATTCAGACACTGCCACAAGTGTATGCAAAACTCAGTGACCGACCTGGTTTCGCCCTTGTTGGGGCTTCATCAGGGCAACGCAGTGAGGCTTCCATACACTTGTAACTCTGAAAACCTTTCGGTATTTTGGACCCCAAAATCACAATTTTGTTAATTTGCATAATGACTGATATATATATATATATATATATATATATATATATATATATATATATATATATATATATATATATATATGTATATATATATGTATATATACATATAAATATATAATTGTATACCTTGTTTGTCTTCCGTCCCCTAGCTTGGCTTCTTCAAGCGTGTGCGCCCTCCTCAAGGTGATGTTTGTGAGGAACAGCAACTGCACACCGATGAGAATGGGGGGGAAATTTAACAGCAATCATCTGACTCCTTCCTTATCCCACGACATCATGTTTTGACTTCAACTTCTCAATGACAGAGATCGATATGGCAATACGACGTGGTCATATGATTTTATCCACTGCCTTTCTGCTCTCCTGCAGATTCTCCCATTTCACGACAGATTTTTGTTTCTTGTCTTCCTAATGGGACTTTATCCTCTCACGTACATGTACGAACATCCAGCTTTGATGCAAGTTTTGTATCTCAAATCACCATTGCACACGTTTCTTTTGAATGTTTGTTTGCAATGCCGGTCTGTACAGAATGTTCTTGTTGCCCATCGTTTTATTTTTTCTCGCTATCTCAGTGGAATCCTTTTTGCACTTCCTTATTCATTTGGTTCACTTATCGTAATAGTTCGGCCTAAGAGGCGACTTAAGAAGATGTTATAGTAATTTGTTCAGATTCGCGTGCTGGTTGCTCCATTAGCTTGATCAGTCAATGAACTACACTGACCGTAAATGATCAAAGAGTACATCAGATTGTCTTACCGTTACTGTGTGCTTTTACCTTTTCTTGTGGCAAATAGTTTTGCTCACTGTTGCAAAAAATGTATATTCGTTCTCGGTGGTACGTTACATGAAAACAGAACTTTTTGTTACCCATAAAACATTTGCTTCTAATTTTGTTAAATCGTAAAATTCCCTCCAAACAATCACTAATGCCAGAATAACAAATATGTACTTGTGTTTTTACTTTAAGAGCAGAAAACATTCCAGTCTGACCATTTGGAAGCTTTTCCATTCTTTTTTTTCTTTTTTTTGGAAAAAAATTGGAATGCACTAATTCATTCAACATTAATGATTTTTGCACACATCCACATACAGCAAAATATGCACACGCATATGTGTGCACAAAATATGCACACAAAAATATGCACACTTACAAAGTCATCAATCATACTCGGTTGCCCATTTGGTGTCGAAGATAGCCATTTCATGCATAAGTTCGCTTTCGTTTATTGTACGAGTGGCCGCACATTCTTGATCTGAAGGGCTTTCCGCACTCAGGATATGGGAAAACTGGCTGGTTTGGTTGAGTGTCATTGACTTTTCCATGTTGCACATGAAGTAGTATTCAACAAAGACACAGAGACTGTCCAGAAATGGTTGTAAATAAATTAACCCTTTAACAAACTTTGCACTCTAATCATTGTGTCTTCCCCTCCCCAAAGTACAAGTTTAACACTCTGTATTCTGTCCTGTAAGTTGTTTTAATATATAGGTTGCTGCTTGACTTACTTATCTGAAGTCAAAGTTTAAAAAATACAGGTAATAGGGGTCCACAATCATCCTTGACTATGTTGTGTAACTTTGGCAGAGACCCTCATTTATTTTTTTTGTTTCTTCCACCCTCGCCTTTTCACCTTTATTCATTTTTACATTCGTTTTCTCAGCAACCGCTTGAGAGATTGACACAAAACTTTCAACATAGAAGTGCCTCCCATTTGATAATTTTATAAACAAAGCTACATGATGATTGGAAGGAGAATGTTGCCGGCGTTCCAAAAAAAAAAAATCCGTTTTCCGTAAGCATGGGTTTCAGGGTGTTTCACGTACCAGGAATTTCACGTACCTCACTTCATTCGGCCCCAGCCAAATTAATCACACTCACTGTAGTAAAACAACGTATCACTCCTGTTCCCACTTCCTCTCCCTGGCCACACCACCAAACCCCTTTTTATTCCCCATCATGACATTTTTAAACACGGCATTGTGCCTGAGAAAATGACAACTAAACCGATTATTTTCACTTAGATAATCAACCCAACGAGCTCTCATGGCACAATGGTTGCTTTTCATTCAGAGGTTTGGCATTATTCAGAGACAACATGCATTCTGACATCACAGGTCTTTTTTCAATTAAGTGTTTGGATCACAATATATGTTGGAAAAGATCAAGGTGCTGATGCCAAAAATGAGAATGACCATATAAAATTGAGGCCGGTCAAACAACGGCAGTATGTTTTTATTTATTTGCCTTAATATGTGAAAACTATGACGATAATACTTTCCTTCAGTCTGTCCACCTAACGTTGATTGTTCATGGGTGTGGCTTCCCCCTTTTTGAGGGAGTGGCTTCAACCATTCTGGGTGGAGTTTCAACATCAAATCTCCACAATTTTGTTCAAACGGCATAGATCTGAAGCCTCATTTGTTGGGGCTCGTGCTCTCTGACACTCTCACGGTTTTATCTAAACTATAATTCGTTATCTAATTTCATTTTTTGGAGTCGCTAGGATGGTTATGTCTCGGTTGCAGCAAAATGCGATGAAATTGGCAAAATGCATTCTAATAGCAGTTTTGAATGTGTCTGGTTGGATGTAATGCGATGTGGGGATGGGGAAACACGAGCGAAGAAAGAGAAAAGGGAGGTATGGTGAGGAGGGAAGGTGGAGATCCCTACTAGGAAATTAGTTATTTATAATGAACAAAGGTACCACACACACACACACACACACACACACACACACACACACACACACACACACACACACACACACACACACACACACACACGCTTATAGAAAATGATGCAACCATCAGCCACGGGCTGCATACGGAACACCACAACATCCCTTACACATCTGATCTCTGAGCTCTACCTGCTGTACATGTACCTAATGACCACTGGCATTTAAAGCATATAGGCATTGGCCAAAGGCACATCATTTCATGGGGTAAAATACCATTTCCGATGTTAAGTTGGAGATACACACCCACACACACCAGAGGAGGATCCTTTGAGACCTAGTAGGTCTCCATTCCATCTCCTGAAACCCACCCATGTGTGGAGATAGCAGGCAACAACTTACTTATATACACACACAGACAGACACACTGACACACACACACTGACACACACGAAGGTGGGTACTTTTGAGATCTGGGAGGGCTCAGTTCCATCTTCTGAGACCCGCAAATGGAAATAACAACCAACGACACACACACACACACACACACACACACACACACACACACACACACACACACACACACACACACACACACACACACACACACACACACACACAAGTGTATGGGATCCGATCATCAAATCCAAAAACAGATTTTGATTATATGCTCTAATTAGTCTGTGAGAGTAGGTAGTGTTTCCAAGCCAAGGCATGTTTCAATAGGCTGAAACAAAATGGCGGCCTAAGAACCCAGCGATGTCAGTGGGCTGACCAAGATGGCAGACCACCATTTTGGTAAGGCTTTTTGGAGTTTTTTTGTGTGAGCACCCTGTTAATCATCTTCAAAAAGGGTGTTTTAACACACCCAAACACCCAGTTTGCATTCATGCAATCCCTTGGAGGTTGAGAACTATGCATGCAAAGTTTGAGGCCGCTAGGTTTGATTGTTTTGGAGTTGTGGAGGACACACACACACACACACACACACACACACACACACACACACACACACACACACACACACACACACACACACTGCCTTTTATTATATAGATATTACTTCGTAAAAGTACAACAACTGATTTCCCCTGAATACTGGAGTTGGGGATCGAATCGTAATGTAATTATATTTTTTCATATTCCCAGCATATCTATATATCAAGAGTTTATTTAAGGGAGTTAACTTTTTTACAGCTGTGTAATTAAACAATACTTCGAAAAACTACTTTGTACATAATAAATTGAACATGTGGACTAAATATGGAATACAATATTTATTAATAACTTTTGGTGTTAATCAATTTCTGATTTGTAGAGTGAAGTGTATCCAATGCTTTCAAGTTTAACAATGAAGAACAGAAGTAAATCAGTCAAGGCGGTTTCTCTCTCCTCCCTCCCCTCTCAATTTAAGGTAAAATTGTCACTCTTCCCCCTACCCTTCTTCCGCTCCCCTGTGTGCAATCCTCTCTCCATCTCTCCTGTGTGCGATCCTCTCCCCTGTGGGCGATCCTCTCTCCATCTCCCCTGTGTGCGATCCTCTCCCCCATATGTGATCCTCTCCCCTGTATGTGATCCTCTCCCCTATATGTGATCCTCTCCCATATATGTGATCCTCTCCCCTGTATGTGATCCTCTCCCCTGTATGTGATCCTCTCCCCTGTATGTGATCCTCTCCCCTGTATGTGATCCTCTCCCCTGTATGTGATCCTCTCCCCTGTATGTGATCCTCTCCCCTGTATGTGATCCTCTCCCCTGTATGTGATCCTCTCCCCTGTATGTGATCCTCTCCCCTGTATGTGATCCTCTCCCCTGTATGTGATCCTCTCCCCTGTATGTGATCCTCTCCCCTGTATGTGATCCTCTCCCCTGTATGTGATCCTCTCCCCTGTATGTGATCCTCTCCCCTGTATGTGATCCTCTCCCCTGTATGTGATCCTCTCCCCTGTATGTGATCCTCTCCCCTGTACGTGATCCTCTCCCCTGTATGTGATCCTCTCTCCTGTATGTGATCCTCTCCCCTATATGTGATCCTCTCCCCTGTATACGATCCTCTCCCCTGTATACGATCCTCTCCCCTGTATACGATCCTCTCCCCTGTGTGCGATCCTCTCCCCTGTATGTGATCCTCTCCCCTGTATGTGATCCTCTCCCCTGTATGTGATCCTCTCCCCTGTATGTGATCCTCTCCCCTGTATGTGATCCTCTCCCCTGTGTGTGATCCTCTCCCCTGCGTGTGATCCTCTCCCCTGCGTGTGATCCTCTCCCCTGCGTGTGATCCTCTCCCCTGTGTGTGATCCTCTCCCCTGTGTGTGATCCTCTCCCCTGTGTGTGATCCTCTCCCCTGTGTGTGATCCTCTCCCCTGTGTGTGATCCTCTCCCCTGTGTGTGATCCTGTCCCCTGTGTGTGATCCTCTCCCCTGTGTGTGATCCTCTCCCCTGTGTGTGATCCTCTCCCCTGTATGTGATCCTCTCCCCTGTACGTGATCCTCTCCCCTGCACGTGATCCTCTCCCCTGTATGTGATCCTCTCCCCTGTATGTGATCATCTCCCCTGTATGTGATCATCTCCCCTGTATGTGATCCTCTCCCCTGTGCAGTGTGTGTGATGCGGGGGTAGAGGGAGAGGGAAGATTTGAGGGAGGGCTTGAAGTCACATTTAACATTACATGGAATTCCACATTATAAACTGTATTTTCCATGGGCATGGACATGTATTCACATATTATGTGAAGTAAATAAATTGTGTAGATTACATCATTTCTGGATCTGATGAATTGGCAGAACCCATTTTGGAAAACTCGTCGTGCAGCATCTAACAAACGATGTCCAAATGTCATACACGTCTACGGCCGTGAGTTTCCCCACGGGTGCCACACCAGTAGACCAGTGATAGGCATTGACCATGTAATGTTGTGGAATGTCGGCCCTCACTTTTTGATCTTCCGTTCTCACTTTTTCACCATTAGCCACTTTTAAATTCGTTTTATCCACAACTGCTTAAGCGATTGACACAAAACTATGGAGAATATTGTAACAAAGTTTCATGATGATTGGATGGAAAATGCAGCTGGAATTTCAAAAACTCCGTTTTCTGCAGGCATGGTTTTCCAGGGTATTTCACGTATCAGGAATAAACTTCCTTGATCCCGCTTCGTTCAACCTCGGCCGAATTACCATCTTTGCCGAAAAAGAATTTGTCCAATGGCGCTTCCTTTCTACAAACAGGCAAAACTTTAACACCAAAAATGAAAACTCTGAAATGAAAGCACAGTGATATATTCATAATCATCTCCTTCAACAACTCAAATAAGGAAGCTAAATACTATACAGCTGGTGATTTGTGGGTAAGATCCAATGAGCAAGTCGCCACTGGAGGTCCCCAGTGATTTAAGTGATACACCTTTGATAAAAAAAAACATCCCCATGAAGTTGAGAGGGGTATTCATCCAATAACAAGCAAGCCCACTTCCTGACATTCAATTTCGGGATGATGCATGCTTAGCTTACACAAACTTGATAGAAGTTACACCACTTGGCTGGGGATAACTGGAGGGAGGGCTTCCAGATGAGAGGAGCTAAGATTTTATAAAACTAGTTACCTTCGCAAAAGCGGAAGGTTATGTTTTGATCGCTGTGTATTTATTTGTATGTCTGTGTGTGTGTATGTTAATCGCATAACTCAAAAAGTATTCAACCGAATTGCATGAAATTTGGTGGGATGATTGGTTATTATACGGGACACATTTGATTAGATTTTGGGAAACAGATTTGCTCAAATTCTGACTATTTTTAACTCGATCGTATTTCACTCAAAGTTATGAGCGACTGAAGAAGAAGATGTCCATCCAGGACGTCATCACTATAACGCGATCTCCCGCGATCATTTCAACCTCAAAAAAAATTATAATTGCAGATTTGACAATAGATGAGGCATATTAACAAACGAATGAAACAGATTTGCTCAAATTCTGACTATTTTTAACTCGATCGTATTTCACTCAAAGTTATGCGCGACTGAAGAAGAAGATGTCCATCCAAGACGTCATCACTATAACGCAATCTCCCGCGATCATTTCAACCTCAAAAATTTTATTTTGGCAACAAAAGTAGCTGCGGCGAAGGTATGCGCTCTACCGAGTGCCCGTTCTAGTTAATTATGGAATTATTTGGGGTAAGCACATTATCCAGAAAGAAAGAGGCAGGTAAAAGGTGTTGTGTATACAACAACAACATGCATTTTAAGGCCATTTTCCCTGCTAGAGCGGGGGTTAGCCTTGCCGGCCCCATGACAATCTTCTCCATTTTGCCCTATTTTCTGCATCTCTCCTTGTTAACCCCCTTGCCCGCATTTCTTCTTCGACCATCTTTAGCCAAGTCTTTCTCGGTCTTCCCCGTCCTCTACTTCCTTCTACATTCATTTCCATCACTCTTCTCAACCAGTCACTTTCATCCTTCCTCAACACATGACCAAACCATCTCAACCTGTTCCTCTTCACAGCATCAATCACAGGCTCTATTCCCATCATCTTTCGCAATTCATAATTTGTCTTCCTCTCAACGATACTCCGCACATCCACCGAACCATTCGCATTTCCACCCTTTCCAGCCTTCGTTGCTGCTCTTCGTTCATTACCCATGTCTCGCTCCCATAAATCATAACACTTCTCACACATGCAGCGTACACCTTTCCCTTCAGCTTCAACGACACTCCCCTCCTCGTCAGCACGCCACTCAGTTCCCGAAACTTCTTCCATGCAAAAGGAAGGTCCTGCAAGTTGTAAGTCCTGTTGTGTATCTAGAAGGAAAACGTCCTGCAAGTAGGCCAGGTTACCAGCTTGACTCAAAATAATTGGTCAGATTCCTCCAAGTCAGGAAGGAAGGTGCATATTGCAGGCACTTAATCGCAGTCAATGAGTCAAGTGAAAAGCCACAATGTTGCTGATCATGTCAGCTAGGCCTTGGCCTCCGTTGTCCAAGGGAAGACTCAGCACTCCAGGACGAAGCCAGTGCTTGACACTTCAAGAGAACTCAATTCGAATCTTCTGCATGCTTTTTACGAAACTCTCTGGGGGGTGCGCAGCCTTGTAACGATGCCGCAGCATGGATGCCACCAGATTGGTACACACCAACATGTGTCCTCCATGTAAAAGTTCAACAAGCAAACTACTCCACTTCATCGGTCTTTGTTCATGGACATCCGCCATTCCTTCCTAGTTCCTTTTAACATTTTTGTTTCCAAGGAACACTCCCAGGTATTTAAATTCCTTCAAAATTTGCACATGAGCTGATGTGAAAGAGATGGCAAAATCTCAATAGGCTTGGCCCATCCACAAGGCTGATGTGAAAGGGAAGGCATAGATCCATGGGCTTGGCCCATCCACAAGGCCGATGTGAAAGGGAAGGCAAAGATCCATGGGCTTGGCCCATCCACAAGGCCGATGTGAAAGGGAAGGCATAGATCCATGGGCTTGGCCCATCCACAAGGCTGAAGTGAAAGGGAAGGCAAAGATCCATGGGATTGGCCCATCCACAAGGCTGATGTGAAAGGGAAGGCAAAGATCCACGGGCTCGGCCCATCCACAAGGCTGATGTGAAAGGGAAGGCAAAGATCCATGGGATTGGCCCATCCACAAGGCTGATGTGAAAGGGAAGGCAAAGATCCACGGGCTTGGCCCACCCACAAGGCTGATGTGAAAGGGAAGGCAAAGATCCATGGGCTTGGCCCATCCACAAGGCTGAAGTGAAAGGGAAGGCAAAGATCCACGGGCTTGGCCCACCCACAAGGCTGAAGTGAAAGGGAAGGCAAAGATCCATGGGCTTGGCCCATCCACAAGGCTGATGTGAAAGGGAAGGCAAAGATCCACGGGCTTGGCCCACCCACAAGGCTGATGTGAAAGGGAAGGCAAAGATCCATGGGCTTGGCCCATCCACAAGGCTGATGTGAAAGGGAAGGCAAAGATCCATGGGCTTGGCCCATCCACAAGGCTGATGTGAAAGGGAAGGCAAAGATCCACGGGCTTGGCCCACCCACAAGGCTGAAGTGAAAGGGAAGGCAAAGATCCATGGGCTTGGCCCATCCACAAGGCTGATGTGAAAGGGAAGGCAAAGATCCACGGGCTTGGCCCACCCACAAGGCTGAAGTGAAAGGGAAGGCAAAGATCCACAGGCTTGGCCCACCCACAAGGCTGAAGTGAAAGGGAAGGCAAAGATCCACGGGCTTGGCCCATCCACAAGGCTGATGTGAAAGGGAAGGCAAAGATCCATGGGCTTGGCCCATCCACAAGGCTGATGTGAAAGGGAAGGCAAAGATCCACAGGCTTGGCCCACCCACAAGGCTGAAGTGAAAGGGAAGGCAAAGATCCACGGGCTTGGCCCACCCACAAGGCTGAAGTGAAAGGGAAGGCAAAGATCCACAGGCTTGGCCCATCCACAAGGCCGATGTGAAAGGGAAGGCAAAGATCCATGGGCTTGGCCCACCCACAAGGCTGAAGTGAAAGGGAAGGCAAAGATCCATGGGCTTGGCCCACCCACAAGGCTGATGTGAAAGGGAAGGCAAAGATCCACGGGCTTGGCCCACCCACAAGGCTGAAGTGAAAGGGAAGGCAAAGATCCACAGGCTTGGCCCACCCACAAGGCTGAAGTGAAAGGGAAGGCAAAGATCCACGGGCTTGGCCCATCCACAAGGCTGATGTGAAAGGGAAGGCAAAGATCCATGGGCTTGGCCCATCCACAAGGCTGATGTGAAAGGGAAGGCAAAGATCCACAGGCTTGGCCCACCCACAAGGCTGAAGTGAAAGGGAAGGCAAAGATCCACGGGCTTGGCCCACCCACAAGGCTGAAGTGAAAGGGAAGGCAAAGATCCACAGGCTTGGCCCATCCACAAGGCCGATGTGAAAGGGAAGGCAAAGATCCACAGGCTTGGCCCACCCACAAGGCTGAAGTGAAAGGGAAGGCAAAGATCCACGGGCTTGGCCCACCCACAAGGCTGAAGTGAAAGGGAAGGCAAAGATCCACAGGCTTGGCCCATCCACAAGGCCGATGTGAAAGGGAAGGCAAAGATCCATGGGCTTGGCCCACCCACAAGGCCGATGTGAAAGGGAAGGCAAAGATCCACGGGCTTGGCCCACCCACAAGGCCTGACTTTTTCCTCAATTGACGACAGATGTCGTAGCTTTATTAAAAAGCTCCAAACTATCTCTAACCGACGCAGTATCTTTGGAATATTTAACCAAGATACAAATGTCATCAACATAAACGGATAATTTGGCGGTATGTTCTGCCGACACTTTTAAGCCGACAAGAGTTTTCTAAGAACTATCAATAAGGGTTCAATACACAAGGCACATTGAATGTCATACAGGGGGCACCTGTGGAATTCCCCTCTCAACTTTTACAGGTGGGATCAGTTCCTTCGTGACTTTAAATATTGAATATATTTCCTTATACAACAGCTTAATGTAGGAAACAAACCCAACTCCAAAACCAATGTTTTTCCCAAAACTCCAAATAAATACAAGTGATGGACTCTGTCAAAAGCATTTTCCTGGTCAAGAAAAACAAACTTTTCCTCATTATCTTTTACACCCTTTGCCATAGATCCCGAACAAGAAAAATATTGTCGTGAATCTGACGGGTCGTAACACAAAAACATTGGTCACAATGTAGCAAATATTCAAAATGAGGTGATAATCGTCATTGCGAAGCTCTAGCAGAACCTTGTAATCCAGTGTGTGACAAGCGGAACCACCCGCCAACTCGTGATGACCCGTGGATCTCCATGGAGTCAGCACTCACTGCTCTACGGCAGCTGAGAAGTTCACGACCTTCGACACTTTCATCGAGCACCTCGAGCAAAAAAGGACCTACAGGGGTCCACAAGGTCTTGAAAAACTACAATGGGAGGCCATTTAGACTTGTGTATGTGTGTGGGTGTGTGCCGTACGTGTGTGTGTCATGTGTCTATCTATATGTGTGTGTGTGTCGTATGTGTGTGTGTGTGTGTGTGTGTGTGTGTGTGTGTGTGTGTGTGTGTGTGTGTGTGTATGTGTATATCTATATGGGTGTGTGTGTGTGTGTCATGTGTATATCTATATGTGTGTGTGTGTGTCGTATGTGTGTGTGTCATGTATATGTGTGTGTGTCGTATGTGTGTGTGTCATGTATATGTCTATATGTTGTGTGTGTGTGTGTCATGTGTATATCTATATGGTATGTGTGTGTCGTGTATTGCAATGACGTAGTGATGGTTTGTGGCGCTTGCGGCGAAGGTCAAATAAATCGCCCCCTGCAGGTACTGACATAGTCAGAAATACCTATTGGAGGGCCATAGGAAAGAGCTTAATCTTCCCCAGCAGGATCAGCAGCAGAGTTCTGGAATCTGTTCAAAATGAGAATAGATTTAGATATGATCTCCTGAGATGATTCGGCTCATTAACTACAAACAATCCGGAAGATTTTCGTTGTTTCTAAACACGGGCCGTGTTAAGGTGTATAGAGCAGTTTAATAGGTCCTTCCATGACATGGTATTCCTGTTACAAAATAAATAACAAAAACATTGATAACATTGTAAGAAAGCATTCATTAATACTAGTAATATTAATAACAGTACTACCGGTAATATTCGTACCATTTGGCAATAATAAAACGAACGTATAATCCCCACCCTGGTCCAAGCAGACCTGAGCTTGGTGAAAGGTAAACGAATGATGAAGCAGTAGAGCAGGCAGGTATGCCACAAGGCCGTTAACAACAACTACATCAAACATGCCTGCAGCATGGTGTGGTATTTCTATGGCCAAGAGATTAGAGCTGGTGAGACAGAGCAGCAGAGGAAGGAAAGGAAGTTAAAGAACTCACTTAACACGTGATCCTGGCCGTCGCTGATTGGGAAAATAACACCGTGAGATATTTAGATTTGATCGACGTAATTACTAATTACACAATACTGTGACGGACACAAAAGCCCACTGGCGTGGTGACATCATTCCACGCACCAAGTGGGCGGTGGCCACGCCCGAGGGGTAGGCGTGGCCTCATGATATACACCGGGCGACCAGCCCGGAGCAGTTCAGTGTTACAGTGTGCTCTTACAATAAAGACGTTTATATGTTACCGCTTGTCCGCTTCCTCCTTGCTCACAAGCAGCGCGCGTAACGCCGCGCTTTACTGGTGACCCTCGACGTTGGATCTGCCGTAGCGATCCTTCCGAACACGACGCCATTGCAATGGCCAACGACAAGGCAATGGCGATTAAACTTCCCGAATTTTGGGAGGCCCAGGCCGAAGTCTGGTTCGTTCAAGCCGAAGCCCAATTTCAGCTTCGGCGCCTCACCAACGACGACCTGCGCTACTGCCATGTCGTCGCCTCCCTCGGGCCCGGCACGGCCGCTCGAGTTGTGTCCGTCCTTCGCCACCCACCGGACGGCCACAAGTACGAGGCACTCAAGCGGCTACTCCTAGCCACGTTCGGCCTCACGGACGACGCACGGGCCGACCGCCTCCTGGATCTCCCCGAGCTCGGTGAGACGCGCCCGTCGGTCCGAATGGACCATATGCTGTCACTGTTGGGCGACGAAGCCCCCGGTTCGCTATTCCGGGCGCTTTTCCGGCGCCAACTTCCAGCGCAGGTTCGCCTCGCGTTGGCCGGGACCGAGCTAACAGAACCCCGAGCATTGGCAGCCGAGGCGGACAGGTACTTTGCCGCTTCGGACACGCGGGCGAGCGTCGGCGTGGCCGTCACGGCCCTCGACGCTGATGTTCAGCAGCATGTTCCACAGCATCAGCTTCTACAGCACGCTGATGTTCAGCAGCATGCTGATACGCACCTCGTGAACGCCGCCACGCCCCGCCCACCGCCGCGGCGAAAACCGCCACCGCGGGGAAACCCGCCAACTCCACCGGCCTGGCGGAGCCAGCCGCGCTCCTCCAGCTCCACCACCTGGTGCTGGTTCCACGCCAAGTTCGGCCATGAAGCTCGGCGGTGTCATCCGCCGTGCTCCTTCAACGGGTCGGGAAACGCCCGGGCCGGCGCTCAATAGTGGCGATGAGCGCCGGCCGTTCGAGCAGCCTGCTGTTCATAACGGACACCTTCTCCGGGCGCCGTTACCTGTGCGACACGGGAGCGCAGGTGAGTGTCATTCCCGCCGGCACGTCAGACAAGCACGCCGCGGGTGGGGGCCCCGCAATGCTTGCCGCGAACGGGACGCCCATCCGTACGTATGGAAAACGCTGCCTCTCTCTGCGGTTTGGAGGGCAGGTTTTCCGATGGACGTTCGTCACCGCCGACGTGCCCATGGCACTGCTTGGCGCAGACTTCCTGTGCGCTAATGGGCTCCTGGTCGACGTCAAGCGCAGACGGCTTGTCCAGGCCGAGACGTTCAGCTCGCTCGCTTGTGCGTTGCCCAGCTCAACGAGCGGCTTGCCAAGCGGCTTGCCGAACGATTCGGTTCCGGCCACGTTGGTCAGTACGCTTCCGGCAGCGGACGCATTCACCCGCCTCCTCGCCGGCTTCCCGGCCCTCACGCGGCCCACCTTCTCGGCGGGGGCCGTCAAGCACGGGGTGGCCCATCACATCCCCACCGTCGGGCCACCGGTCTACGCCCGGGCACGCCGCCTCGAGCCGACGAAGCTGGCGGTGGCAAAAGCGGGGTTCGCTACCCTGGAGCGACTCGGCATCGTGCGGCGCTCAGAGAGCGCTTGGGCGTCGCCGCTGCACGTCGTGCCGAAGCCCGGCGGGGGATGGCGACAGTGCGGGGACTATCGCCGTCTCAATGACGCCACGACTCCCGACCGCTACCCCGTCCCCCACATTCAGGACTTTTCCGCCCGTTTGGCGGGCAGGTCCTTCTTCTCGAAGGTGGACCTCATACGCGGCTACCATCAGGTCCCCGTCAGGCCGGAGGACGTCCCGAAGACGGCGGTCATCACGCCATTCGGACTCTTCGAGTTCCTGCGCATGCCCTTCGGTCTGAAGAATGCGGCTCAGGCGTTCCAGCGACTGATGGACAGCGTCCTGCGCGACTTGGATTTTGTCTACGTCTACCTGGACGATATCCTCGTCGCCAGCGCGTCCCGCGAAGAGCACCTACGCCACCTCCGCACGCTCTTCGAACGCCTGGGCCAGCATGGCCTGATTGTGAACCCCGCAAAGTGCCGGTTCGGCGCCGCCACAATCGATTTTCTGGGGCACCGTGTCACCAGGCACGGAGCCGTCCCCCTGCCGGCCAAGGTGGAGGCGGTGAAGGGGTTTCCGCGCCCCCGCACGATCAGAGGGCTGCAGGAGTTCCTGGGCATGGTGAACTTTTACCATCGGTTCCTGCCCCGTATCGCCCAGCTCCTGCGCCCCCTGCAAGAAGCTCTCCGAGGTAAGCCGGGCAAAGGCGACGTTACCTGGACCGAGCAGATGGACACGGCGTTCACGGGCGCGAAGCTCGCGTTGGCTAACGCCACCATGCTCGCGCACCCGGCGCCCGATGCACCGATCGCCCTCACCACCGATGCCTCGGACTACGCGGTGGGCGCGGTGCACGAGCAATGGGTGCGTGGAGCTTGGCAACCGCTGGCGTTCTTTAGCCGGCAGCTTCGCCCGCCCGAACGCCGTTACAGTACCTTCGACCGCGAGTTGCTCGGACTTCACTTGGCGGTCAGGCACTTCCGCCATCTGCTCAAGGGCCGGGCGTTCACTGCCTTCGTCGACCACGAGCCGCTGATCTTTGCGATGGGCAAGGTCACCGAGCCGTGGTCGGCCCGGCAGCAGCGTCACCTCTCGGCCGTGTCCGAGTACACGACGGACATCCAGCACGTCGCGGGGAAGGACAACCCGGTGGCGGATTGCCATTCCCGGGCCGTCGCCCACGCAGTCCACCTCGGCATCGACTATGCCCGGATGGCAGCGGACCAGGCCGCTGACCCCGACGTCCAGGCCTTGTGGACCGCCGTCACGGGCGTCCGCGTCACCGAGGTGCCGTTCGACGGCGTGGGCGCGGCCCTCTTGTGCGACGTCTCCCTCGGGCGTCCTCGCCCCATCGTGCCCGCGGGCTGGCAGCGCCAGGTGTTTGACGCCATCCACGGCCTGTCCCACCCGGGCGCGAGGGCCTCCCAAAGGCTGATCGCTGACAAGTTCGTCTGGCATGGCCTCCGGAAGGCCGTCCGCGGCTGGGCCAGGACGTGCCTCGCGTGCCAGCGCGCCAAGGTGCACCGGCACACCCAGGCCCCGTTGGCCCCGTTCACGGTGCCGGAACGCCGGTTTGACCACGTCCACGTGGACCTGGTGGGACCTCTGCCCCCCTCGCGGGGTTTCACCTACGTCCTCACCATGGTGGACCGCACCACCCGGTGGCCGGAGGCCGTGCCCTTGGCGTCAACAACGGCGGCCGATGTCGCGCAGGCTTTCATCGCCACCTGGGTCGCCCGGTTCGGCGCCCCCTCAGACATCTCATCCGACCGCGGCCCCCAGTTCACCTCGGAGCTCTGGGGGGCGGTTGCGCAGGGGCTCGGGGTCCGGCTGCACCGAACCACGGCCTACCACCCCAGGCTAACGGCCTGTGTGAGCGATTTCACCGCTCATTGAAGGCCGCGCTCCGGGCCACCCTCCGCGACGGCGGCTGGGTCGACAGGCTCCCCTGGGTCCTGCTGGGCCTCCGGACGGCGCCCAAGGAGGACCTGCGCGCATCCGCGGCGGAGTTGGTCTTCGGGCAACCGCTGCGGGTGCCGGGCGAGTTCCTCCCCGACTCCACGGCACCATGGTCCGCGGCACAGCAGTGCTCCGCTCTGCAAGAGACCGCCCAGAGGTTCGCCCCGGTGCCAACGGCATGCCACGGGCACCCACCGACGCACGTCGCCCCGCAGCTTCGCACGGCGGAGTACGTCTTCGTCCGCCACGATGCCCATCGGACACCACTGCGGCCCCCGTACGACGGGCCTTTCCGCGTGCTGGAGACCGGGGCAAAGCACTTCACCCTGGACATCGGCGGTACTCCTGACCGCGTTTCGGTAGACCGCCTCAAGCCGGCCCACCTCGATGTGGACCATCCACCGCCAGTGGCCCGACCCCCACGTCGGGGCCGCCCTCCTGCGGGCGGACCCCCGGCACCGCCGCCACGCCGCCCCCCGGTCCTGCACCCATCCCAGTGGCAGCCAGGGGCATCCCACCTGGCATCCCTGCACCCCGGACGCCGCCAGGGGGCGCTTCGGCCGGGTCATTCGTCTGCCCCGCAAACTGGCCCTCCAGGTGCGCGGGAATTCTGGGGGGGCGCGTGTGGTGGACACAAAAGCCCACTGGCGTGGTGACATCATTCCACGCACCAAGTGGGCGGTGGCCACGCCCGAGGGGTAGGCGTGGCCTCATGATATACACCGGGCGACCAGCCCGGAGCAGTTCAGTGTTACAGTGTGCTCTTACAATAAAGACGTTTATATGTTACCACTTGTCCGCTTCCTCCTTGCTCACAAGCAGCGCGCGTAACGCCGCGCTTTAATACTAGCAACGGTACCCGCCCTGTGGGCGGGGCTTCAATTGGGAAGACCAAATGAAAAGGCAAAATATCAGAAATTGAAGGTTTTTATTTTATTTTAAACGATTCATATAAACATCCGTTGAATCATATCACACGCAAATCATCAAAATCTAAACAGTATATGGCGCCCATTTTGAAAAAAGATTGAATTCTGCAAAACGGAAGCGGCCGCTACACGTCTTTCTCAGTCGCACGTTTATGTGTGAAGAGTGCGCGCCAAATCTGTAACACGGAAGCGGCCGCTACACGTCTTTCTCAGTCGCACGTTTATGTGTGAAGAGTGCGTGCCGAATCTGTAACACGGAAGCGGCCGCTACACGTCTTTCTCAGTCGCACGTTTATGTGTGAAGAGTGCGCGCCGAATCTGTAACACGGAAGCGGCCGCTACACCTGTTTCTCAGTCGCTTTGCACACGCTGCCATGTTACTTCGGAGCCACACGTTTATATAGGAAGAGTTCGTCAGGAGTCGATCTACTCTCTCCTGGGTACATAGAATAAACAGTATTTGTAGAATTTCAACAAAAGCCACATCACTGTTCATATCGGTAAATATTATTCCATCGTGTTTGGAAAAATGGAAACTTGGAAAATTGCAAAAAACAATATAGCCTATTTTACTCCCAGGGGTCCCAGGAATACCCACCCAAAATATCGTTGCGATCGGTTGAGCCATTTTTGCGGTACCTTCAAACGGGCGGACGGACATTTGGTGATTTATAGTAAGATAAACGTCCAACAGTTACACCCCTCCATCCCTTGGGCCAACAGCACGGAGTTTAAACTGTAAAAATTGGTTCTGAAAGTTGCTTCTCGTCATCTCACGAGCTCGTTGTATTATAATTTATATACCATACAACCAAATGGAGCATGAAAACGTTTTTTACTCCCGCCAGGGAGTAATGCATTCGATCGTTTCCGTCCGTGTGTGTGTATGTGTGTTCCTATGTTCGTGTGTTCGTGTGTTTGTGAACAAGATATCTGGAAAAGTTCTGAACAGATTTGGATGAAAGTTGGTGGGATGATTGTCCTTGGGATAAGGAAGAATTGATTAGTTTTTGGTGAAGCTCAGGATATTATTCCCGATCCAGGAATTTTTTGAAGGATTTTTTACCATTGGAAGATAGGGCTCAGCAGCGGCCACCCACGGCGGGAGTATGCGCTCTACTGAGTGGCGTTCTAGTTTGAGGGTGTAATTTGGCGCACCATCCACTTCACGCCTGGTGCAGTCGCCCCCTCCGCCCCCCACCACTAAGCCACTGCGTGTATGTATGTGTCATGTGTGTGTCATAAAATTTTCAACAAACCCTTATTAGAAGAATATAGAGAAGTCAAAGTAATAAAATAAAACTAGAACGGCACTTAGTAGAGAGGATACCTCCACCAGGTGAACAGTTTACGTTTTGTATCCCAGAATAGAACAGAAAATCACAATACAGAATCACATGTTATCAAAATCATCCGTCTACAACTTTTTCAGATATCCTGATATATTTATAAGTGTGTATATATATATATATATATATAAATTCTAACCAGACTAGACAGCTCAGATGCATGTGCGTATCTCTTGGCCATTCTACCAGCCCATGGGGAAAGGGAGGGGAGGGGAGGGGGAGAGGAGGGGAAAGGGGAGGGGGGAAGGGGAGAGGGTAGGGTGGAGGGAGAAGGGAGGGGGAAGGGTAGGGGGAGGGGGAGGGGGGAAAGGGAGGGGGAGTGGGAGGGAGGGGGAGGGGTGGGGGAGCGGAGGGGGGATGGGGGGGAGGGGGATGGGAGGGGAGGGGAATGGGGGGGAGGGGAGGGGAACGGGGGGGAGGGGAGGAGAGGGGGGGAGGAGGGAGGGGAGGGGGAGAGGAGTGGGGGAGTGGAGGGGAGAGGGGAGGGGGAGGGGAGGAGAGGGGGGAGGGGGAGAGGTGTGGGAGGGTGGGGGAGGGAAGGGGAAGGGGTAGGACAGAAAGGAAGGGGTAGGGGAGAAAGGGAGGAGCATGGGGGAGGGGAGGGGGATGGGGAAGGGGTAGGGCAGAAAGGAAGGGGTAGGGGGAAAGGGAGGGGCATGGGGGAAAGGGAGGGGGAGGGGAGGCGAAAGGGGAGGGGGGAAGGGGAGAGGGTAGGGTGGAGGGGGAAGGGTAGGGGGAGGGGGAGGAGGGAAGGGGAGGGGAGGGATATAGATGGTTACTGGCAATTGATCACATCCAGAAATGATGTAATCCACACAATTTATGTACTTTACATAACGTTAATAGGAATACATGGCCGTGTAGATGGGAAATACAGTTTGTTTGAAATAAATCACAAATATCAGATGAAAGTGAAAAAAAACCGATGTGGTGTGAATGGCAATGTTCCTCGCTGAAATGTGAAAAAACTGAATTACGTGCGAACGCATAACTGTGAGATTATGGCGGCAAAGTTGGAACATCACGTGATCCTAGCAGAGGTACCCGGCATTGCCGGGTGGGGGAGGGAGGGGAGACCCGTACATTCCCAACCTGTACATTCGCCCTCTCGACTCAAGCTCGTATTCGATTCGAAATCGAAAGGGGAAAGGGGAAATCCTTCGTATTCGAATTCGTAACCACGAAATATGAATTAAAATTTAATTCATATCGCACAAAATCGACACAAAACACAGTCGTATAAAGGTGAAAAACGCAATGGCTTTTCGCCCTGAATCACGTGCAAACGTGTGACGTGTGACGGGATGGAACATCACGTGATCGCTCTGAGCGAATCAGCAAGCTGCTCGCACTGGCTGAGATAAGCGGGAACTTCGCTGAAATGCGCTGAGGTAAATATGAATAAAAAATATGGATCTCGTCAAATATGGTCTCAGCCATGTTCGTCCCAGGCTCAATGGCCATGTCTATGCCAAATATCAAGCACGTGAGCCTCTCCGTTTCGGAGTCTATCGGTAACATTACACGCACACGCACACACACACACACACAAACTGTGTTTTATATATATAGATTTACGATTTACAGGACCAAAAAACCAAGGAGAAGGAAAGATAATAAAATAATATACAGAAGAACTCAGAGACACAGTGCAATGCTAGCTTACCTACAGTCTTAATTAATACCCTGGGACAGAACAAACAAAAGACAGACTCACGCAGGGAATGATGACAGGAATGGCAGGTGGATGGCTGGAGGGGGAGGAAGGTCCAGCTGGAACCGCAGCACGGTCGGGTCGGGGATGAGCAGCCGCCACCCTCTCTCGATCGGCGCGTTTAGCAGCCGCCGTTCCTTCGCAGCCACGGACGAAAACTGCCGTCAAAGCTCAAAGCTGTGGGGCTGAAGCTGCGGTGGCTGAAACTGCTGTGGCTGAAGCTGCGGTGGCTGAAACTGCTGTGGCTGAAGCTGCGGTGGCTGAAACTGCTGTGGCTGAAGCTGCGGTGGCTGAAACTGCTGTGGCTGAAGCTGCGGTGGCTGAAGCTGCTCTTTCAGGGATCCCTTACTCAACTCTCTTCAACTCAACTCTCTTGGGGGCGTCGGGGCCGCGGGTTATATAGGCCACACCCTCGAACCTTCGCGAACCTCCCCGAGCGTTCTCTCTCCGCCCTCTCAAGCCAAACCCCTTGTACTTGGTTCGTTGTTCGGGGCTGGCTCACTCCTCCCCTCAATGACGATGGGCGGGCACGCCCTTCTTCCCCGAGCTGACCACGCTTAATGGCGGCAATTGTAGTTGGCAATGCGAATGGCAATGACGCAGTTGGAAATGGAGGTTTTGGAATGGGAATGAAAGGGAATCTATCTTATTTCACTTGGTGCAATGGAGTATTTCAATTAATGGAAGACACAGCCTTACACTAATACACATAATAAGGATATAACTGTCAACAAAGATATATCGTGTCCTGCATGTATGTTTTATGGACTAACTACGGGAACGCCCTTTGACCTTTATACAACCACAAACGGAGGGAGGAGGGGTGATATTTTACAACCTTTTACAACAACATTTTACCACAACAATAAAAAAAAAAACATTCTCATATCCACAACAATATATATAAATATATAAATATATATATATATATATATATTGTTGCAGATATGAGGACTGTATTTTTTTTATTGTGTGTATTATTATTATTGCTTGAGTCTGGCCCCTCCTGCCTCCGGAGCTGTGTAAAGGTCAAAGGGCGTCCCATAATTAGTCCAAAAGCATGCACGTCAGCCAATCATAGAATACCCCTGTTCGATAGTTATATCTTATTATGTGTTTTAGGGTAAGGCTGTGTCTCCCATTAATTGAAATACTCCATTGCACCAGTGAAAGAGATAGATTCCCTTCATTCCCATTCCCAAAACCTCCATTCCCCCTTTCGTCGATTGGAAATTACCTCCCCTCCAATAACCGCCATTGACCACGAGGCAGGGTCGGAGAAGAAAGGCGTGTCTCAACCTCGTCATAGAGGGGAGGAGTGAGCCAGCCCCACTCGACCAACCATGAGCCAGGGGTTTGGCTAGAGAGGGCGGAGGAAGAGCGATCGGGGAGGTTCGCAAAGGTTGAGGGGCGGGGCCTATATAACCCACGGCAGGGCGTTTCCCGAAGGAGATGAGCTTTTACAGAGAGACGAGAGGGAGTCCAAGCAGTTGGGTCCAAGAGAGGCGCTTTGAGTTGAGTCCGAGAGAAGTCCAGAGTTGAGCTGCAGCTCGAGCCACCGAAACTGCACTTACTGCAGCTCGAGCCACCGAAACTGCATTTACTGCAGCTCGAGCCACCGAAACTGCATTTACTGCAGCTGGAGCCACCGAAACTGCAGCCACAGCAGCGTGAGGCCTGGACGGCAGTTTGGAGCAGGGCCGCGAAGGAGCGGCGGCTGCCCAACGAGTCGATCGTGCTGCAGGACCAGTTGGACCTCCCTATCCCGCCAGCCATCCATCTCCCGCCAGTCCTATCATCATTCCCCGCGTGAGTCTGTCCTTGTTGTTCTGTCCCTGGGTTAATTAAGCTTGTATAAGCTAAGGATTTCACTGTGTCACCTGCGTCTCATGTGCCTGTAAATAAACGAGACTGCTTTCTTCCTGCTTATATGTGTAAATAATAAACCCAGTTACTCTTCTGTACGTCTTCTTCCTCTTTGCATTCGGTCGCTTTAGAGTTTTCCATATTGACGTCAGCCAATGCACGCAGCTGCGGTGCGATACGGCCAACGTTTGGGGTTGAATCGGGTTAGTCGGGGAATAACTGTTCGGTCGCGGTAATACCACCGCTCGGTAAAATAACATCCTTTAACCGTGTCCGTAACAATTGGTGTCGGGGAGTGAGATACGAGGCCCGAAGCGCGCTTAACGCGCTCAAAATTACAAGCAGCTGGAAATTGTTTTATTTTTAAAGGAAAACCCGAATTTTGAAATCGCGCCATGGCTGGTCAAGGCGATTGGATGCCGGTGGGTGAGCTAGAGGAGGGGTTAGGAGTAACCCAGGACTTCGGGGTAATGTATATATGGAGGAGGTGGTTGAGGGGGTATCAGACGCACAAGATGGCGTCCTCGCGCAAGTGGGTGTAGCGGCACCAAATTTTGCCGCGCCCGTGACCGTAGCAGTACCAAATTGCGCTGCGCCCGTGGTCGCGGCAGCCGAGCCAGAGATGCTAGAGTACATGCGAGTCTTTATGATTCAAATGATGGCAAAAATGGATGCTCAGGGGGAGCGATTAGAAGCCAAAATGGGGAACCGGATGGATGCTCAGAGTGAGCAAATGAAGGCTCAGAGTGAGCGATTGGGGGGCGAAATGGGGGGCAAAATGGGAGAAATGGGGGAACGGCTAGAAGCTAAATTTGAGGGGTTAGACAACGGGATAAAAGAGGTAAAGAATGGGTTAACGGGGGTGGAAAATAGAATGGCTGCCCAGGAGAATCAGTTAGAGGGGGTGAAAAATGGGTTAATGGGGTTAGAAAATAGGATGGAAGACAAATTGCGGGAAATAGGGGAGCAATCCGCCCGGGAAATCGAACAGATGGGGAACCAGATGGAGGAGATGAAAGAGGAGATACGACGAGGTGTAAGTGAGGAGGTCTCGGGGGTACGCGAGGAGGTAAAGCGAGGCGAAAAGCGTATCGAGAAAGAGGTGAGGAATGGAACGGCTAGGTTACAAGGGGGAATAGAAGATCTGACGGAGGAGGTGGAACAGCTGACAGAGGGACAAAAAGAACTAACGGAGCAGGTTCAAAGGAACACTGCGGTACTAGGAGGGTTAAAAGCGACACAAACCGACATAAAAAAGGACTTGATAGCGACACAGAGGCAATGTCAGATGGTACGTGAGGGACTGACAACGAGGTTGGAAGAGGTGACAGAGGTAATGCAGACAAAGGACCGGCAGGTGAGGACGCACATAGAAACGGTCAAAATAGCCTTAGAGGACGAACTTGAGGAGACGCACCGGGAAATAAAAGAGGTGAAGCAAAAATTAGAGGAAGTGGAAGAAGAGGTGAGTGAAATTAAGAAGAGACGGACAGAAACTAAGAGAGAAATACAGGAGGAGGTAATGGAATTGGTACAAGGTCGGTGCTCAACTCATGATGTGCTGCTCACTAACCAAATAAAGAGGTTGCAGGTGGCGAAAGAGGTGCGGAGACGAGGTGCCAAGGTGAGTGGCGATATACGTGGAAATGTACATGATGTGAGGGGAGCTTCAGTCGGCTTGGGGGTTGCTTTGGACCCGGGTGTTCGTGAGAGGCCGTTGGTGAAGTGTGCGACAGGTACGGTGTGCGAAGGAGGAGGTGTGCGAGAAATGTCCGACTCTGGGGTGTGTGAGGAAAAAGTGCGCGCCAAGGAGTGAGTGTGCTGTCAAGAGTGAGTCGGTCGTAGCGCGTGTGCGAGGGGGCACATGGAAGCGCGGTGTGGTGAGTGTTACAGAGGATGTAACGAGAGAGTGTACACCTGTGGTGAGTGTTACGGCAGAAGTAACGGGAGAGTGTGCGCAAGAGTGTGCGCGAGAAAGGTGTGTAACGGACGGGTGCATGAGGAAAGAGTGCGCTGTCAAGAGTAAGGGAGAATGCACGCCTGTGGTGAGTGTTACAGAGGAAGTAACGGGAGAGTGTGCGCGACAAAGGTGTGTAACGGACAGGTGCATGAGGAAAGAGTGCGCTGTCGAGAGTAAGGGTGAGTGCGCTGTCAAGAGTGGTGGTGAAAGTAGTGAGAGTGACACGGAGCGTGAGTTGGTTGTGACAGGTGAGCGAGGATGTACACCTGGAATGGAAGAATGCACACCTGGAATGGTAGAGCGTGTGTGGGAATGCACACTTGAGTTGGTCGTGAGGCACGTGGTTGGGTGTGCGAGTGAGAGCACACCTGTGATTGTCACAGAGGAGGTGACCAAGAAGGGGGTGCGAAGAGGTGTGTTGGTGAGGTGTGCGAGTGACGAATGTGTGCCAAGGTGTTCGGTGGTCAGGTGTGTGACCAAGTCTGTGAGCGGAATGAGTGTACCTGGGTGTGTTAGAGAAGGTGCAATGACCAAGAGCAGGGAGACAGCTGGATGTATGAGCAAGGAACGGGCTGCGGGGTGTAAGCATGCAGGTGAGGCATCGACGGTAACCGGGTTAGCGGTTTGAGCGACTTATAGCCGAATCGGGCCCTCGGTGCGTGCCGGGCTTCGCGTGCCGCGAGAACCAGCGGGGATCCGAAGCATGGCGGGTTCGAAAGGACCGCCGTACGTGATCCACGCTGGGCCGCGCTGGGAACGGCCGCGTCCGTGCTCCGCTAGGCGGAACGGGCAGCCCGATAGGAAGGGTCGTCATGGCGACCCCCTTTTGTTAAGGCGTTCCGGCAGGTCGAGATCGGGCAATTGGATGGCTCCGCGCCGAGGTGGTGCGTGGGATCTCGTCCCGGGTAAACCTCCTTCCCTGCACCGAATGTCGGACGCATCCAGCCGCCGGCACCAAACAACCCGCATTCATTGCTCAGCTGTACGAAGCCGAGCTGTAGACGTGAATTGGCGCACCGAGAGGATCTAATAAGTAGACGGGTGATGAGGTTAGTGTTTTGGACCCAAAATTAGAAAAACAAAATTTGATGATTGGCAAAGGATTGGCAGAGTGATGATTGGTAATGGTACAGTGATTGGCAGATGATTGGCGAATTTTTGATTTGTTGGATTTGGTGTGCAAAATTGATAGTGGGAACGTCCCCCATGTGGAGGGATGGCAACTCTGTCATCCCTCACAAAGGGGGGCAAAGGAGCACTAGCTTATGGGGTTGATGGCAGTGAAAACTAGCCCGGGTGGGTTAGGAGATTGTGTGTAGTGCCCTCGAAGATGACATTATGTAACGTTAAGATTAGTTAGTGACAATGACACCTGTAGTGGGGACGCAGGTAGAGTAGAGTGGATGATAATGACGTGGGAGCGCAATAGTTTAAAGGGGCGACTGGGAAGCGCAAGTTTCAGAGGGGAGTAGTTAGATGAGATGATGCCGTGTGAGTGTTGGAGGTGTCGTCGGAAGTGTATTGTGAAAGTGTATGGTGAACAGGTGTAATTGAACAGGTGTGATTGCACAGGTGTGCAACTGGACAGGTGTGTGGAGCAGTGTATGAGTGAGTGAAGGTGATTGTGTATTGTGCTGACCGAATGGTCCAGGAAGAGGAGGAGGGTGCAGGTGGCACCAGGTGTGAGTGCACAGATGTGCACCAACAGGTGTATGGAATAAATGGTTGTGTGGAATACATGGAGTGTGGGATATATGGCGGATTGGAATGGATGGTCGTGGAGTGAGTGTGGTGGAAACAATGGAGTGGAGTGGATGGTGCAAAGGTGTGAATGGGGGAAGAGTGGACCCCCATCATGAATACCCGGGGCGGGTAGTGTAAGTGTTAGGTAGAGGGTATAGGTAAATTGTGGTTGGATATTGGCATCTGTGGTGCGGGTGAGAGAATGGTATTTGGATGGGTGCATTAGTGTTGTGGAAATGGCTGGGCGTGTAGCCTGTTAGTGTGTGTAGTTGGTTTGGGCACTCCACCACTGTGAGGATGTCGGCCAGGTGAGGCCGCAGCTGGGCTCTGGGAGCCGTTAGAGTTGTTGTGGATGGGGCCCGAGGATCCGGAGGACGGACCCGGGTAGCCCAGTGCCAGAGAGCACCGAATGGGGTGACAGAGCCAGGAGGGGCCTTCCCCAGGTAGTTAGGTTAGGGTGAGGAGCTAGGTAAGCTCGGGTGGCAACTACAGTGGTGGAGGTGTGCAGGTGGGTAGACCTGCTGGGAGAGCTACACGCCCCAGCCCAGAAATTGTGCAAGGGCACCGGGAGATGAATCGGGGGAGTGAGACCCCAAATTGAGAAGCACCACAGTTTGGTCAATGGGCATTGGTTTTTAGAACCCATAGTGTAAGTTGGCCAATGGATTGGCAGGGAGAGACCCCGGGTAGTGTAAAGTGTGTTAAAGTCATTTAGAGGATAGATAGGATGCAGGATCTCCTCGCACCATCTGCATCCACTCACCTGAGGTGACAGGTACTCCGCACCATGCCATGTTTATTATTTTTTGAGGCAAATGTTTTGGATTGTGAGACGCATCATGACGTGGGTGTGACATTGTGCTTTGTGTTCCATCTCTTCCTCCTTATGAGGATTGATGACGAATTGGGTGATGGCAAATTTTGGATAGAGGGATTGTGGAGACGAATTTGGTATAAGGGAAATATGGGGAGACGTGACAGTAGAGACGAATTTGTAATGTGTAGATTTTGTACATATGGGGTAAGGGCAAGGGTAGTGTAGGTGACAGGGGGGGTGATGTACGGTAGGGACGAGCTTTCTCACTTCGCCCTCCGTACGCATTTCGCCTTGCATTGTCTTATTGATGTGTACCCTTGTGACCTTACCCCTCGCTCATTTGTCTTCCCCCTTTTGTCTCCCACATGACCTGTGCGCCATTGGGCACCGAGGGGAGCGTGCATGAGTCCTCCATTGTGCGCCCGGAATTCCCAGAACCAGCTGTCTGCATCGATGCACCACATTATGGACCACATGCCTGTGGCCAAGCACCACTTATGGACCCCAGGGGTTGGGGCATGGCCCCTCTGCTGGAACCGGCCATGAGGGCCCGAAATCTTGCTGGCGGACCTTGGCCACAGGGCACCGATGCCCCACAGGTGAACCACACGTAGTCGGCCCTGTGGGCCATAAATAAAATAAATAAAATGGACACGTTTGGGCAAGCTTTATTGCAAATAGGCCGCCAGTAAGAAAATGAAAGAAAGACAACAACTGGAAGACAATAATAATAACCAGCAGAGGGAGCCGAAGAGCAAGAGACCACCTGCAGGGTTAGGGGTTGTTGATTTATTTTTATTATTGAACATGCATTGAACACTGATGAACTGTGGTGACTGCACCGATTGGTGCTTGAGGGTGTGTTGGTGCGTTATAGGTGCCTTCATGGTGCATTGATGCAGAGCAGACTGTCTCCCCCCCCAGAAAGAACAATTACAGGTCCTGGGTTAGTTTTGTAAATAAAAGCAGAGTCATTGTAAATAATGCTCCCCACCGTCAGTGTGTAGTTTGAAGACCATTCCGCAATTCGGTTAACTGTGGGCGTAAGTCTGTTAGGCAGGGTGCAATGGAGCAGCGGGACACATTTATTTATGTTTAAAAACTGTCGCACTCAGGGTCAGGTTAAGAGTAGAGGGAACTACACCTACGTGTCACACTAAATAAAAGTTGTAGGCCCGGGCCGTGCCTAAGAGGAGGAGGGTGCAGTGTTGCGGATATGAGGACTGTATTTTTTTTATTGTGTGTATTATTATTATTGCTTGAGTCTGGCCCCTCCTGCCTCCGGAGCTGTGTAAAGGTCAAAGGGCGTCCCATAATTAGTCCAAAAGCATGCACGTCAGCCAATCATAGAATACCCCTGTTCGATAGTTATATCTTATTATGTGTTTTAGGGTAAGGCTGTGTCTCCCATTAATTGAAATACTCCATTGCACCAGTGAAAGAGATAGATTCCCTTCATTCCCATTCCCAAAACCTCCATTCCCCCTTTCGTCGATTGGAAATTACCTCCCCTCCAATAACCGCCATTGACCACGAGGCAGGGTCGGAGAAGAAAGGCCTGTCTCCACCTCGTCATAGAGGGGAGGAGTGAGCCAGCCCCACTCGACCAACCATGAGCCAGGGGTTTGGCTAGAGAGGGCGGAGGAAGAGCGATCGGGGAGGTTCGCAAAGGTTGAGGGGCAGGGCCTATATAACCCACGGCAGGGCGTTTCCCGAAGGAGATGAGCTTTTACAGAGAGACGAGAGGGAGTCCAAGCAGTTTGGGTCCAAGAGAGGCGCTTTGAGTTGAGTCCGAGAGAAGTCCAGAGTTGAGCTGCAGCTCGAGCCACCGAAACTGCACTTACTGCAGCTCGAGCCACCGAAACTGCATTTGCTGCAGCTCAAGCCACCGAAACTGCATTTACTGCAGCTGGAGCCACCGAAACTGCAGCCACAGCAGCGTGAGGCCTGGACGGCAGTTTGGAGCAGGGCCGCGAAGGAGCGGCGGCTGCCCAACGAGTCGATCGTGCTGCAGGACCAGTTGGACCTCCCTATCCCGCCAGCCATCCATCTCCCGCCAGTCCTATCATCATTCCCCGCGTGAGTCTGTCCTTGTTGTTCTGTCCCTGGGTTAATTAAGCTTGTATAAGCTAAGGATTTCACTGTGTCACCTGCGTCTCATGTGCCTGTAAATAAACGAGACTGCTTTCTTCCTGCTTATATGTGTAAATAATAAACCCAGTTACTCTTCTGTACGTCTTCTTCCTCTTTGCATTCGGTCGCTTTAGAGTTTTCCATATTGAGCAGCTGCGGTGCGATACGGCCAACGTTTGGGGTTGAATCGGGTTAGTCGGGGAATAACTGTTCGGTCGCGGTAATAACACCGCTCGGTAAAATAACATCCTTTAACCGCGTCCGTAACAATATATATATATATATGTATATATATATATATATATATATATATATATGTATATATATATATATATATATATATATATATATATATATATATATATATATATATATATATATATATATATATATTGTTGCGGATATGAGGACTGTATATTTTTTTGATTGTGTAAATTATTATTATTGTTTATTCTGCGCCCCCTGCCTCCGGAGCTGTGTAAAGGTGAAAGGGCATCCCATAATTAGTCCACAAGCATACACGTCAGCCAATAATAGAATACCCCTGTTTGATAGTTATATCTTATTCTGTGTTTTAGAGTAAGGCTGTGTCTCCCATTAATTGAAGTACTCCATTGCACCAGTGAAAGAGAATAGATCCCCTTTCATTCCCATCCCGAAAATCTCCATTTCCTTTCACATCCCCTTTCGTCATTGCCGAGCCTCGATTGCCAATTACCTCCCCTCCAAAACCACCATTGAACAAGTGCTCGGGTCGGGGAAGAGGGGCGTGCCCGCCCGTCGTCATCACGGGCGGAGCCAGAGGGTCGCATGACCAACCAGGGCCGAGGTGAGCACACCGATGGGCGTGTCCTGAAGGCCGGCGGCTTGATCGCTGGAGGCGCTATAAAGGCGCGCGCGCAAGAAGCGAGGAGGGAGTCAGTGGAGTCAGTGGAGTCGGTGGTGAGGTGGTCAGTGGTCAGTTGGTTGCGTTGGTTGCGGTGAGGAGTCGGTGGTGGTGGTCAGTTGGTTGCGTTGGTTGCGGTGAGGAGTCGGTGGTGAGGAGTGAGTGGACCAAGAAAGAGTTGAGGGTTTGGACCAGACGAGTCAGACAAGTCCTGGGAAAGCACGCGACGTCCACAGCAGCCACAACAGCCACTTGGGGCCTGGAAGGCGGTTTTGAGCAAGGCCGTGAAGGAACGGCGGCTGCTAAACGCGCCGATCGTGCTGCAGGACCCCCTTGGACCTTCCTCTCCCTCCAGCCATCCACCTCCTGCCTTTCCACCCTTCTTGTGTACGTGAGTTTGTTTTGTTTGTTCTGTCCCTGGGTTAATTAAGTCTGCATAAGCTAGTATTTGCACTGTGTCACCTGCGTCTTATGTGTTGTAAATAAACGTGACTGCTTTCTTTTTGCTTGTGTGTACAATAAATCCAATTACCCTTCTGTCCGTCTTCTCGTTTTATTCCTTTTCCTCTTTGCATTTCGTCGTTTTAGTCTTTTCCCAGATTGGGCAGCTGCGGTGCGATACGGCCAAAGTTCTGGGTGAATCGGGTGAGTCGGGGATCCTGTAACGGTCGCGGTTGGACCATCCGCTCGGCCCATCATAACATCTAAACTGCGATCAGTAACAATTGGTTGTCAGGAGTTGGGATTCGGACCTGGGACTAAATTTGTTAGGCCCAAATTTTGGAACACCAATTGTGTTATATCAGTAACAATTGGTGTCGGGAAGTGGGATTGGACCCGAAGCGCGCTTAACGCGCTCAAAATTACAAAATACCGGAATTGCTTTTGTTTTACAAAACCCGAATTTTGAAATCGCGCCATGGCTGGTCAAGGCGACGGGATGCTGGTGGGAGAGATAGACGGGGTAGAATCGACCCAGGACCTCGGGGAAATGTATGTGGAGGAAGGAGAGGAAGAGAACATTGGCAATGTGGTTGAGGGGGTATCAGGCGCACAAAATGGCGTCCTCGCGCACGTGGGTGTAGCGGCACCAAATTTTGCCGCGCCCGTGACCGCAGCAGCGCCGCTGGTGGATTTGAACCTTTTTATGATGCAAATGAAGGCCCTTATGGAAAAGAATAGTGAGCAATTGGGAGACCAAATTAGAGGTTTGAAAAGCAGTATGGGACAAATGGGGAACCGGATGGATGCTCAGGGTGAGCGATTGGGGGGCCAAATGGGAGAGATGGGGGGCCAAATGGGGGCAATGAGGGACGAAGCGAGGGGTACCAATGCCCAGATCGGGGAATTAGACAAGAAATTTGAAGGGATGAAACATGGGTTAACGGGGGTGGAAAATAGAATGGCTGCCCAGGAGAATCAGATAGAGGGGATGAAAAATGGGTTAATGGGGCTAGAAAATAGCATGGAAGGCAAATTGCGGGAGATAGGGGAGCAATCCGCCCGAGAAATTAAACAAATGGGAGAGCAGATAGAGGAGGTAAAAATCGGGGTAGAAACCAAATTGGATGCTCAGAGGGATGAATTGGGACAGATGAGGGTGGCATCTACAAAACAGATGGAGGAGATGAAAGAGGGGATACGACGAGGTGTGAGTGAGGAGGTCTTGGGGCTACGCGAGGAGGTAAAGCAAGGTGAGAAGCGTATGGAGAAAGAGGTGAGAAATGGGATGGCAAAGTTACAGGGGGGAATAGAAGATCTGACGGAGGAGGTGGAACAGCTGACAGAGGGACAGACGGAGTTAGTGGAGCAGGTTCAAAGGAACACTGCAGTACTCGGAGGGTTAAAGGCGACACAAAAAGAAATTAAAAACGAATTAATAGCGACACAGAAGCAATGTCAGATGGTACGTGAGGGACTGACAATGAGGGTGGACGAGGTGACAGAGATAATGGAGACGAAGGACCGAGAGGTGAGGATGCACATAGAGACGGTCACGGTAGCCTTAGAGGACGAACTTGAGGGGACGCACCGGGGAATAAAAGAGGTGAGGCAAAAATTAGAGGAAGTGGAAGAAGAGGTGAGTGAAATTAAGAAGGGACGGACAGAAACTAAGAGGGAGATAAAGGAGGAAGTAATGGAATTGGTACAAGGTCTGTGCTCGAATCGTGATGTGCTGCTCACTGACCAAATAAAGAGTTTGCAGGTGGCAAAGGAGGTGCGGAGACGAGGTGCCAAGGTGAGTGGCGAAATATTCGGCAATGTATATGATGTGAGGAAAGCTTCAGTCGGCTTGGGGATTGGTTTGGATCCGGGTGTTCGTGAAAGGCCGTTGGTGAAGTGTGCGACAGGTCTGGTGTGCGAAAAAAGAGGTGTGCGAGAATGTCCGACCATGGGGTGTGTGAGGAAAAAGTGCGCGCCGACCAGTGAGTGTGCTGTCGAGAGTGAGTCGGTAGTAGCGCGTGTGCGAGGGAGCACATGGAAGCGCGGTGTGGTGAGTGTTACGGAGGAAGTAACGAAAAAGTGTGCGTAAGAGGATGCGCGAGAAAGGTGTGTAACGGACGGGTGCATGGGGAAAGCGCATGCTGTCAAGAGTAAGGGGGAATGCACGCCTGTGGTGAGTGTTACAGAGGGTGTAACGGGAGAGTGTGCGCAAGAGTGTGCGCGAGAAAGGTGTGTAACGGACAGGTGCATGAGGAAAGAGTGCGCTGTCGAGAGTAAGGGTGAGTGCGTTGTCAAGAGTGGTGGTGAGAGTAGTGAGAGTGACACGGAGCGTGAGTTGGTTGTGACAGGTGAGCGAGGATGTACACCTGGAATGGAAGGATGCACACCTGGAATGGTAGAGCGTGTGTGGGAATGCACACTTGAGTTGGTCGTGAGGCACGTGGTTGGGTGTGCGAGTGAAAGCACACCTGTGATTGTCACAGAGGAGGTGACCGAGGAGGGGGCGCGAAGAGGTGTGTTGGTGAGGTGTGCGAGCGACGAATGTGTGCCAAGGTGTTCGGTGGTCAGGTGTGTGACCATGTCTGTGGGCGGAATGAGTGTACCGAGGTGTGTAAGGAAAGGTACGAGGAGCATGGGAACAGCTGGAGGTATGAGCAAGAAAGGGGTAGCGTATGCGTGTCAGCATCCAGGTGAGGCATCGACGGTAAACGGGTTAGTGGTTAGAGCGACTTATAGCCGAATCGGGCCCTCGGTGCGTGCCGGGCTTCGCGTGCCGCGAGAACCAGCGGGGATCCGAGCCGCGGCGGGTTCGAAAGGACCGCCGTACGCGATCCACGCTGGGCCTCGCTTGGAACGGCCGCGTCCGTGCTCCACTAGGCGGAGCGGGCAGCCCGATAGGAAGGGTCGTCATGGCGACCACTTTTTGTTGAGACCTGCCGGCAGGTCGAGATCGGGAAATTGGATGGCTCCGCGCCGAGGTGGTGCGTGGGATCTCGGCACGGGTAAGCCCCCGTCCCTGCCCCGAATGCGGGACGTATCCAGCCGCTGGCACAAAACAACCCGCATTCATTGCTCGGCTGTACGAAGCCGAGCTTTAGAAGGGAATTGGCGCACCGAGAGGATCTAATAAGTAGACGGGTGATGAGGATAGTGTTTTGGCCCCGAAATTAGAAAAGAAAAGCAAAATTTGATGATGGTACGGTGATTAGCAGTAAATGACAAATTTTTGATTTGTTGGATTTGGACGAGCGAAATTGATAGTAGGACCTCCCCGATGTGGTGGGATGGCAAATCCACCATCCCTCACAGAGAGGGGCAAATGCGCTATAGGTTATGGGGTTGATGGCAGTGAAAACTAGCCCGGGTGGGTTAGGATATTGTTTGTAGGGATCTAGAAGAGATTGACATTAGGTAACGTTAAGGTTTAGTTAGTGACTGATACCTGTAGTGGGGACGCAGGTAGATTAGTATGGATGATAATGACGTGGGAGCGCAATAGTTTAAAGGGACGACTGGGAAGCGCAAGTTTCAGAGGGGAGTAGTTAGATGAGATGATGCCGTGTGTTTGAGGATTGAACAGGTGTGATTGCACAGGTGTGCAACTGAACAGGTGTGTGGAGCAGTGTATGAGGGAGTAGTGGTGATTGCGTGTTGTGTTGACCAAATGGTCCAGGAAGAGGAGGAGGGTGCAGGTGGCACCAGGTATGATTGCACAGGTGTGCAACGACAGGTGAATGGAGGACAGGTGTATGGAATAAATGGTATGGAGTATTGGAATGGATGGTCGTGGAGTGAGTATGGTGGAAATTGTGGAGTGGAGTGGATGGTGCGAAGGTGTGAATGGGGGAAGAGTGGACCCCCATCACGGATACCCGGGGCGGGTAGAGTAAGTGTTAGGTAGAGGGTATAGGTAAATTGTGGTTGGATATTGGCATCTGTGGTGCGGGTGAAAGAATGGTCTTTGGATGGGTGCATTAGTGTTGTGGAAATGGCTGGGCGTGTAGCCTGTTAGTGTGTGTAGTTGGTTGGGCGCTCCACCACTGTGAGGATGTCGGCCAGGTGAGGCCGCAGGTGGGCTCTGGGAGCCGGTAGTAGTTGTTGTGGATGGGGCCCGAGGATCCGGAGGACGGACCCGGGTAGCCCAGTGCCAGAGGGCACCGAGTGGGGTGACAGAGCCAGGAGGGGCTTTCCCCAGTTAGTTAGGTTAGGGTGAGGAGCTAGGTAAGCTCGGGTGGCAACTGCAGTGGTGGAGGTGTGCAGGTGGGTAGACCTGCTGGGAGAGCTACACGTCGCAGCCCAGAAATTGTGCGAGGGCACCGGGAGATGAATCGGGGGAGTGAGACCCCAAATTGAGAAGCACCACAGTTTGGTCAATGGGAATTGGTTTTCAGAACCCATAGTGTAAGTTGGCCAATGGATTGGCAGGGAGAGACCCCGGGTAGTGTAAAGTGTGTTAATGTCATTTAGAAAGTAGTTAGGATGAAGTCTCCTCGCACCATCTGCATCCACTCACCTGAGGTGACAGGTACTCCACACCATGCCATGTTTTGATTATTTTTTACTGTGCAAATGTTTTGGATTGTGAGACGCATCATGATGTGGGTGTGACATTGTGCGTAATTCCATCTCTCCCTCCTTATGAGGATTGATGACGAATTGGGTGATGGCAAATTTTGGATAGTGGGGGAGTGAAGACGAATTTGGTATAAGGGAAATAAGGGGAAGACGTGACGGTAGCGACGGATTGGTAATGTGTAGATTTTTGTACATATGGGGTAAGGGCAAGGGTAGTGTAGGTGACAGGGGGGTGACGTACGGTAGGGACGAGCTTTCTCATTTCGCTCTCCGTACGCATTTCACCTTGCATTGCCTTATTGACGTGTACCCTTGTGACCTTACCCCTCGCTCATTTCTCTTGTCCCCCTTTTGTCTCCCACATGACCTGTGCACCATGGGGCGCCGAGGGGAGCGTGCGTGAGTCGGCCATTGTGCGCCCGGAACTCTCAGAACCAGCTGTCTGAATCGATGCACCACATTATGGGCCACATGCCTGTGGCCGAGCACCACTTATGGACCCCATGGGTTGGGGCATGGCCCCTCTGCTGGAACCGGCCATGAGGGCCCGAAATCTTGCTGGCGGACCTTGGCCACAGCACACCGATGCCCCACAGGTGAACCACACATAGTCGGCCCTGTGGGCCATAAATAAAGAAAATAAAAAGGACACATTGGGCACACTTTATTGCAAATAGGCCGCCAGTAAGAAAATGAAAGAATGACAACATCTGGAAGAACAAATAATAATAACCAGCAGAGGGAGCCGAAGAGCAAGAGATCACCTGCAGGGTTAGGGGTTGTTTGGTTATTTTTTATTGTTGAACACTGATGAACAATGGTGACTGCACCGATTGGTGCTTGGGTGTGTATTGGTGCGTTTTTGGGTGCTTTCATGGTGCATTGATGCAGAGCAGACTGTCTCCCCCCCAGAAAGAACAATCACAGGTCCTGGGTTAGTTTTGTAAATAAAAATAGCGTCATTGTAAATAATGCTCCCCATTGTATAGTTTGTAGTTTGTTTGTTCCAAGTTGTTGTTCCAAGTTCCAAGTGTTCCAAGTGTATAGTTTGAAGACAATTCCGCAATTCGGTTAACTGTGGGCGTAAGTCTGTTAGGCAGGGTGCAATGGAGCAGCGGGACACATTTATTTATGTTTTAAAACTGTCGCACTCAGGGTCAGGTTAAAAGTAGAGGGACTACACCTACGTGTCACACTAAATAAAAGTTGTAGGCCCGGGACGTGCCTAAGAGGAGGAGGGTGCAGTGTTGCGGATATGAGGACTGTATATTTTTTTGATTGTGTAAATTATTATTATTGTTTATTCTGCGCCCCCTGCCTCCAGAGCTGTGTAAAGGTGAAAGGGCATCCCATAATTAGTCCACAAGCATACACGTCAGCCAATAATAGAATACCCCTGTTTGATAGTTATATCTTATTCTGTGTTTTAGAGTAAGGCTGTGTCTCCCATTAATTGAAGTACTCCATTGCACCAGTGAAAGAGAATAGATCCCCTTTCATTCCCATCCCCAAAATCTCCATTTCCTTTCACATCCCCTTTCGTCATTGCCGAGCCTCGATTGCCAATTACCTCCCCTCCAAAACCACCATTGAACAAGTGCTCGGGTCGGGGAAGAGGGGCGTGCCCGCCCGTCGTCATCACGGGCGGAGCCAGAGGGTCGCATGACCAACCAGGGCCGAGGTGAGCACACCGATGGGCGTGTCCTGAAGGCCGGCGGCTTGATCGCTGGAGGCGCTATAAAGGCGCGCGCGCAAGAAGCGAGGAGGGAGTCAGTGGAGTCAGTGGAGTCGGTGGTGAGGTGGTCAGTGGTCAGTTGGTTGCGTTGGTTGCGGTGAGGAGTCGGTGGTGGTGGTCAGTTGGTTGCGTTGGTTGCGGTGAGGAGTTGGTGGTGAGGAGTGAGTGGACCAAGAAAGAGTTGAGGGTTTGGACCAGACGAGTCAGACAAGTCCTGGGAAAGCACACGACGTCCACAGCAGCCACAACAGCCACTTGGGGCCTGGACGGCGGTTTTGAGCAAGGCCGTGAAGGAACGGCGGCTGCTAAACGCGCCGATCGTGCTGCAGGACCCCCTTGGACCTTCCTCTCCCTCCAGCCATCCACCTCCTGCCTTTCCACCCTTCTTGTGTACGTGAGTTTGTTTTGTTTGTTCTGTCCCTGGGTTAATTAAGTCTGCATAAGCTAGTATTTGCACTGTGTCGCCTGCGTCTTATGTGTTGTAAATAAACGTGACTGCTTTCTTTTTGCTTGTGTGTACAATAAATCCAATTACTCTTCTGTCCGTCTTCTCATTTTATTCCTTTTCCTCTTTGCATTTCGTCGTTTTAGTCTTTTCCCAGATTGGGCAGCTGCGGTGCGATACGGCCAAAGTTCTGGGTGAATCGGGTGAGTCGGGGATCCTGTAACGGTCGCGGTTGGACCATCCGCTCGGCCCATCATAACATCTAAACCGCGATCAGTAACAATATATATATATATATATATATATATATATATATGTATATATATATATATATATATATATATATATATATATATATATATATATATATATATATATATATATATATATATATATATGTATATACATATATATATACAGTCGTCCCTCGCTATATCGTGGTTCACTTTTCGCGGCTTTGGTACATCGCGGGTTTTTCTCGCTCGTATATGTAAAATTATATATCGGATTTTTCATTATATCGCGGGATTCTGCGGCCTATAGGTATTTTTATTTTTTTAGATTTTAATTATTTTTGCGGTAAAATAAGCATTTTCTAGCCTAAAAAATTAAAAAACGTAAAAAAAATAAGAAAAATACAGTAGTTAAAACATATTACAAGAAATAAAATACTGTACATAGTGTACAGTAGAAGAGTAGACAAAGAGACAAAGAGTCGTGCGTATGGAAAACGCAGATGCGGCAGCTTCCACTTGCGCTAGTTACCCACGTGAGATCGTACACGGCACGCTACTGGCTGATGGATTAGAGGCGACCAACCAGAGCATGGTGTTCTGTATCCTGGGCTCTGATTGGCTCAGCGACCATAGCATCATTCTCTGTATCTCCCGCGCATAGCATGGAGCTGTAATGCTCTTTCTGGCTGTGCAGTACATTCATCATCGTCATCACCTTCATCGTCATCAGTACTGCACAGCTAATTCATCATCATCTTCATCACGCAAGTTGTAGTATCTTCAATACTGAGTACCCATTAGAATTTTATATGTTGTTAAAATTACGTATGTTTAAGAGTGTAAAAAGTGTTTAAGAGTATAGGAAGTGTTTATAAGAGTATGGGAAAGGTTAATAAGAGTGTGAGAAAGGTTAATAAGAGTGTGGGAAAGGTTAATAAGAGTGTGGGGAGGGTCATAAAGCTTTAAAATATATATAAATAATAAAATAAAAATATGGTCGCTACTTCGCGGATTTTCGTCTATCGCGGGGGGTTCTGGAACGTAACCCCCGCGATAAACGAGGGATCACTGTATATATATATATATATATATATATATATATATATATATATATATATATATATATATATATATATATATATATATATATATATATATATATATATATATTGTAACGATTTTGAGAAGTGTGTAACGATTTTGGGAAGTGTGTAACGAATTTGGAGGAAGTGTAACGAATGTGAAAACGTTACAATGTGAACGTTACGAACGTACGGTACCACCCTGTTAATGTAAATAATGGTCGCAGTCAGCGTCCTAGTTAATTGCATGGAATATACACGCAGGTCACGATATATCTTTTAAATAGTGTATTTCCTTATTCCATGTAGGCTAAGTATGTGTTTTCCCACTAGATTGACTTTGCATTGTATCAAACAAAATAAGCATAGGCCCTTCCAGTTTCCCCAAAACCTCCCTTCCAATTGCCTTCTGCATTTTGGCTGGTTTTCTTCAAACCACCATTGGCCACGAGGTAAGGTTGGGGAAGAAAGGCGTGTCTCCACCTCGTCGTAAGAGGGAAGGAGTGAACCAGCCCTAACAGCCAATCAACACCGCGGTGAGTGACCCGGTAGGCGGGCCCTCGGAGTCGGCGGCTTGATTTCGCTGGAGGTGATAAAAGCGACTGCAGGGGACTGCTTTACCGGTTGACTGGAGAGGAGATGAGATGAGAGATGACTGGAGATGAGCTGGAGCCTGGAGATGACCCTGGGAGAGGAGCAAAGAGGCTGCACCAAAGAGAGGCAGTGAGATGCGAAACGCTCCAAGCCAAAGAGGAGAGGTACTCGGAAAGGAAACCAGCTTTGGAGAGACGCGCTGAAAGGAGGGAGACGGCTCCACCAGGAAGAAGAGGAGCAGGTGTGCCGAGCCAGCGCGTGACGTCTACAGCAGCGGATACGCGACGGAGGATTTTCCCGCCAAAAACCGCGAGGAATTGAGAGCTGCTACCTCCGGCCTGGCCTCCCTCTCCAGCAATCTACCTCAAGCCCTACCTGCCTGCAATATCCCCCTGAGTAAGTGTGAACGTCCTGTCCTGCTCGTTTGTCTTGGGGCTAAGTAAAAACGAATAGTGTAAGTTAAGGATTCGCTGTGTCACTGTTTCTTCCATCCTTTGCTTGTGTGTGTATAATAAATCTGTTCTTCCTCCGTATTCTTCTTCTTCTTTTTCATTCTCTTGCGATCGCTTTAGAGATTTCCCGATTGAATATCCGTGGGGCGATCTGGTCAACGTCGGGTGAAATCGGGTTTTAATCGGGGAGTAACTGTTCGGACGCGGTTAAATACACCACCGCTCGGTCAATATAACATCTAAAAGCCGCGTCTGTAACAATTGGTGTCGAGGAGTTGGATTCGAACCTGGGACTAAATTTGTTAGGCCCAAATTTTGGAACACCAATTGTACTATTAGAGTAACAATTGGTGTCGAGGAGGGAGATCGGACCCGAAGCGCGCTTAACGCGCTCAAAATTACAAGCTGCCGAAATTTATTTTGTTTTATAAAGCAAAACCCGAATTTTGAGATCGCGCCATGGACAATCAAGGCGATCGGATGTCGGTGGGAGAGATAGACAGGGTGGAATCGACCCAGGACCTCGGGGAAATGTATGTGGAGGAAAGGGAGGAGGAGAAAAATGGCAATGTGGTTGCGGAGGTTTCAGACGCACAAAATGGCGCCCTCGCGCACGTGGTTGAGGGGGGCCACGGTCGCGGAACCAATGAGCGCGACCCAAATGCAAGCCTTCATGACCCAATTCATGGTGGAAATGCAGAAAAATAACGATAGTGAGAAAATGGAAAGCAGAAAAATGGGGGCCCTTATGGACAGGCTAGAAGCCAAAATGGGACAAATGGGGAACCGGATGGATGCTCAGGGTGAGCGATTGGGGGGCCAAATGGGAGAGATGGGGGGGCCAAATGGGGGCAATGAGGGACGAAGCGAGGGGTACCAATGCCCAGATCGGGGAATTAGACAAGAAATTTGAAGGGATGAAACATGGGTTAACGGGGGTGGAAAATAGAATGGCTGCCCAGGAGAATCAGATAGAGGGGATGAAAAATGGGTTAATGGGGCTAGAAAATAGCATGGAAGGCAAATTGCGGGAGATAGGGGAGCAATCCGCCCGAGAAATTAAACAAATGGGAGAGCAGATAGAGGAGGTAAAAATCGGGGTAGAAACCAAATTGGATGCTCAGAGGGATGAATTGGGACAGATGAGGGTGGCATCTACAAAACAGATGGAGGAGATGAAAGAGGGGATACGACGAGGTGTGAGTGAGGAGGTCTTGGGGCTACGCGAGGAGGTAAAGCAAGGTGAGAAGCGTATGGAGAAAGAGGTGAGAAATGGGATGGCAAAGTTACAGGGGGGAATAGAAGATCTGACGGAGGAGGTGGAACAGCTGACAGAGGGACAGACGGAGTTAGTGGAGCAGGTTCAAAGGAACACTGCAGTACTCGGAGGGTTAAAGGCGACACAAAAAGAAATTAAAAACGAATTAATAGCGACACAGAAGCAATGTCAGATGGTACGTGAGGGACTGACAATGAGGGTGGACGAGGTGACAGAGATAATGGAGACGAAGGACCGAGAGGTGAGGATGCACATAGAGACGGTCACGGTAGCCTTAGAGGACGAACTTGAGGGGACGCACCGGGGAATAAAAGAGGTGAGGCAAAAATTAGAGGAAGTGGAAGAAGAGGTGAGTGAAATTAAGAAGGGACGGACAGAAACTAAGAGGGAGATAAAGGAGGAAGTAATGGAATTGGTACAAGGTCTGTGCTCGAATCGTGATGTGCTGCTCACTGACCAAATAAAGAGTTTGCAGGTGGCAAAGGAGGTGCGGAGACGAGGTGCCAAGGTGAGTGGCGAAATATTCGGCAATGTATATGATGTGAGGAAAGCTTCAGTCGGCTTGGGGATTGGTTTGGATCCGGGTGTTCGTGAAAGGCCGTTGGTGAAGTGTGCGACAGGTCTGGTGTGCGAAAAAAGAGGTGTGCGAGAATGTCCGACCATGGGGTGTGTGAGGAAAAAGTGCGCGCCGACCAGTGAGTGTGCTGTCGAGAGTGAGTCGGTAGTAGCGCGTGTGCGAGGGAGCACATGGAAGCGCGGTGTGGTGAGTGTTACGGAGGAAGTAACGAAAAAGTGTGCGTAAGAGGATGCGCGAGAAAGGTGTGTAACGGACGGGTGCATGGGGAAAGCGCATGCTGTCAAGAGTAAGGGGGAATGCACGCCTGTGGTGAGTGTTACAGAGGGTGTAACGGGAGAGTGTGCGCAAGAGTGTGCGCGAGAAAGGTGTGTAACGGACAGGTGCATGAGGAAAGAGTGCGCTGTCGAGAGTAAGGGTGAGTGCGTTGTCAAGAGTGGTGGTGAGAGTAGTGAGAGTGACACGGAGCGTGAGTTGGTTGTGACAGGTGAGCGAGGATGTACACCTGGAATGGAAGGATGCACACCTGGAATGGTAGAGCGTGTGTGGGAATGCACACTTGAGTTGGTCGTGAGGCACGTGGTTGGGTGTGCGAGTGAAAGCACACCTGTGATTGTCACAGAGGAGGTGACCGAGGAGGGGGCGCGAAGAGGTGTGTTGGTGAGGTGTGCGAGCGACGAATGTGTGCCAAGGTGTTCGGTGGTCAGGTGTGTGACCATGTCTGTGGGCGGAATGAGTGTACCGAGGTGTGTAAGGAAAGGTACGAGGAGCATGGGAACAGCTGGAGGTATGAGCAAGAAAGGGGTAGCGTATGCGTGTCAGCATCCAGGTGAGGCATCGACGGTAAACGGGTTAGTGGTTAGAGCGACTTATAGCCGAATCGGGCCCTCGGTGCGTGCCGGGCTTCGCGTGCCGCGAGAACCAGCGGGGATCCGAGCCGCGGCGGGTTCGAAAGGACCGCCGTACGCGATCCACGCTGGGCCTCGCTTGGAACGGCCGCGTCCGTGCTCCACTAGGCGGAGCGGGCAGCCCGATAGGAAGGGTCGTCATGGCGACCACTTTTTGTTGAGACCTGCCGGCAGGTCGAGATCGGGAAATTGGATGGCTCCGCGCCGAGGTGGTGCGTGGGATCTCGGCACGGGTAAGCCCCCGTCCCTGCCCCGAATGCGGGACGTATCCAGCCGCTGGCACAAAACAACCCGCATTCATTGCTCGGCTGTACGAAGCCGAGCTTTAGAAGGGAATTGGCGCACCGAGAGGATCTAATAAGTAGACGGGTGATGAGGATAGTGTTTTGGCCCCGAAATTAGAAAAGAAAAGCAAAATTTGATGATGGTACGGTGATTAGCAGTAAATGACAAATTTTTGATTTGTTGGATTTGGACGAGCGAAATTGATAGTAGGACCTCCCCGATGTGGTGGGATGGCAAATCCACCATCCCTCACAGAGAGGGGCAAATGCGCTATAGGTTATGGGGTTGATGGCAGTGAAAACTAGCCCGGGTGGGTTAGGATATTGTTTGTAGGGATCTAGAAGAGATTGACATTAGGTAACGTTAAGGTTTAGTTAGTGACTGATACCTGTAGTGGGGACGCAGGTAGATTAGTATGGATGATAATGACGTGGGAGCGCAATAGTTTAAAGGGACGACTGGGAAGCGCAAGTTTCAGAGGGGAGTAGTTAGATGAGATGATGCCGTGTGTTTGAGGATTGAACAGGTGTGATTGCACAGGTGTGCAACTGAACAGGTGTGTGGAGCAGTGTATGAGGGAGTAGTGGTGATTGCGTGTTGTGTTGACCAAATGGTCCAGGAAGAGGAGGAGGGTGCAGGTGGCACCAGGTATGATTGCACAGGTGTGCAACGACAGGTGAATGGAGGACAGGTGTATGGAATAAATGGTATGGAGTATTGGAATGGATGGTCGTGGAGTGAGTATGGTGGAAATTGTGGAGTGGAGTGGATGGTGCGAAGGTGTGAATGGGGGAAGAGTGGACCCCCATCACGGATACCCGGGGCGGGTAGAGTAAGTGTTAGGTAGAGGGTATAGGTAAATTGTGGTTGGATATTGGCATCTGTGGTGCGGGGTGAAAGAATGGTCTTTGGATGGGTGCATTAGTGTTGTGGAAATGGCTGGGCGTGTAGCCTGTTAGTGTGTGTAGTTGGTTGGGCGCTCCACCACTGTGAGGATGTCGGCCAGGTGAGGCCGCAGGTGGGCTCTGGGAGCCGGTAGTAGTTGTTGTGGATGGGGCCCGAGGATCCGGAGGACGGACCCGGGTAGCCCAGTGCCAGAGGGCACCGAGTGGGGTGACAGAGCCAGGAGGGGCTTTCCCCAGTTAGTTAGGTTAGGGTGAGGAGCTAGGTAAGCTCGGGTGGCAACTGCAGTGGTGGAGGTGTGCAGGTGGGTAGACCTGCTGGGAG